>NC_080168.1:123436683-123739470 GCF_950295315.1 Erinaceus europaeus | reverse complement strand
AGTATGCAAAGCCTGGTCACAGCCTCCCCAATTCATGGTGGAATTTAACACAGCAAACCAGACACTATAAGGGAGATACCTGGATCTCCTTCCCCAGCAATAAAACTACTGAGCAAACATAATTTCTTTCTTTGACCACATACGTATCTATCCTGCACCTCTGATATGCCAGTACAGGGCTGATAAATGAGAGAAAATGAGAGAAAAAGCAGAAAAAAGAAAAGCAAAAGATCTGATGTCAAGGGTTTAAGCAACCCAATATGGGCTCATGGTCTTGTGCTGTAGAAAACCAAATGCTACCACAACAGTTTTTGTACAAAGGAAAAAAAAAATCATTTATTGCTGTTCAAGGGAGCAAACCAAGGCAGGAGAAATGGCGGAATCAGTCACCCTGCCCCTTGTCTCAGGATACTTACATAGGTAGGAGGCAGAATGAGGCTAGAAAACCTGGAAGATGATTCTGGAACAAATGGGATGGGGCCTGAGACTACCTGGTTCCCTAAGGGGGGTTTGGTGAAATTCTCCCTGTAACAATATTCCCAACAAGTCTCTGCTGTAATACTTTTTCTAAAGAACCATGATAAGATGGTGTCAGAGTTCAGATAAGGACTCAAAAGCTGGATTAGAGTAGAGAGTAGCTCCCAAATATAGGAAAAGTCTATTAATACTGTTAACTTAAACTCCATTGATCTGACCTAAGACCCATGTCTATTCTTATTTAGCCTCTGTGACCTCTGCTTCCCTGGCAGTCTGAGGTCACATCCCATGGTCCCAAAAAATACTTTTAGCCCACATGCATGTTATCTGTCAAGCTCAGATAAAAATTAGTAAAAATTAGTAAAATCATGGGTCCTTTGGAAAAAAAAATAGACTAAAATAGACTCCCTAGCCTCTTATAGCCTCTTATAATGAAGACTCCAAATCTCATCAGCTTTATTCTTTCTTCTAGATTCTTGATTATTAAACAATGTGTTCTGCTTTATATCTTAATGCTTTTCAGTCACCAAGTTACAGAGGCTACCATGATGCCAACCTGACTTCCCTGGAAAGAAGGCTTCACCACTGTGTCCAGGAAGCCCACCTCCAGAGAGCTATGGGCTATGGTGCTCTGGTGGTGGGAAATGTGCCCCTCTTATCCCACAATCTCATTGATCATTATCAAATCACCAATAAAATAAAATAAAACATGATAAGGAGGAAGACTGGTGGGTGGGTGGTTACTAGTCTATGTTCACTGTCCTTTTGTTTATTCAGATTAAGTTTAAAGATATTAACTGGTTCTTTCAGGTCACCTTCTTCTGTCCCTTTGATGTCAAAAATGACAGGAAGTAAGTGGGGGTACACAGAAAACACTGCACCAGGCCAGAACACATGTTCCTGGGGTGTGCCTGGGGGGGGATTGTTGCACAGGAAATGGGAGTGGTAACAGGTGTGGGTGGTTTAGAAAGGAGGTGAAGGCAGGGCTTGGATGGTTATATAAACTAGCCCTAGGATTCTCCCCCCAAAGCCAGTCTGGGAGACACTTCTCTGTAAAAGCAGGATACATCACTTGAAACTACCTGAAATGTCACATCTCCTGCAGGTAAGACTTTCATAGACCATTGAGCAATTGCCATAGGAAGATATGAAGGACAGAAAACAGGATTGAAAGTACAGGAAGATAGGGGACCTGGCAGTGGCATCCCTGGCCAAGTGCACATACTCCAGAGTAAAAGGACCCAGGTTTAAGCCCCTGGTCTCCACCTGCAGGGGAACAAATTTGTAAGTGGGGAAGCAGGGTTGCAGGTGTCTCTCTGCCTCTCTATCTCTCCATCCACTATTGATTTCTGACTATCCAATATATATATATATATATATATATACAAACATTTAGGGCCTAAGGATGCTAATCCCACCCCCACCCCCACCCCTGTCCCCTACCTGCTGGGGAGTCACTCACTTCACAGGCAATGAAGCAGGTCTGCAAGTGTCTATCTTATTCTACCCTTCTTTATCCTCTCCTCCTTTCTCTATTTCTCTGTCTTATCCAACAACGATGACAACAATAATAACTACAATAAAAAAAACAGCAAGGGCAACCAAAGGGAATGAATAAATAAATAAATAGTTTTACAAAAACATTTTTAAAAAGAGGGGCACATTTCCCACCACCAGAGCACCATAGCCCATTCCCTCCATCAGAAGCTTCCCTATTCTTTATCCCTCTGGGATTATGGACCAAAGGTTTTTATGAGGAGCAGAAGGTGGGAGGTGTGCCTTCTGTATTTGTTCCTCTGCTGGACATGGACATTGACAGGTCCATCCATGCCCCCAGCCTGTTTCTGTCTTTGTCTAGTGGGGTAGGGCTCTCTGGAGGTGGGCTTCCTGGACACAGTGAGCTAGAATTAATAAATGCAAATTGGTAATTAAAAGGCAGGCCTGGACTCCAGCAACCTGAAGGCAAACTGCAGATGCCTCGCCCTGAGGCAAGGTGAGAGGTCATAACAAAAGAAGACATCTCTGGCTTGAGGCACTGTGAGGGATCATAACAAAGGAAGACACCTTTGGAGGCAGGAAAAGAAGATAACCACAGGGCTGTAAAAAGGACCCTCACTTCCTCCATATATATGTAATAGATAACCATAATTGTAACCCTGTCATGTGCTTTATCACCTAAGCCATGTATTCTAAATTGTATATAAACCCTAGTAAGGCTTCTTCTTCTAGCGTTTGCCCTTCTTCCGTAGCCAGTCAACAACATCAGGTTGAGCCTGATGTAAAGTTTTGAGACCTCCTTTGGATCTGGAGAGGTGGCAGTCGTTGACTATGTGGGTCATAGTCTGTCTGGAGCCGCAGGGGCAGTTCGGGTCGTCTCTGGCTCCCCAGCGATGGAACATAGCGGCGCACCGGCCATGGCCTGTTCGATAGCGATTGAGGAGGGCCCAATCATAATGCACTAGGTCAAAGCCGGGTTGACGCTTGCAGGGGTCTGTGATGAGGTGTTTGTTCTTTACCTCAGCTGACTGCCAGCTCTGTTTCCAAGAGTCTGTAACAGAGAAGTTCAGTGTAGGCATAGGGGACCAGATTGGGTGATGAGACGTCAAGTGTTGGACAGGGTGGGCGAAGATATCCGTGTATATTGGCAGGTCCGGTCGAGCGTAGAAGTGGGAAATGAACTTAGATGATGCCGCATCCTGATGAATATCTGGCGGGGCGATGTGGCTAAGAACTGGCAGCCATGGAACCGGGGTGGAACAGATGGTTCCAGAAATGATCCTCATGGAGGAATATAATTTGGAATCGACCAAGTGGACATGGGGGCTACGGAACCATCCTGGGGCACAGTATTCTGCAGTGGAATAGCATAATGCCAGAGAGGATGATCGTAGTGTGGAAGCGCTCGTGCCCCATGAGGAGCTGGCCAGTCTTGCAATGATGTGATTCCTCGCGCCCACCTTTTGCTGCAGTTTTTATGAGATGACAGAGTGAAATGACAGAGTGCGATCGAGAGTAACACCAAGATAGACTGGCTGTGCTTCATGCCTGATTCTCGTATTGCCAAGCTACACATTAAGCTCACGCGAGGCCGTGGCATGGTGTAGATGGAAAACAGATGATACCGTTTTTGCAGTGCTAGGGATTAGTTGCCATTTTTTACAGTAATCAGATATCAGAGACATGTCTTTCGTGAGTGTTTCCTTGAGGATGTCAAACTTGGATGCCTGAGTTGCACAGCAGATGTCATTGGCGTAGATGAACTTCTTTGAAGAAGTTTCTGGAAGGTCATTGATGTAAATATTAAATAGCGTAGGAGCCAGAACAGAGCCCTGGGGGAGGCCACTTGAGACAAGTCTCCATCTGCTAGACTTGTCACCCAGATGCACCCGGAATCTTCTGTTTTGGAGAAGAAACGATATAGTGTTGGCCACCCATGGAGGCAGGCATCTTGAGATCTTGACTAGGAGACCACGATGCCAGACCGTGTCATAGGCTGCTGTGAGATCAACAAAGACAGCACCTGTTTTTAAGTTCTTCTGGAATCCATTTTCAATGTAAGTTGAGAAGGGCCAGGACTTGTTCGCAGGTAGATCTTCCTGGGCGGAAACCAGCTTGGGCGGGTGATAGGAATTTCTCTGTAAGAGGAGAAATACGTGACAGAAGCAGCCTCTCAAGGAGTTTGTAACACATGGAGAGGAGAGAAATTGGTCTATATCTGGCAGCCAGTGTTGGGTCTTTCTTTGGTTTCAAAACTGCTATTATCTTTGCATGATGCCAAATTTTGGGCATAGATTCGGATTCCAAGATGTGGGACAGGAATGTAGTGAGCCACTTCTTTGCCGCGGGGCCCAAGTTAAGAATAAGTTCTGGGGTGATGTTATCATAGCCAGCAGCCATTCCCGGTTTAACCCTCTTCAAAGCGTCTTCCAGTTCAGACAGTGTAAAGGGAGAGAATTTTGGAGATGGACAAGATAAATGGAAGTGGGATGACCACTCATGGGAAATTAGATAGGGGATCAAGCACCCAATACAGCTGTGGAGTCTCGGCCCTGGCCCCTATCACGGGCTAGTAAATAAAGCTCTGTCTTTACATCACCCTGGTCTCTTGGTGAATTTCTTGGATTACCAAACCTAACACCTACAGCCCTGCCTCACAACTCATGAAACTCTCCCCCTTGAGGTAGAGACTGGAGGCTGGAAACCCAGGTCCTTGAGTACTGTAACGTGTGCTCAAGAGTTACACCACCACCCGGTCCCAATATTTTATTTTATTTTCAATGAATTATTATTATTATTATTATTATTATTTTACAAGTTCATTTGTTTCTACTCCAAAATTGGGCAAAATCATTGGGTAGTTGTCTTTTATCTCCTGCCTTCACTAAAGCATGAAAAAAAAAAAAAAAAAAAAACAGTTCTATCTCATTTAGCATGAGAGAAATGCAAATTAACACCACACTGAGATTTTACCTCACACCTGTGAAGATGGCCTATGTCAAGAAAAATAGAAGTGACACGTGCTGGAAATGACAGTTTTCCTCGCTCATGCTTTATAACCCGTGGAGGGGTGGTGGGTTGGATTAGAAAGAACCAGTCCAACTTGCTAAGCTCTTCACTCCTCAAGAACTTCATACAACTAATCACAATACCCCTCCAATGAAAAAATCAGAAATATCGATCTCTCTCTCAGTGACTTAACATTGCAGTGCTAATTATTCTCAGCATCTCTCTCTCAGTGAGTTAACATTGCAGTGTTAATTATTCTCAGCATATTTCCTTTTTTTTGGCAGCGGGAGGATAGTTTAAGAGACCCAAAGTGGATTTTCCAAAGTTTAATTAGATGTCAACTCCTGTTACAGTATGTGGTTCCATCTGTGGTCCAAATCATTATATAACTCCTAGTACATTGGATGAAGCAACCGAGCTGAATAATGTCTTACTCCTCTATTCCAATAAACAAAATTACTAGAAACAGTCTGTTTTCTTTCACCATACAAGGATAGCAGCAGCATTTTGTCAAATTGTTTCTGGATGGTGTTAACTCTTGGCTTTAGACACACTGTTATCTTCAGAAATCCCATCTCAAAACACATTCACAGGAGCCAACCTAAGGGTAAGCTGTGTTAACTAGATATATTGGTGAGACATTTGAATGCCCGAGCCATGGATACAGAGTAGAAGAGGACGGGGCTGTCAAGCTATGGACTTAGTTATAGGATTTAAGACAAGTTGGTGTTCTTCAATAAAGAGAAGAACAAATGCCAAATCATATAGCCACTATCAGTAGAAATCTGGATAAGTTTTTTTTTTGAGGCTGCATGTTAAACATTAACATGCTCTGAAAAGTCACAAGATTTGAGGGGTTTTTTGGAGGGGTTTAATGGTTTATATTCAACAGTAAAATACACATAGTTTGTACATGTGTAACATTTCCCAGTTTTCCATATAACAATTCAACCCCCACTAGGCCCTCCTCTACCATCATGTTCCAGGACCTGAAGGCTCCCTCCCCACTCCAGAGTCTTAGGATTTGAGTTGTTGTTTTAAGAATCTTTTTTTTTTTAATTTTTATTTATAAAATGGAAACACTGACAAGACCATAAGATAAAAGGGGTACAATTCTACACTGTTTCCACCACCAGAACTCCATATCCCTTCCCCTCCCCTGATAGCTTCCCTATTCTTTATCCCTCTGGGAGTATGGACCAAGGGGCATTGTGGGATGCAGAAGGTGGAAGGTCTGGCTTCTGTAACTGCTTCCCCAATGAACATGGATGTTGACAGGTCGATCGATCGATACTCCCAGCCTGTCTCTCTCTTTCCCTAGTAGGGAAGGGCTCTAGGGAAGTGGGGCTCTAGGACACATTGGTGGGGTCCTCTGCCCTGGGAAGTCAGGTTGGCTTCATGGTTGCTATTTATGTTTTTCTTTAGCTTTGATATTCATGGCTCTCTATGATGATTATTAATACAAACCCACATGTGTGCATGTGTGTGTGTGTATCTCAGGCAAGCAAAATAGCTCACATTGATACTATATGTCTTTGCCATGTTTGTGATCTGGGTTGAGACTAGCCTTCAACACATTGAAGGAAGACCAGTGCTATGAGCTCTCTCTCTCTCTCTCTCTCTCTCTCTCTCTCTCTCACACACACACACACACACACACACACACACACATACATTTTTGCCTCCAGGGTTATCACTGGGGCTCAGTGATAACTGAACAGGCACTATGAATCCACTGCTCCTAGAAGCCATTTGTTTCACTTAATTGGATAAAACAGAGAAACTGAGAGAGGAGGGGAAGAATGAAAGATGGTAGACAGACAGAAAGACAGTCAAATAGACAACCAACTGCAGACATGTTTTCCTGCTTGTGAAGCTTCCCCCCCGGAAGTGGGGAGCAGCGGCTCAAACCCAGATCCTTGAACAGGTCCTTGTGCTTAGTACTATGTCTACTTAGTACTATGTTCTGGTCCTTGCACATTGTAACATGTGCTCTTAACCAGTTTTGTATTCTTTCTGAGAAGTTTTTTTTTTTTTTCTTCTTATCTGACCAGGTGTCATTTTGCAAATCAAATCTGCTGACCTTTAAAGTTTCTATGTCAGGTATGATTTGAGGGGATCTGTGTTCTGCTTGTTCTGTTTCTAAAACATTCCTTTGTGGCCTCTTATTGCAGTCTTCTCAAAGTGAGGTGAAAAAAAAAATGGTTTTAGTAGAACTGTGAGGTTTTAAATTAGGTGTGCCACCGCCTGACCCCTGGGATATTTCATCAGCTGGTGAGAAGTCTTGTAGAGGTTTGTATTAATAATCATCACAGAGAACCAGGAATACCACAGGTAAATAAAAACAGACATTACACAAAAGTAACAAGAGCTAATATTTACTTTTGATCATTCTCGAATCATCAAAACCTCATGCTTCACATACAAGATCTAAATGATGAATAATAGAAGGCTATCTTCTCTAAACTGACAATAACAGAAACAAGCAATGTTAGTGGTACTTATCTTTAAAAAAAAAAAAATCATAGAATGTTTCAAGCACATCTATACTACCACTCCGGCACCACGTGAGAGCAACAAGGTACCAGGGAAAGCACCGCCCCCCCCCCCCCCCCACACACACACCTACACAAAACAATAGTGAACAACTTAAAATTATTGTGGGGAAATTGAAAACCTCACAGTTCTACTAAAAGCATGTTCGTTTTTTTTTTTTTTCACCTCACTTTGAGAAGACTGCACTAATAGGCCACAAAGGAATGTTTTAGAAACAGAACAAGGAGAACACAGATCCCTTCAAATCATACCTGATGTAGAAACTTTAACTGTCAGCAGATGTGATTTGCAAAAGGACACCTGTCAGAAAAGAGAAAAAAAAAAAGAAAATTTCACAGAAAGAAGACAAAACTGGTTGAGCGCACATGTTACAATGTGCAAGGACCAGGATTCAAGACCCCGGTCCCCATCTGCATAGGGAAAGCTTTGCAAGTGGTAAAGCAGTGTTGCAGGTGTCCCTCTGTCTCTCTCCCTATCACCCCCTTCCCTCTCAATGTCTGGCTGTCTCTATCCAATAAATAAATATAATACAGGGAAAACTAATAATAATATTGATCAAAAACTGTACTGACTCTCAAAGTGGTATTGTGTTTTCTGTGTTTATTTGTTCATTTACTCATCTAGGAAAGATTTATTTAATATCTACTGTACTCCAAGCCCCGTGTATTTCTAAAGTCATGGGTAGGCACTGCCAATCCCACATCATTACAGTTTAGGCTTACTAATTCGCCCTTACCAGGCACAGATAAATCTGGACAGTGCTTCTCCATAATATACATGAGCTAGTTTATCTCAGACATTCTCACCCTCTTCTTAATTTAACTTATTAAACTTCCAATTCTTCTAGCATTTGCCCTTCTTCCATAGCCAGTCAACAGTGTCAGGTTGAAAACTGTCAGGAGCTGCTTGTTGCTGGCTTTGAAAGTGCCTGGGATCCATGTGGATTCAGTCAGCTAGGAAGGATTGTCAGTTTCCCCAATGAATGGGTACTCACGGGATGCACCACGAGAAGGTCGATCCAATGCATCCCAAACTTCCAATGAAGCACTTCATTGAAAACCCCTAGTCTTCTTTTAGGAGTTAGTGCTCAAAACATATTGAACTATTAAATTTAAAAAAAAAGAAGAAAGAAAGAAAGAAAAGAAGAGAGAAAAGAAAGAAAGAAAGAAAAAGATGCAGCAAAGAGAGACGGGTGGTGATGCACCTGGCTGAGAGCATTATAGTGTGCCCAAGAATGCAGGTTCAAGCCCCTGCTCCCACCTGCAGGGGGAAAACTTCACAAGTGGTGAAGCAGGGCTGCAGGTGTCTCTGTCTCTCTCTCTCTCTCTATTTCCCCATCCTTTCAGTTTCTCTCTGTATCTATCCAATAAATAAATAAATGAATAAAATATTAAAAGAAAAATGCACCAAAGTAAAAGACTCTGGGGTAGGGTGGGGGAGGCTTCATGTTCTAAAACATGATGGCAGAGGAAGACCTTGTGGAGGTTGTATTGCTATGTGGGTATGTGATGCAGGTACAAACTAGCGTATTTCACTGTGCAATGCCAACCATTAATCCTCCAATAAAGAAATTAATTAAAAAAAAAAAAAACGAAGACCTAGGTAGATAAAGATTGTACTAACAGCAGAAAACAGCATCTGTTTTAGTTCTAGAAACAATGATTCCAAACCTGGCAAACATCATCGTAGATGATCATTTTCATTTATATCATGTCTCTGAGGATCTTTCAAACGTGATTGTTATCACCTGCTCCTATATGAAGACTGAAGAATGATTTCCAGATTTCTGGACTGGGAGATGCGATGAGATGATAGTGTTATTTGAATGAATAAAATGGCAAGCAGGCCTAGACAAAAAGGAAGACAGGAAATTTCACTTTAGCTATATCCCTTTGATACAAAAGGAAGGAATTTTCTAGAAAGCAGTTATCATGCACACTGGGATGCAGGTTTTCTTCAAGAAGTTAGTCAGAGAGAAAGATTCTGGAATTGAGCTCATTATTCTGTCACAATGGGGTGCTGAATCTTGTTAATTTTGATTATGGTTATAATCTGAATTATGTCATCAGGACAAAGAGTGCTGGTTAAAGCCGTAGAATCACACAGGACATGGGTGTAGAGTGATAATAATATGAGACATCAGTTGATATTCCACAATCCTCTCCATACCAAAAATACTTTAAAATGTTAGATGAAATGGCTTGACAGTATGAATAGAGTCATCATAAGAAAAGGAGAGAAAGTGAGGAAACAGTGATGTCAGAAGAAAGAAGGGGGGGCGGGTGGTGGCACACCTGGTTGAGCATACATGTTACAATGTGCAAGGACCAGGGTTCAAGCCCCCGGTCCCCACCTGCAGGGGAAAAGTTTCACAAGTGTTGAAGGAGGGTTGCAGGTGTCTCTCTGTCTCTCTCCCTCTCTATCTCTGCTTTCCTCACAATTTATGGCTGTCTCTATCTAATAAATGAATAGATTATATATGTGAGAGAAAGTAAGTGTTTCATGAGATGGTGGATATTTATTGTTAAAAATTCTAAATCCAACAAGCTCAACACTAAAACAAATTCAATAGAGTAGTAAGTAAGAAGATCATTGCTGACTTTTGGCAGACCAGTTTTAGGAAAATAGATTTGTAACCGTATTATGGTAGGCAGATCGTGGGTGTGTTGATGAACAGGATCTGAGGACTAAAAGCAGCCAGGAAGTTCAGTTGTTTTGATTTTCCTATGACCATGGGTAGCAACATCTGTGCAACACAACAAAGACATTACTGAGTACATTGCTCTGTGGTAGGACATTAAAAAATCAGAGGAGCTGGAAAAAGAGGGGGTGCAGATTTGAATCTAATCTTTTTATATCCTGAGGGTTTATAAACAAAAGAAAGAAAGAAAGAAAGAAAGAAAGAAAGAAAGAAAGAAAGAAAAGAAAAAAGCAGCAGCAGAGGGGTTGCAGTGAAGATTGAATTAGGAGAAGGAAAATATTACTAGCACTTCATTTTTTCCCCCTTTTTTTACTTTAAAAGTCTCTAGTCCACGCCTGAATCAGAGCCCAGTCTATAAATGCATTTCCCATATGAGAGTACAGGTTTAGTCACTAACATAATCATGGATGATATACACAGGCCAGTCCCATCAAGTCCATCAGATGCCTTCCAAAAGGTTCTTTTTAAGTTTAGTGTTTTCTTCTTTTCTTCATCTTCTTTGGATAACGCATATGTGAGAGGGTATTCTGACTTCCATAAGCTAAACTTCCTGATTCCAGAATAAGACAAATCTTGAAAAACAAAATGATTACCGACTATCAGTACTGTTTGAAAGTGAGGTTTAAAAAAAAAAAATTGGTCTTTCTCCAGAAGACTTAAGAAAAATTTCTTCCAATATAAGAACAGGAAGATATTTTCTTAGACTTAAAGTATAAGGCAAAAAAAGAAAAAATTGTAGTGTAATAGAATGCCTCTAATACAGTAAGTGAAATGAAAAACATCTGCTATAATGAGAAAAAAAAAACCCTCATATTTTAAAAATTATTTGGGAGGAAAATCCCCATTGGAAAAAGAAGCAAGCAAACAAACAAAATCTATAGAAAGGCATTCTTCTTATTTTTTTTTATTATTTATTTGCCAATACTGGAGGTATTTCACTAGTTTTCATTTTAAATGCTTTCAAGTGTATTTGTTACCTTAGACAGGATGATGTATCTAAATAATGATAGACTTCCTGTATCTATAAGAGATATGCAGACAATATTTCCACACCAATAGGAAGACATTGACATGTTATGTTTCTTTGTAGCCAAAACTAATTCTTTGCAGCAGAAAAAAAATGTTTTAAACATCTTATTTTGAAATGCTTGACATCAGATGTGCTTCCAGTCACCTGCTGGTAGATCAGGTATAGGTACCAGTGAAGGACAGGACTATTAGGACTCTGAATTTAAAGTTGAAAAGTGCTCTGAATATTTTGGCTACAGGTTCTTGGAATTAAAGTCAGTACTGCAGTGCTGGACTAGCTGGTACCAAGGGACTGTGGACATTGTAGGGGTTAAAGTTGGAACCACTGGTGCATATATATTAGGGAGGATTCATAAAAATACGACAGTGGAGTCTGAGTCAATCCACACCAGTGTGAGAGAGCAGTGACCAATAGAAACGGGAGAAGAAGATCCAAGAAGACTGAGGTAAGTGAGCTTCTGAGACCAAAGTCAGTCAAAGTGAAAACAACAGATCCAAAGGTGTTCACTGTGACCAGCCAAACAGATTCTTTTGTGTATTTATTTGTTTGTTTCCTTTAGGAAGCTCAGCAGCACAAAAAGAAAAAAAAAGTGTTTCAGTCCAAACGTTTTGGTTTTGAGCTGATTTTTCAGCAAACTTCAGAACCAGACATAGGATTCAACCGTCAATTCCTGGACAGCAAGGTAAAGTCTTTTGCACTTTTAAAAACCTCTTGAAAGTTAAGATTTTAAAGTCATGATTCACCAGGGGCAGGCGTTACAGGTTCAATACTCAAGCAAAATCCTCTTCTGTGGGGGGGGGGGGTATTTTAATGTGTCTCTCTGTTGGAAGATGACCAACTTGCAAAAACAGTTCTGTACTTGTCATCTCCCTCAGCTTCGTGGCAAAATCCAAAGATTAGTAGTCCAGGTGCTGCTGGTTAAGTTTTTTTTTTTTTTTAAGGAGCCAGTACAAACTTATTTTGTAGTTAGGATCAAACGGTTGAGCTAAATATTCATTGATAAAAATGTTACTGTTCTCTTTATGGATTTTTTTTCCTATTTGAATAGTTTATTGAACCCACAAACTTGTTGATTTTTAAAGAAGAGAATTTCTGTTTTTTTTTTTTTTTGATATATCAAATAGCACTAAGCGTTAGTCTATTTTTGGTTAGCAATCAGACTGAAAAGATGGTGTCCTATCTGCACTCTGAGTAAGTTTTGTTTCTTATCAAGCACAGTGATGCCATCCTTGGATAGTGACACAGAGAATTCACAACCCAAATTTCTTGACAAGATGTTTTGATTCTTACCCCACATTAAAAACCTTTTCCCTCACCCCTTGCCCCAAATAAACTTACCAGAGAAGTTGAGCAATAAGGAAGCGATTAATCACATGGCCCTTTTTGTAGGTAGTAAGACCTTCCCAGTAATGTGCTAAAACGTTCTCTGATCTCCTTTTTCTTTGGTTCAAGAACTAAAGAGCCTGGGAAATCTCATCCAGATGTTGCTCTCATTTATAACTGGAAATAAAAGCGTATGCCTACTGCTTAGGAAAAACAGGACTCTCAATTTGAGTTATTAAAAGATCACTTTTTTGTATGCTTATATTTGATGGTGATGGTGAGTTAATGTCTATGCATTAAACAACGTGGAATGGAAAAACACTTAAAAGAGTTCCTAAAATTTACTGCCCATTTCTCAGTTTTCCCTGGAGACTAGATTAAAACCAAGAAGCTTTATCGGTGAGTCAGTTTCAATGTTTGCAAAGCAGCGAGCGATCTGCATATAATAGATTGATGATGTTGGTGGTGCTTACTTTTCCCCCAAAGGAAACCTGTTTACTCACCACCTGCAGTTAGAGTGTGCAAACAGAGGCCATCTATTTGAGCATCTCACAGCTGTCTCTTTTAACACAGGTACTATAATGGTGACTACAATCTGTTTCCTCATTTGGGTGTCACTCATAACAGATAGTGTATGGACCAGAAGTGTGAGACAGGCCCCTGAAGAAAACGATCCTCAGTATTTCACAGAGGATGACTTCGATTGCCCTAGGGAATGTTTCTGCCCACCAAGCTTCCCGACTGCTCTTTACTGTGAAAATCGAGGCCTCAGAGAAATCCCTGCGATTCCCTCAAGGATATGGTATCTGTATCTTGAAAACAACTTGATAGAGACCATACCTGAGAAGCCTTTTGAGAATGCCACCCAGCTGAGATGGATAAACCTCAACAAAAATAAAATAACCAACTACGGGATTGAAAAAGGAGCCCTGAGCCAGCTGAAGAAGCTGCTTTTCTTGTTTCTGGAAGATAATGAGCTGGAGGAAGTACCTTCTCCTTTGCCTCGAAGTTTAGAACAGTTGCAATTAGCTAGAAACAAAGTATCCAGAATTCCTCAAGGAACCTTCAGCAATCTGGAGAACTTGACCCTTCTTGACCTGCAACACAATAAACTATTGGACAATGCCTTCCAAAGAGACACTTTTAAAGGTCTCAAGAACCTCATGCAACTAAATATGGCCAAGAACTCCCTGAGGAATATGCCACCCAGGCTACCAGCTAACACGATGCAATTGTTTTTGGACAATAACTCCATTGAAGGAATACCGGAAAATTATTTTAATGTTATTCCTAAAGTGGCCTTCCTGAGACTGAACCACAACAAATTATCTGATGCGGGTCTCCCTTCAAGAGGCTTTGATGTCTCCTCCATTCTAGAACTGCAGCTGTCTCACAACCAACTCACCAAGGTCCCCCGGATCAGCGCTCACCTGCAACACCTTCACCTTGATCACAACAAAATTAAAAGTAAGGAGCTGTTAGGGCCTGTCTGCAGTGAAAATACTTGTTATTAAATTACACCCCCCCCCATCTTTTTCTTTTTAAAGAATAGTACTTCTGTTAATTCTGGGACCTGATCTTATATGGGGATTCATTCAACTTTTTTTTTTTTTTGGTATATTTTCAAATTTGATCCATTCATAGCTTCCATAGTTTAAGAACGTCACATCTTTGATCTTTGGTGTGAAGAGTTGACTTTGCTGACCTACAGTTTTTATTTTACTTAATTTATTTGTTATTGGATACAGACAGAGAGAAATTGAGAGGGGAGGGGGAAATACATAGGGAGAGAGATAGAGAGACACCTGTAGCCCTGCTTCACCAGTTTTGAAGCTTTCTCCCTGCAGGTGGGGACCAGGGGCTTGAACCAAGGTTCTTGCATACTCTAGTGAATGCGCTTAACCAGGTGTGCCACTGCCTGTTCCCTCGGATGGCTGTTATCTACTAGACAGACTTTGTATCCTTGTCTTTGACTTTGAGGAGAGTCTCACAGATTTCTACCCTTAACTGAATAGATCTGCATACAAAAGTGGTCTGGGACACACTTGTGAATATGAATAGGAGGGATATGATTTAGGAGGGGTGACTTGAGTGAGGTATTGAGTCTAGATCTGAGATGATTCAGGTCTGATATGATTTAGAAAGACAGCTGTGCCCTAAAAACTAAGCAAGAGATAATAGCTGAAGCCACTTAATTAGAGTTTGTACTTCAGGCTACAATTATTAATAATTATCACATGTTGATCAGGAGTTCTAGCTCCGAGTTTTTGACTAAATAGTCTAGGTGCTACCTAATATCATATTTTATCAGGTTTGCAGGGAATGCTAAGCTACTGTTCTTGAGACCATATACCGGGGGGAATCAGTAATATAATTTCATGCTTTGCCCAATTGAAATGGGGGGAAAATGCCCCTTGGAGTTGGCCAGGTCCTAAGACCAAAGCCAATGAGTGAAGTAGAACAGTTACTTGGTCTCCACACTGCCACCCCCCCACCTCCAAACAAAAAATATTTTGATGAAAGAGATGATAGCAGAGATGATAATGTTGTCTTGAGGGAGGAGGTGTGCCCAGATGAAGTAAATAGTCATGACAGACATTGGGAGCTATGTGGCATCCTCTTCAGTCTGCCAGAGATCAGGCTGAACTTGGTAAAGAGAGAAATTTCATGGTCCAGCCATCAGGGGTTGGTCTCAGTCTCACACTGATCCATATACTCTCAAATCTTGAAGGGCTGCAATAGAAAGACAACCTTGAACAGCCTTAGGCACTCCAGCCCCGAAGACAGCATAAGTCCAGTGGTTTGTAGGAAAATAATGCACAGGATTGTCAAGTTTGTGCTGCCATGGTTGTTATTAAGATTTTATTTAAGCAGGTTCAGGAGATAACATAATGGTTAAGCAAGAAGATTCTCCTGTGTGTGGGTCCAAATTCCCAGATTTGGTCCACAGTATCCACATATGCTGAGCTGAGTAGTGCTCTGGTAAGAAAGAGGGAGAGGGAAGAGGGAAGAGGGGAGAGGGGAGAGGGGAGAGGGGAGAGGGAAGAGGGGAGAGGGGAGAGGGGAGAGGGGAGAGGGCAGAGGGGAGAAGGGAGAAGGGAGAGGGCAGAGGGCAGAGGGGAGAGAAGAGAGGGGAGAGGGAGGGGGAGAGGGGAGAGGGGAGAGGGAGGAGAGGGAGAAGAGAGGGAGAGGGAGGAGAGAGAGAGGGAGAAGAGAGAGAGGGAGGAGAGAGAGGGAGAAGAGAGAGAGGGATTTTTTTTTTTTCATGGACTCAAATGGAACCACAGCCAAGACTGGCCTAGATATATGTTTTTCTCTAATGCAGTTTCTGCTTCTACAGAGGCAGTCCTTAACTGAACACAAGATGCCAAGGGCTCTGACCCAAAGCATCTGAAAACAAGAGTCCTATTGATTTGCTAAGTAAATGTGGGTCCACATGGAGCCCTGACAGTAGAGTAAGGATTCCTCTGAGGCTTTGAGAATGAGGGTATTTAGGGGCCATGGAGCCAAGTTCAACACACAGTTGAGCTCAGACTCTGGGTACCTTGCACAGTTACACAAACATAATAGAACTGTTCCAAGTGTTTTTTTTTTTTTTTTTCCCTAAGTGTTTCACATTTATATTTCCAATTGTTCTTAGACCTAGTTAAGATCAGAATCATCTGGGGGTGGGTGAGTAACAATTCTTAGGTTGCTGGGTTCAGTTCCTTGCTCAGTAGGCCTGGGTGTCGGGACCTATCATTTAGTTCTTGGGAAGTGTTTTTTTTTTTTCCTCTGGAAAGGTTCAGATTGATCCCCCCAAGAACCATGTGTGTACTATTTGCAGCATCTTTTAAAATCAGTAATTAATTCAGAAAGAGAAACTGAGGCTCTGTGGTAAAGATATTTGAAGGAGCCGGGCAGTAGTGTAGCAGGTTAAGTGCACATGGCTTAAAGTGTAAGGACCAGCTCAACGATCCAGGATCGAGCCCCTGGCTCCCCACATGCAGGGGGATTGCTTCAAAGGTGGTGAAGCAGGTCTGCAGGTGTCTATCTTTCTCTCCCCCTCTGTCTTCCAGCCCTCTCTCCATTTCTGTCTGTCCTATCCAATAATAACAACAGCAATAAACAACAAGGGCAACAAAAGGGATAAAAAATGACCTCCAGGAACAGTGGGTTTGTAGTGCAGACTGAGCTCCAGCAATGACCCTGGAGGCAGAAAAAAAAAAAAGATATTTGCTCAGAGAGGGTAAGTATAACAGTCAGGACCGGAGCCCAGGGTCTTCTTTGTATTTTTCATGTGTTTCAACTCGCCAGATTTGCCTTGATGCCCAGATTATAAGATTTCAGGAAAAAGAAAAAGAAACTTTATAGATGCAAAAATGATTTTAAGAATATGAGAAAAGAGAAGTTGATTTATTCAAATAAGGACAGAAGAAGAACTTGCCTGGCTAGCCTTACTGGCTAACACTCTATCCCACTATTTTTTTTCCAGTTATTGCGAAAATACTTAGTTCTTCTGGTACATGACCTGCTTCAGTTGTTTAGATTGGTTTTTTTTTTTTTAAAGATTTTATTTCTTTATTAATAAGAAAGATAGGAGGAGAGCGAAAGAACCAAGATATCACTCTGGCACATGTGCTGCTGGAGATCAAACTCAGGATTTCATGCTTGAGAATCCAAAGCTTTATCACTGTGCCACCTCCTGAACCACTAGATGGTTTTCAAAAAACATAGCTTTTCCATTTTTTAAATAATCTATTTATTTACTGGCTAGAGACAGCCAGAAATCAAGAGAGAAGGGGGAGAAGGAGAGGGAGAGAGATAGAGAGATATCTTCAGCCTGGCTTCATCACTTGCAAAGCTTTCCCTCTGCAGGTTGTGACTGGGGGCTTGAACCAGTGTCTATGTGCATTACAACACATGCACATAGGTTGTGCCACTCCCAGGTGTGCCACTACCCAGTCTCTAAAATATGGATTTTTTAGGAAAACTTTCAGAATATATGGGCTTATGTAAAATTGTCAAAATATCTATTCTGAATATCAGGCACTATAATTTTAGTAGAAGCAAAAAAGTTATATTTTAAATAAGGTAAATAAGGTACTCATTAAGATCTCAGAAATACCACCACTTATGAGACTATAATTAGATTAGAGCATTTGTTTCTATAGTTTACTTATTCAGATATACCTGCCTTAAGCACTGGTCTGAAGGTGAGAGGGATAAGGAGAGGCTGTTGCTAAGGAAAAGAGCCTTTGCTTAGTAGGGAGAAGAGCAAAGAGGAGAATCAGCTATGTTGGTTCCTCTATGAAATACCCAGTGTGCGTTACTGTACTTGACTGAACCACCCTGCAAAATTCAAACAGGGAGAACAGATACAGAATATTGTGTGTCTGTGGGCCACTTATTCAGACTTGCATTAGTTGCTAGGTGTGAAGATAACAGGCTGGAAGAGAGGACACTGATGGGCAAAATCAGTGTACAAATCAGTGTACAATTAAACAGGGCCTTGTGAGGATAAAATCCACCAATACACTATGAAGTATGAGGATAAAGTCCATCCATATACTATGTACCGATGGGATATGAAGCAAGGTTATTGACTAAGTTGTATGGGTCTCACCTTAAACAAAAAAAAAAAGAGGGGGCTGGACAGTAGTGCACTGGGTTAAGCACACAGAGCACAAAGCGCAGAACCTGTGTAAGGATCCAAGTTCAAGCCCCTGGTTCCCCCACCTGTAGGGGGATCACTTCACAAGCACTGAAGCTAATCGACAGGTGTTAATCTTTCTCTCCTCCTCTATGTCTAGCCCTCCCCTCTCAATTTCTCTTTGTCCTATCCAATAAAATAGGGGAAAAAGGCCATCAGGAACAGTGGATTCCTAGTGTAGGCAACAAGCCCTAGCAATCACCTTAAACACACATGCACACACACACACACACACACACACACACACACACACACACACACAGAGAGAGAGAGAGAGAGAGAGAGAGAGAGAGATACCCTGCTCAAAATAAGTTCACAGTGGGTTCAGAGCAATAGATGCCTTTAAGAATGAGATCAATTATCCACATCCACATATTTTCCTGAATGTCACTCGTTGAATGTGCCTTTTCTTTTGAAGGGTCTTAAATCTCAGCATAGGATGCCAAGGGCTCTGATTCAAGGCAGGTGCCTGCTTCCTCACAGCCTAATCACCTGCAAAGATTGATGGGATATTTTCTGGCTTAAACCCTTTGTTGTTATTCAGTTCTTGGCAAATGTTGCCCTTCTAATCAAACATACCCTACTTGCAAGGGGTAAAGCTTTACAAGTGGTGAAGCAGATCTGCAGGTTTCTCTCTGTCTCTCTCCCACTCTATCTCCTCCTCCCCTCTCAGTTTCTCTCTGTCTGCAATAATAAATCAATAAATAAAAATTTCAAAATATGTATTCATTAATATGAGAGAGTGAAAGGGGTAGAGAGAATCAAAACATTAGTCTGGTACATATACTGTAGAGGACTGAACTCAGAGCATCCTGTCTTTTTTGTTTTATTTTATTATTTTACTATTGATTATTTTTATTTTATTATATTATATCCTGTCATCTGCAGGGGAGAAGCTTCACAAATGGTGAGGCAGTGCTACAGGTGTCTCTCTTCTTCTCTCTTTGATTTAGTTTTATTTATTTATTTATGTATGTATGTATTTATTACCAGAGCACTGCTCAGCTCTGGTTTATGGTGGTGTGGGGGATTGAACATGGTGCTTTAGAGCCTCAGGCATAAAAGTCTGTTCAAACAGAAATCAAACAGACATCCAGAGCAAAGTGAAAAACAGATATCCAGAGGGAAGGAGGGATAGAGTGGGAAAGAGAGACAAAGAGACACCTGCTGCCCTGATTATGAAGCTCCCCTCCTTCAGGTGGGGGCCAGGGTCTTGAACCCAGGTCCTTTCCCACTGTGTTGTGTGCATTTAACCAGGTGTGCCACCACCTGGCCCCTAGGACCTCATGCTTTTAAGCCCAACCTCCCAGGGTGCATTCTCATAACTTTTTTTTTTATCTGTGTATCTTTTTTTTTTTTAACCAGATCACTGCTCAGTTTTAGCTTATGGTGGTGCTTGGGATTGAACTTGAGACTCGGGTATGAAAATGTTTGCATAACCATTATGATATCTCTCCAGCCTAACTCCCACCTTGACTTTTAACAATACGTGTGTTCTCTACTAAGTTTAGCTGAAGTTGGAGTGTGTTGATCAAAAACATATTGCACATTTCAAAATTACTTTTAAAGAAAACATATGCATAACTTTGTTTTTTAAATTTTATTTATTTGTTTTGATTTTTTCATTATTTATTTATTTATTTATTCCCTTTTGTTGCCCTTGTAGTTATTATTGTTGTCTTTATTGTTGGATAGGACAGAGAGAAATGGAGAGGGGATGGGAAGAAAGAGAGGAGGAGAAAAAGACACCTGCAGACCTGCTTCACCACCTGTGAAGCGACTCCCCT
This sequence comes from Erinaceus europaeus, assembly GCF_950295315.1. Classification (NCBI taxonomy): domain Eukaryota; kingdom Metazoa; phylum Chordata; class Mammalia; order Eulipotyphla; family Erinaceidae; genus Erinaceus; species Erinaceus europaeus. The sequence goes on along the minus strand of NC_080168.1, from coordinate 123,719,398 downwards.
GCAGGTGGGGAGCCGGGGGCTCTGCCTGGCATCTTCTGGTCCTTGTGCTTGGCGTCAAGTGCGCTTAACCCGCTGCACTACCACTGGACTCCCCCTTTATTTTTATTACTGAATAGACAGAGAAAGAAATTGAGAGAGAAGGGGAAAATAGAGAGGGAGAGACACCTGCACTCCCCCCTTCAAGACTTGTGAAGCGTTTCCCCTGCAGGTGGAGCCCTGGGGCTCTAACCCAGATTCCTGACACTGCAGTGTGTGCACTGAACCAGGCACGCCACCGCCTGGCCCCTATAATTGAATTGGAGAGAGAAGTGGTCTGTCTTTAAGTCCTGCAGAGAGTTATGGAATTAGATGTGAGGCCTTACTATCACAAGTTCTTGTGTGTGGATCCCTTTGTTCATGCACCTTTTTTTTTAAAAGTATTTATTTATTTCTTCCCTTTAGTTGCCCTTGTAATTATTATTGTTATTGATGTCATTGTTGTTGGATAGGACAGAGAGTAATCCATAGAGGAGGGGAAGACAGAGAGGAGGAGAGAAAGATAGACACCTGCAGACCTGCTTCAAGGCCTGTGAAGCGACGCCCCTGCAGGTGGAGAGCCGGGGGCTCGAACCGGGATGCTTACGGGGGTCCTTGTGCTTTGCACCACGTACGCTTAACCCGCTGCGCTACCGCCAGACTCCCACACCTTTTTATCTCCATAGATGTGAACGTCTCTGTGATCTGTCCTGCCTCCACAACACTGCCTGCAGAGCAAGATTCCTTCAGTTATGGACCTCACCTTAGCTACCTCCGTCTGGATGGGAACGAAATCAAACCTCCAATCCCAATGGAACTAATGACTTGTTTCAGACTCCTTCAGGCGGTCATTATTTAGATACACCTTCAACATCCTGTAACTGGGTTAAGGAGATCATGTTTTCCGACAGGAAATGTGACTCCCATTCACAGGTTTAAGGCAAAGAAGAAAAAAAAAAAAAGCAACTATATATATAATCCTTCTTGGTCACCATTTGCATGTGTGCAATTTTTTTCCCCCATTCAATGATGCTTTGCAAATGATGGTCTGCTTTCTTTAACTAATGAACAAGACACAGAGTTAAGGTAGTTTATCAACTCAAAGATAGTCCTTTTATTTTTGTCCTTTATATACTAGTAATACCAAATGCTGTAATTACATTGGTATGCGGTAGAAAGTCTCTATTTGAGTATGTTCAAACGTGCTTACAGAGATGTGGCAGATGTCAGACTTACAGTGTGCGTATCATCTGACAGGAATATGTATGAAAGAAAATGGAAGATGGGGTATTTCTTTAAAGAAATAGCTACCAACAGATTGTTTAGTAGGTTTTATAGGTATAGATGGTACAAGATATAATTTACACTCAAGACAGTGTAAATTATATCAACTACATTGGGACCAGAAAGTTCTCATCATTTAATGCTTAAGAATCAAACAGAAAACTTTTTTTTTTCAACTTCACTACTACTTCTTATTGTTATTATACAGGGTGCTCTAGCAGTCAAATAAGTCCTAAATTTTACATTTATGATAACATATTTCTGACAGTAATTCAGGTTTACATTTGGAATCTTCTTGAATTACAAGTTGTTCAGCTCCTATATTTGTCAATAAGTTGTTGTTGTTGTTTTAAATAAAAGGAATGAATGCTTTCTAACAAAACAGAGGGAACATTGTTTATTTCAAAGGTATTTTTCATAAACTTGATTAAGACTGTATACTGATACAACATATTAATGGAACGCTAGTTTCTATTTTTATAACATAACTGTGTGCAAATATTTGTCCTCTTAGCATCCTTTCACCTTTCACCTTTGTCCAGTAAGAGAAAAGAGAAATGATAATTGAATCACATGACATAATCATAATATGCTTATACCTCACAAGCTAAAAATTAACACAGAATTTCATTAAGGAACAATGTATAATTTCCCCCAAGGTTTCCAATTTTGTATGGTATATGCTACAACAAATAAGTGTTCAGTAGAAGATAATAATTACTTTGTAAATTTGTTTTTCAAAAAAAAGTTTTCTGAAAAAATTCAACAAAACGTCATTTCTTACAAAAGGAATATATACATCTGTGAAACACCAGGTTAAAAAAACAAAACAAAACAAAACAAAATAAAAAAAAAAAACTCCAGTACATAAATGTACTCCAATGTTGCAGAGAAACTCAATGCATGATTCTGTCATGTGAATTCTCCAGGAAAAGATATAGTACGCAGCATCACCTACTTACTTTCACACGAGTATGAGTCTTTGAGGGTGCAAATTAAAAATTCTTGGGGGCTTACCGGTGCACCCGGTAAGCTCACATAGTCCTATGTATAAGTATGGGTTCAAGGACCTGGGTTTGAGCCCTCACTCCCCACTTGCAGGGGGATGCTTCATAGGCAGTAAAGCAGGTCTGCAGGTGTCTTTCTCTCTCCCTATCTCCCCAACCCTCTCAATTTCTCTCTGTCCTGTCAAATAAAAGTTGAAAGAAAGAAAAAAAAGATGGGGGAAAATGGCCACCAGGAGCAGTGGATTCACGGCACAATCACTGAAACCCAGTGATAACCCTGGAGGCAATAAAATAAAATAAAGGGAAAATCTATTAACATATTTTCAAAATATTCATTTTAATGCTGACTGGGGGAAAGAATTGGAATTGATATTAGGAAACAAGGAATCTTTTAAAGAGACTTCAAAACAAAAATTATAAAACTATATGATAAATAATTGTGAAAATACAGATTAGATATCATTAGACTAGGGGAGCTAAAATATGTTGACAAAAATACAATAACTAACTATCTGAATGCTTGTTACATGGAAAATATTTAAAACATATTATAGGAAGTTCCCAAATGAATAACAGTACATTTGGGTGGCATTTTAAATTTTTTTTTTTTTTTTATCAGAGCACTGCTCAGCTCTGGCTTATGGTGGAGTGGGGGATTGAACCTGGGACTTGTATATAGAAGGAACATCTCCCACCAACATCTAAAAGGCATATAAGACATATCCACAGATACCACCAAACCCACTGTGAAAGGCTGAAAGCTTTTTTCCTCAGGGCAGGGATAAGGCAGGAGTACCAACAGTTCAAATCAGAAAGAATTAATTGTCTTCTGTGCAGATGTAGACTCAAGTAGCAGAAAATTCTCGACTCCAGCAAAGATTATTAGACTTGTCGAAAGCTTCACTGATTCTTAAAGTTGTAAGAAACAACTAAATAAACAAACAAATAAACAAAATCCCTCCCACCCCACCCCCACCCCAGCCGTGGGTTTCCTATAAGTACTGAACATCAGTGATAACACGGGGTAATAGAATAAGAAAAGAAGAGAAAATAAAATAAAATAAAATAAAGACAAAAATGACAAATAAACCAAGAGAAAGGAACATAAAAAGGATTTCTAATAAATAATCGAAGTGTGGAATGTATCTCTTTGAGATTTTTCAATTCTGGAGATCCTTCTTGTCTATTTCTGGAAAAATATATATATCTTCTTTCTACATAGTTGCTATAAGAGTGCACACAGTTTATACGCTTATGGGTGAGAAGCATATTGCCTGAATGTTAGGTGAAATGTTATCAGTCATAAGCCCAAATGACAGAGGGCTTCAGGGTACAAAGAACTAGCAACGAATGATAATCATTCTCTGGAGAACCTAGCAGCTGGATCAAGTGGCCAGAGACACAAACCACTTTTCTCTTAAGTAAAAGTGATTGAAAATAAATGAGTAATATGTAGTCAGCTCACTCCAAATTCAGCTCAACCCAGCAGAGAACACAAGAGAGCTCATAGTGAGAGCATCTTTTAATGATCAGGAATTAAAAGACTGACCTGAGTCTGGAAGGCTACAGTTTAAAATAGCCAAAAGAGCTTGCCACTGAGATCAACAAGAAAACTCTGGAGTGGTCATGGTAAAGGACTGGCAAACTAGAGAGAAAGGGAATATCTTTGCGGTCAAAGAGATCAGGAAACTATAGTTTTGTAAGAATCTCAAGTGCAAATGTTTTCAGCTTAGTGTCCAGCCCTGGAAAGAGCATAAAAGATAGACTTTGAATATTATAGACAGTTATATTTTTAAAAAAATTTTATATTTATTTATTTTCCCTTTTGTTGCCCTTGTTGTTGTAGTTCTTATTGTTGTTGTTATTAATGTTGTCGTTAAGATAGGACAGAGAGAAATGGAGAGAGAAGGGGAAGACACAGAGGGGGAGAGAAAGACAGACGGCTACAGACCTGCTTCACCACTTGTAAAGCGACTCCCCTGCAGCTGGGAAGCCGAGGCTCGAACCTGGATCCTGACGCCGGTCCTTGCGCTTTGCGCCATGTGCGCTTAACCCACTGCGCTACTGCCTGACTTCCTGATCATTCATCTTTTTAATTTTATTTTATTTAAAAAATTTATTTATTCTCTTTTGTTGCCCTTGTTGTTTTATTGTTGTAGTCGTTATTGGATAGGACAGAGAAATGGAGAGAAGAGGGGAAGACAGAGAGGAGGAGAGTAAGACAGACACCTGCAGACCTGCTTCACCACCTGCAAAGTGACTCCCAGGTGGGGAGCCGGGGGTTCCAACTGGGATCCTTAAGCCAGTCCTTGTGCTTCCTGCCATGTGTGCTTAACCCGCTGTGCTACTGCCTGACTCCCAAAATTAAGTGTTAGAAGTTGCTACTTGACACAACATTCAAACCCCTACTAGTGGAAGTCTGGCTTCAGAATTTTTTTCCATCTGGGTTGTCACTGGGGCTCAGTGCCTATACAATTGTATCATGACTCCACTGTTCCCAGAAGTGGTCCACTTTGTTTTTTTCTTGTTCTCATTTTTCTTTCTCTCTTCTCTGATAGAGACAGAAAGAAACAGAAAGAGAGGGAGGGAGAAAGAGATATTTGCAGCAATGCTCCACTACTCATGAAGCTTTCCCACTGCAGATGGGGACCTGGGGTTTAATTGGATTCTTTGCAGATAGTAACCTTTTTTTTTAACTGGGTGTATCACTGCTTGAACCATGCTTTTTTAGCCACTATGTTACACTACCTATTTTGACAAAATACATCACTATATTACATTAAAAATATCCAAATTATTCTAGCATATATATGTATTTATATATGCATATATCCATAGCAAGTAGTCATACAAGTACCAGCTTAGGGAGTTGGGTGGTAGCACAGTGAGCTAAGCACAGGTGGTGCAAAGTGCAAAGATCTGCATAAGGATCCCTGGTTCGAGCCCCCGGCTCCCCACCTGCAGGGGAGTCACTTTACCGGCTTTGAAGCAGGTCTGCAGGTGTCTGTCTTTCTCTCCCCCTCCCTGTCTTCCCCTCCTCTCTTCATTTCTCTCTGTCTTATCCAACAAGGAAGACAGACAACAATAATAACTACAACAATAAAACAACAAGGGCAACAAAAAGAGAATAAGTAAATAAATAAAATTTTTTTTTAAATACCAGCTTAAGAATTACTGACCTACTCTATGGAATACTCTATGAAATACTACTCTTCAATTAAAAAATGATGATATGATATCCTTTTGGAAAAAAAAAAAAAGGATGGAACTAGAGGTGCTTATGCTTTGCAAAATAAGTAAAGAGAAGAAGGATAACTACTAGATAGTTCCGCTCATGGAAAACCTAGAGGATTGATACAAATAAAATGGGAAAACCAAAAAGCAAGCAAACTATTTCCAAGACTTGTGAGAACCCTGGTGGTACTTTTGGGAGGTGGGAGGGTGGGTTACAGAACTTTAGTGGTGGGTGTGGTGTGGATCTGTACACTGTAATCTTGCAATCTTGTATCCTACTATTAGTCACAAATTTAAAAAAAAAGTAAAATAATTGTTGATCCCTAAAGAATACTGTTTTGCAAAATAGCCGACACATTACATACAGTAAGGACGATTTATCATTTAGCTAGACAGGAGCGTGATTGCCAAGAACTATAGGAATGTTTCTCTCTTTAATCATCTCAGACAGATCTTAGGAATATCTTGCTCAGACCCTTTCTCTCCCAAACAAAGAAGGAAAATTCTATAGAAGAATACTATAAAGATCAAAATTAAAAAATAAAATAAAAAGAACACCTAACTTTCAAAACCATGGAACAATCATTTTGAAACTTGGATTAATCTACGAAACTTGGATTCATCTACTTTTGGAAATCTCTCTCTCTCTCTCTGTGACATTCAGATGAGTAAACAAAATTCACAAGTAGTCAGAGATTTGGTGTCTGAGTTATGGAATTTTCTGTAGATAAGTTCAAATTGCTCTTGAGGAAGACCAGAACATTGAAATATGACTAGCAGAGATGACTTTTGCAAAACCTATCTGAAAAGTTAGCCGGAGCACACAGCACTGTGCCCGGGAACTGCTGCTAAGAAGACAACCAGCCTGCCACATATTCCATTTATTGGCCCCTCTCTTGCCTTAAAAGTGACATAACAAAGCTGAGAGCTGACCAGCTCGAGTGGCTCAGTGCCTTCACAGAAACGGAAAGCTGAAGCAGCAGCGAGTATCCTTTCCAGGCAAGATCCGCAGCCCTTGTAAATTTAGATCAGAGACACACTTTTGAGACAGGAGCGGTGAGGCAGAAAACAATCTGGTGAATGCAAGAAATGACACTCAGTGATTTAACAACTAGGAGAAAGAAAGGACTCCTCAGATAAGAAAGAAAGGACAACAAAAGCTGGATAAGGGCAAGAGACTGATTCACTTTAACGGTGGCTCTTTTTGGTGGATACCAGGCCACCCGATCATCTGGGGTTCTGGTAGGGAGTCCTGGGATTCCCACAAAGATATGATGGACCTAGACTTCTACTACATCCACCTCTCCACCTTCACTGGTCTCTTCCATCAGGAATATCATCATAAGCCCTCTTGTGGGTTTCTCTAGGACTTGCCCTCGTAGAGCAGCAGTGAAGAGACTGTCCCGCTCTCCAAAGGGAGGCTGGTCAGCCTACTCTGCCACTCAATGGGTCCTGAAATGAGTGCAGCTTAATTATGCCCCTAGCTGTGACCATAGGCTGTGAGCTCAGACTGACAGGGACTCAGAGGTTACACAGGCTCCTGTGCTAAATACGAATAGACATGGGTCCTTGGTCAGATCGGTGGGGTGAACAGTTAATGGTATTATTTTCCTCTTATCTAGGAGCGACTCTCTGCTGTAACCCAGCTTTCTAGCCCTAGTCTCAACTCTGACACCATCTTCCCATAGTTTCTGCTAGGGGAGCCTAGTAAATTATACATACTCTTTGACCAACAGTTCTATCTATCTAGCTAGCTAGCTAGCTATCTAGCTAGCAGAGAATAATATGTGATTCTGCTTCTTTTTTTTAAGTAATAATACTTTTAATAGAATTAAGTTCTTAATAGCACATTGAATACATTAACCCTCCCCCTTCTTGGTTTCTGTGTTTTGTGCAACATGGTTCTGCCATGATTACTTGGGGATCTGCTGTTTCCCGCCTTCATTTTGCTGAACATTTAAAATGGTTTTTGTTTTCTTTCTTTCCTCTTGGTGGATTTGTACTTGTCCCTAGATGCCTCAAATTAAGTCTAACCACAATCCTACTCCACTTTCTATAGTGGGGAGACCACCCCCGGCCCCAGGGCTGTCTCCCCCACGCACCCAAACCCACCCCACCCCACCCCCTTGAGCCCTCCCCAGCTCAGTTGCTACCTTTCCAAACTAGCGGGTGTCAAAAACGGGGGTATCTGTCCCACGATGGGCAAGAAGAGTCAGTTGGGGGGCAAGGGTGATATGTTTGGGGTCTGGGACCCAGGAAGGGCTTTTAGTATCACTGGGTGGGAAGGGGGTGGGGCGGGGGAGCCCAGGGAGACCCCCAAGCATTCACACAGGAGGGAGGGGTCCACCTAGCTGCAGTGATTCTGCTTCTAATAAAATGTCTAGAATGTAATAAATGTAATAAAATGTCTAGATGTAATATCCTGTGCTGGGATAGCCTGAGGGTGCTTCTTCCTGAGCACCTGCTCTCTAGGTTGGAGAGAGCTCGACCAGAGCCAACCTAGGCTGCTGCATGGGAGAGGGATTAGGAACTTGTGTCAGGCTAGCATCGCAGGAGAGAGACTCTGGGACTCGCGGAGCCAGGAGGCAATCCAATGTGTGTTTAATCAGAAGAGAATCTGTATTTATACTCGCCAAGAAGGAAATAGTAGGGTGGAAAACAGGATGTGATAAAGAGAGGGTGGAGGGAAATGAGTGTGCAAAGCAGTGGGGTTTAAAGGTGGAAAACAGGGTGTGACTAGGAGAGGGGGCGGAGCAAAGAGAGAATGTGAACCAGTGGGATTAAACCAGTGCCCTGCAGGCAGGACAGTTCTCAGGTAAAGCAGTGATTATGTAAATGGACCACAGCATTAAGCAATGCAACAGAAGGGGTCTTAGAAGCAGAATTAGAAGCAGACCAATACCCGTGATCTGATAAAATTAATGGGGTTTATAGTCAACAATATTTATACACCTTTCCCACATTTGGGAGCTACTCTCTTCCCTGATCCAGCTTTCTGGTTCTTTTTCCAGCCATGACATCATCTCTCCAGACAATAACTTAGATCCACTTGCCTATCAGATGTCAGGCTCAGAAAAAAAAATCTAGTATAGTCATGGGCTCTTTGGAATATAACTAAAATAGGACTAATAACTATCTACAAAACAGAGACCCCACCCCCAACTATTCACATGAACTTTTCCAGCCTTTAGGTTAAATGCTTAGTCAACTATTTGTTGGGCTTTATATGTTAACTCCTTTTTCAGCCACCAGGCTCCAGATGCTACTATGATGCCAACTGGACTTCCCTGGGCAGAGAACCCCACCAATGTGTCCTAGAGCCCTGCTTCCCTAGAACCCCACCCCACTAGGGAAAGAGAGAGGCAGACTGGGAGTATGGATCTACCTGCCAACGCCCATGTTCAGCAGGGAAGCAATTACAGAAGCCAGACCTTCTACCTTCTGAACCCCATAATGTCCCTTGGTCCATACTCCCAGAGGGATAAAGAATAGGCAAGCTATCAGGGGAAGAGATGGGATATGGAGTTCTGGTGGTAGGAATTGTGTGGAGTTATACCCCTCTTATCCTATGATTCTTGTCAGTGTTTCCTTTTTATAAATAAAAATTTAAAAAAGATAGAAGAAAAAATAATGCCTGGCAGTTGATGCAATGATGCCCTTATCTACCTTTCCCACCCTAGTTCAATTCTAAAGAAATAAGATATCAAATATCTCATAGTTTTACTCTTCTTCTAGTCATGACCATAATGCTAATAGAAAGTTTTTATGTCTCTTGGTTTGCCAACTTTGAGCAATCTATATTGACTCTGTAGAAGAGCCTTCAGTACTTTTCTGTATTTGTATTATTCCTTTTATACTTTGATAATTGCTCTTCATGTATCCTTCTAAGTCATATGTCCAAAGAGCCTGAGTCTAAATAACATCTGACTGTATCTAGTTTATAAGGATAGAGGAAGGCACTCATCCCACTTTAGAAGACACAGCTTTGAGAAAAAGGGATGTCTTTTCATTGTTGGTGGGAGTACAGAACGGTCCAACCATTGTGGAAAGCAATTTGGAGACTTATTGGGACACTAGGAATGGGCCTACTCTAAGCCCCAGCAATTCCTCTCCTGGGATTTACTCGAAGGAAATAAAAACACCCATCAGAATAGATCTGTGTAAACAGTTTATAACTACAAGAGCCTGGAAGCAACCCATATATCCAACATAAGATGAGTCATTAAAAAAAAATTGTGGTAGATAGGATGAGATAATGTAGGGAAACTGTGAGGATATGGTTGAGCATGGTGGAACCTCTCATTGACGGTCTTCCTGTCAGCCTCTCTCTCTACCAGAGATTGGACATGGGAGAGAATGGCCTTCAGGTTCAGCTTCACCTGTCAAACTCTCTGCCTCACAGGGACTCTGCATTCCCAATACAATAGCTTACTTTCTTGTCTTTAAACCAAATAGTCTGTTTATTCAAAAGCTACCAGAAGTTATCATACCTGACGCATCTTCTCTCCACCCTCAGGACACCTCTCTGTCTGCTAGCCATTGATAACCCTACTTCCTCATTCCCAAAACGGCTCTCCTGCTCACACAGATGCTATCAGATGCCCCTTTCTCACTTCTTTGTTCTTGCCCTTCTGAATAAGACTATAACCAAACCTCACCCTCTTAGGACCCCTACACCCATGCACATCAAAGCCTAGCTTCCTCATTCCTTAGATCACTCACCTGAGAGTTTTCCCAATCCCTTACCTGTCTCTTTCCCTTTTCTGCTTTAACTATATATGGTATAAATAAGCTACCTCCTCTGCAACCCCTAAAAAGCCTTGCCTCCCTGATCAATAAATGGATCATTGCTATCAGCTTGGTCTCTGAGTCATCTCTTGTCATGGACACAGAGTGAGTCCTTTAAGACTAAGCGCTTGCTGCCTTGGGTGACATTCTCCTAGACCCCCACATCTGGTGCACAACAGGGTGGGCACACCAAGAGTCCATGCCTGAGAAGAGGCCTCCCCACAAGGAGTATGACAAGATACTACTCAGCTGTTAAAAATGATGAGGTTATCTCCTTTGCATCTTCTTGGATAAAGCTAAGGAACATCATGTCAAGTGAGATAAGCCAAACAGAAAAGGATAAATACCAAATGCTCTCACTTATAACCAGGACTTAATAAAATAGGGGCAGGGAGGGAAAGCACTAAGTGAAATACGGACTGGACATGGTGTATTGCACCAAAGCAGAGAATGTTGGGGAAGGAGGGAGACAGAGGAGGACAGAGAAGGCCCATTATATAATGACACTGTCTGCATATGTCAATGATTGCACTGAAAAGCATTAAACCCCTTCGATAAATATGATAAAAAAAAAACAGCTTTACAGGAAACATTCATATTTTTGTAGTATTTTATATATCTATTTGGTGTCAACAGGCAACTTTATTCAACTGTAGCACTGGTGGTAATCAAAGAAATACTGCTATAACTTGACTCCATATACTACAATTATTCTTATGATTACAATGTTTTTTTTGTTAACAGTAACATTTCCATGATAGGGAAATAGCACACTCTGTTACAGCACTGAATTACAAGTGAGGCTCTGAGGAAGTAAGTTCAAATCCCTGGCACCATCATATGGCAGACTTGAACAGTGTTCTGGATTATGTCTCTTTTTCTCTCTCTCACTCTATCTCTTTAAAATTATTTTATTCATTTAGACAGAAGGGGGCAAGAAAGAGAGGGAAGAAGGGAGAGGAATATTCCATGATTCCTAGCCCAAACACTTAAGCTACTATGCCACTTTCTAGGGCTCTTAATCTCTCCATATATAAAAATTTCATTAGATGTCAGAGAGGGAGAGGCGGAGGGGAAGGGAGGGGAAGGGAGAGGGGAAGGGAGGGGAGGGGAGGGGAGAGGGGAAGGAAGGGAAGGGGAGGGGGTAAAGGTGAGGAGAGGAGAGGAGAGGAGAGGAGAGGAGAGGAGAGGAGAGGAGAGGAGAGGAGAGGAGAGGAGAGGAGAGGAGAGGAGAGGAGAGAATTCACCCAGGGGGTCAGGAAGTAGTGCAGCAGGTTAAGCGCACATGGCCAGAAGTACAAGGAACCCTGTAAGGATCTGGGTTCCAGCCCTGGGCTCTACACCTGCAAGGGGTTTGCTTCATGGGTGATGAAACAGGTCTGCACGTGTCTATCTTTCCTTCCCCCTTTCTCAATTTCTCTCTGTCCTATCCAAAAACAACAGCAGCAGCAGCAATGGCAACAATAATAATAACAAGGGTAACAACAAGGGCAAGTAAATGGAAAAAATGGCCTCCAGGAGCAGTGGATTCATAGTGCAGGCACTGAGCCCCAGCGATAACCCTGGAGGCAAAAAAAGGGGGGGGTCACCTGTCTTGTCATGCTAACAGCCCTGACAACACAAGGGAGTACTATGACATATGGCATCATGGGAAGTTTTAATCTCTCTCTCTCTCTCTCTCTCTCTCTCTCCTTTCTGAAAAAGTCAACCTGGAATGTTGAAATAATGCATACATTAGACCTTAGTGCAAAAAAAAAAAAATCCATGCAGTTTTCTTTCTCTTTTTTTTTTTTCTTACTTTATGGGATTCCAATATGAACTCTATTTTCCAATTAAATACTAAATGTGCCTTTCTCTTTCTGAAACACTAATTTTCAGACACTGCTGTGACTGATAGGTAAATGGATTTGCTATGACTGTTATAATAGGATACAGTCAATACAAATAACTTTTGAAAAATATTTTGTTTATTTTCCTTTTTGTTGCCCTTGTTTTTATCATTGTTGTGGTTATTATTATTGTCACTGCTGTTGCTATTGTTGGATAGGACAGAGAGAAATGGAGAGAAGAGGGGGAAGACAGAGAGGGGGAGAGAAAGATAGACACCTGTGAACCTGCTTCAAGAGACTTCCCTGCAGGTGGGGGCTTGAACCGGTATCCTTATGCTGGTCCCTTTGCTTTGTGCCATGTGCGCATAACCTGCTGTGCTACAGCCCGACCCCCAATATAAATATCTTTTCTGACAAATCTGGAGTCTACAAGCCTAAAGATTAATTTTCTGGTTGACCTGGTTGCTCCTGAAACCTGTCTTCAAGTTGCAGATGCAAAGCCCCTTCTTCCTGTGTCTCTGAGTTCCAAGACCCTCGCTCTGTGCTCAGGCAAACCTGGAGACTTTATGTGCTCTCATTTCTTCTTCTCTCAGGAGGACATTCAGGATAATTAAAGACTTGCCTTCAGGACCTTATTTTAATATAACAACTTCTCCTCCTCCTCCTCCTCCTCCTCCTCCTCCTCCTCCTCCTCCTTCTCCTCCTCCTCCTCCTTCTCTTTCTCCATCTCCATCTCTTTCTCCATCTCTTTCTCATTCTTCCTTCTTCTCCTCCTCCTCCTTCTTCCTTCTCCTCATTCTTCTTCCTTCTTCTCCTCCCTCTCTCTCTTCTCTTCTTCCTCTTCTTCCCCCTCTCCTCCTTTTATTTTCTTTTCTATTTTATTTGACAGAGAAATTGAGAGGAAGTGGGGAGCTAGAGAGGGAGAGAGAAAGACAGACACCTGCAGACCTGCTGCACCACCTGTGCTGTGTCCCCACTACAGGTGGGGAGCTGGGCTTGAGCCTGGATCCTTGAACTGGTTTTTGCACTGAGTACTATGTCCTCTTAGCCAGGTGCACCACCACCCAGCTGCCCATAACCACTTACTTTAATAACTCGTCTCCAAATTTGGACTGTTGGAAAAGTCATGAGGTATCTTTTAGGTTTTTTTTTTTTTTTGCCTCCAGGATTATTGCTGGGGCTCAGTGCCTGCACCATGAATCCACTGCTCCTGCAGACCATTTTCCCTATGTTCTTGCCCTTGTTGTTGAGCTTATTGTAGTTGTTATTGTTGTCACAGCTGTTGTTGTTGTTGGACAGGACAGAGAGAAATTGAGAGAAGAGGGAAAAACAGAGTGGAGGAGAGAAAGATAGACACCTGCAGACCTGCTTCATTGCCTGTGAAGCGGCTGCCCTGCAGGTGGGGAGCCAAGGGCTCGAACCAGGATCCTTACGCCAGTTGCTTGTGCTTTGTGCCACTTGCGCTTAAACTGCTGCACTACCTACCACCAAGCTCCCAGGTTTTTTTAATGCAAAAATGATTCATAAATTTTCTAACAGCCTGATTCTATTTTTTAAAACTTTTTTTGGTAATTTTTAAAATATTTATTTATTTATTTATTCCCTTTTGTTGCCTGTCATTTTAGCATTGTAGTTATTGTTGTTGTTGCTAATGTCATTGTTGTTGGATAGTACAAAGAGAAATGGAGAGAGGAGGGGAAGACAGGGGGTGGGAGAGAAAAAGAGATAACCTAACAAACAGCCCAGTTCTATCATATGTTGTGATGCTGGTGGTTAAAATACTAATTTTGAGGCAACACAATTCTCTCCTTAACAGTAGACACCTGAAAATTTAATTGTTAGTTTTCTTAGTTTAAGTGTTTTATTAATTAGTGATAGTATACAATAATAGATTATGTTAAAGTCGTTTTCCCATTCCAATAGATTACTATTACTACTTATGAATGCAGTCAAGTATATATGCTATGTACTTTTACTGCCCTGTAGAACATTTATTTACTTTAATTTCTATAGTAGAAATCCATTTGATTCTTTAAATAGATTAGATGCAAGACAATCTAGGGGGGAAAAAAGCATCAACTGCTAGATTCAGTCCGCAGTCCATAAATGTATGTATACGTATGTGTACATGTAACAACTTAAATAAACGCATGCACAGTTTCTCATAGAAGTAAAACTCATTTGTAACTTGTATTAGCCACATTGATGTTTTTGAAAATCAAATATTTCTGGGAGCTGAGTGGTAGCACAGCAGCGGGTTAAGCACATGTGGCAAAGCGCAAGGACTGGCTCAAGGATCCAGGTTTGAGCCTCTGGCTCCCCACCTGCAGGCAGAGCAGGTCTGCAGGCGTCTGTATTTCTCTCCCCCTCTTTCTTCCCCTCCTCTCTCCATTTCTCTTTGTTCTATCTAACAACAAGAACAACAACAATAATAACTACAACAATGAAAAACAACAGGGCAACAAAAGGGAAAATAAATAAGAAAGAAAATCAAATATTTCCTCCAAGGTTCTATGCAGATAACTTTCCAAAGAAAAGAAAGACCAGTCTAAATTCTCAGCAATACTAAAGAGCCAAGAGAATTCTACAACTTCTAAGTTACCTGAACACAGATAACTGGTTTTAAATTTTTTTTTATATTTATTTATTTATTTTCCCTTTTGTTGCCCTTGTTTTTCATCATTATTGTGGTTATTGCTGTTGGATAGGACAGAGAGAAATGGAGAGAGGAGGGGAAGACAGAGAGGGGGAGAGAAAGACAGACACCTGCAGACCTGCTTCACCGCCTGTGAAGTGACTCCCCTGCAGGTGGGGAGCCAGAGGCTTGAACTGGGATCCTTATGCAGGTCTTTGCGCTTTGTGCCATGTGCGCTTATCCCGCTGTGCTACTGCCCGACACTCAATAACTGGTTTTTGAGTGCTAGGCAATAATCCCAAATTCTTTTTATTTATTTATTTATTTATTTATTTATTTTCCCTTTTGCTGCCCTTGTTTTATTGTAATTATTGTTGTTGTTGTTATTGATGTCATCGTTTTTGGATAGGACAGAGAGAAACGGAGAGAGGAGGGGAAGACAGAGGTGGGGGAAGAAAGACAAGACACCTGCAGACCTGCTTCACTGCCCATGAAGCGACACCCCTGCAGGTGGGGAGCAGGGGGGGGGGGGGCTGGAACCAGGATTCTTAGCTGGTCCTTGCACTTTGCACCTGCTGTGCTTAACCTGCTGGGCTACTGCCCAACTCCCAATCCCAAATTCTTAAGAAAAGATCTCAACAGAGCAAAATGAAAGTCACCACATCAAAGCTTCTCTGTTCATAAAAGGACCAGCTGTGACAAAGGAGCCTGAGGACAGTGAATTAATATTCAAAGTAACCTTTCTGAAACTTGGTTTTCAACTTGAAAATGCTGATAAGAAAATAAAATCATCCTACACCATTTGAATAGATCATTTGAATAGACCTTTACAGATTCCATACAGATGGATGCCAATCATCCCTGCAATTAAATACTGAATAACTGGACCAGGGAATACATGCCAAAAGTAGGTTGTGATTCTACTAAATTAAATTGGGCACAGTGGTAAATGAAATAAATAAATGTTTCAAAGTGATGGTGCATTTCACACAGACAGAGAATAAAATTGTGCAGATCTGGAAAGAACTTTATCATCTCTTTACTGACAGATTCAAAAAAAACTCACACAGACATACAGACACACACACAAAACATAGTTTTGGATTTAGTTTCTCCTGTGTCATATAACTAAGGAAAAATAATGACAAGATGGTTTCTATGTATCATTTTTTACAATCAAAAGAGTGCTTCTTCTGTGACTGAACTATAGAGATAACAAATGTTCCTTCTTTATCTATGTTACTGAAGGATAATCATTTTAATTCTAGATGGTGCATATTATTTATTATCACTCCTCAGAAGTTGTGTGAGTTCAAGCATATAAAAGTCAGGCTCAGGCAAAAATTAGTAAAGTCATGGGTTCCTTGGAATATACCTAAAATAGACTTCCTAGCTTCTTCCAAGTGAAGACCCCAATTTTCATGTGCTCTATTCTTATCTTTAAGTTCCTGATAATTAAACAATGTGTTCATATATATATATATATATATATATATATTTTTTTTTTTTTTTTTTTGCCTCCGGGGTTTTGCTAGGGCTCATCCACTGCTCCTGGAGGCCATTTTTTCTCTTTTGTTGCCCTTGTTGCTGTGCTTGTTGTAGTTGTTATTGTTGTCATAGCTGTTGTTGTTGTTGGAAAGAACAGAGAGAAATGGAGAGAGGAGGAGAAGACAGAGAGGGGGAGAGAAAGATACCTGCAGACCTGCTTCACCGCCTGTGAAGTGAATCCCCTGCAGGTGGGAGCCGGGGGCTTGCACCAGGACCCTTAGCCGGCCCTTGCACTTTGCGTCAGGTGTGCTTAAACCTCTGTGCTACTGCCCAACTCCCTCTTCTTTATATCTTTTTTTTTACTTTGAGTAGTGACTCATAATTTTCTTTTTTTTTTAAATTTTTTTTTAATAATTTATTTCTTTATTGGGGAATTAATGCTTTACATTCAACAGTAAATACAATAGTTTGTACATGCATAACATTCCCCAGATTCCCATTTAACAATACAACCCCCACTATTTCATTCATCATTTTTCATGGACCTGTATTCTCTCCACCCACCCACCCACCCACCCCAGAGTCTTTTACTTTGGTGTAATACTCCAATTCCATTTCAGGTTCGACTTGTGTTTTCTTTTCTAATCTTGTTTTTCAACTTCGGCCTGAGAGTGAGATCATCCCATATTCATTCTTCTGTTTCTGACTTATTTCACTCAACATGATTTTTTCAAGGCCCATCCAAGATCGGCTGAAAACGGTGAAGTCACCATTTTTTACAGCTGAGTAGTATTCCATTGTGTATATATACCACAACTTGCTCAGCCACTCATCTGTTGTTGGACACCTGGGTTGCTTCCAGGTTTTGGCTATTACAAATTGTGCTGCCAAGAACATATGTGTACACAGATCTTTTTGGATGGATGTGTTGGGTTCCTTAGGATATATCCCCAGGAGAGGAATTGCAGGATCATAGGGTAGGTCCATTTCTAGCCTTCTGAGAGTTCTCCAGACTGTTCTCCACAGAGGTTGGACCAACTGACATTCCCACCAGCAGTGTAGGAGGGTTCCTTTGACGCCACACCCTCTCCAGCATTTGCTGCTGTTACCTTTTCTGATGTATGACATTCTCACAGGAGTGAAGTGATATCTCATTGTTGTCTTGATTTGCATTTCTCTGACAATCAGAGACTTGGAGCATTTTTTCATGTGTTTCTCAGCCTTTTGGATCTCTTCTGTGGTGAATATTCTGTCCAAGTCCTCCCCCCATTTTTGGATGGGGTTATTTGTTGTCTTGTTGTTGAGTCTGGCAAGCTCTTTATATATGTTGGTTATTAAATTCTTATCTGATGTATGGCATGTAAAGATCTTCTCCCATTCTGTGAGGGGTCTCTTGGTGTGGGTAGTGGTTTCTTTTGCTGTGAAGAAGCTTTTTAATTTGATGTAGTCCCATAGGTTTATACTTGCCTTAGTCTTCCTTGTAATTGGATTCCTTTCATTGAAAATGTCTTTAAAATTTATGCGGGAAAAAGTTCTGCCAATATTTTCCTCTAAGTATCTGATAGTTTCTGGTCTAACATCCAAGTCCTTGATCCACTTAGAATTTACTTTTGTATTTGGTGAAATACAGTGATTCAGTTTCATTCTTCTGCATGTTTCAACCCATTGTTCCCAACACCATTTGTTGAAGAGACTCTGCTTTCCCCATGTAATAGTCTGGGCCCCTTTGTCAAAGATTAGATGTCCATAGGTGTGGGGCCTCACTTCTGGGCTCTCAATTCTATTCCACTGGTCAGTGTGTCTGTTCATGTTCCAGTACCAAGCAGTTTTGATGACAATGGCCCTATAATACAGTTTGAGATCTGGGAGTGTGATGCCTCCGGTTCTGTTCTTAATGCTTTTCACCCACCAAGTTGCAGACGCTACTATGACACCAACCTGACATCCCTGGACAGACAATCTCACCAATGTGTCCTGGAACCCCACCTCTCCAGAGCCATGCCACACTAGCTAAAGATAGAAACAGGCTGAGGGTATAGACTGACCTATTAATGGCCATGTCCAGCGGAGAAGCAATTACAGAAGCCAGACCTCCCACCTTCTGCATCCCATAAAGATCTGGTCCATACTCCCAGACAGATAAAAAATAGGGAAGTTTCCAATGGAGGGGATGGGATACTGAAATACAGAATTTTGGTAGAGGGAATTGTATGGAATTGTACCCCTGTTAGCTTACAATCTTGTTAATCATTATTAAATCACTAATAAAAGAATACAAAAAAAGTATTTTACCAAAGAGTAAGTATTCTAGATTTTTCTATTTATTGTCTCTCTGCTTTTCTTTTTTTTTTTTCTTGAGATGGGTAATATTACTGATTTATTATTTTTTTACCAATAGTCTTTGAAAATATTTTATTTATTTTATCGAAATGAGAGAGAGATGGAAAGGAGAGAAAGAGAAAGAGATAAGAACACGTCTCAGCTCTGGTTTATGGTGGTGATGGAGACTGAATCCGAGACCTCAGAGCCTCAGGCATAAAAGTATTTTACAGAACCATGATGCCACCTCCCCAGCCCATTAATGTCTAGTAATGTGATATTTTAAAGAATTTTTGAAATGCACCAGATTCAACTATCACTAATTCTATCTTCGCGGGGAAAATGATATTTTAGTGTGAGAGAGACGCTCAGAGGTGGGAGCTTTGCCTTGAGCCTAGGGTCCAGGTTCCACTCCCAGCATCACATGGGGAAGAGGTGACACCAAGGGGTTCTCTAGTGCTCTGACAACTCTCTCTGTCTTCATGTAAATGAACAAACAAAAAGACCTGGAGCAGTGAAATCATGTAAGGTCCTGACTTCCAAAAAAAAAAAAAAAAAAAATAGAGGAGAGAAAGGAAGAAAGAAGAAAGAAATATTTCCTTCCAAGTTTTTAAATTTACGATTGCCAGGTTATATACTTTATCTAAGTTATATGAAAGACTGTGAAAAGTAGTTAAAACTTAAAAAAAAAAAAAAAAAAAGGAAATCGACAAACCAGCAAGAATTCTAATTTGGATAGAAGATAATGTGTCAAGAATGCTGTTCTATTTCTACATAAGTGTTCTTATTTTTTATCAGAAGTCCTACCAAAGTCACATGTTTTAGTAGAATTAAATTTTGGGAATCAATTGTCCATAGTGTGAGAGAAGAATGTAGACACTTAGGCTACATCTACGATTAAATAGAAAAACAAGGCTTCACCGCCAAAAATTCACCGATAAATACCTATTGCAATTCTTTTCCTTTTCCTCTGGTTTGGGGGGGCGGGGAGGCTACAACACAGACACGTCCTTCAGTGTGGCAGAGGCTGGACTTGAACCTGGGTCGTACCCAAGGCAAAGCAGTACACTATCCTAGTGAGCTATTTAGCTGGCCCTTACTGCTAACTTCATAACTAAACAATATCTAGCCCATAAATTGGATCTTTTGGGTATGTCATAAAAAGCATGAGCTCAAACACACCCAAAAGATCCAATTTATAGTAAATCAAATACCAAAGGTGTTCATGTTTAAGTCTGGAAAAAATAGATAGAAAAAGATTAAGGCATCAAGGAAGTCAAGACAAGTTGCTTATTTCTTTCCTACTAGGGGCTCACATGCTGTAGTGGTAACGACTTTAACAGATTGTCTTTATCCGACACACCACTGGCTTCTTGTCTAAGTTCATCCAGTTATAAGAGCTCTATAAAATTTTCTTGTTTTCTGCTAAACAAGAGTAATCACAGTTGCTGAAATCTGACGTGGTCGGTTGTTCAATGCCAAAAGCCTTTCCAATGGTCTATTTTCCACCTCCTATTTCTCTGCAGATTGGACAATCTAAGTTACATTTCAATTCTCTTATCTCCCTTTGTCTTAATTTCAGTTAAGAAAGAATTTAATGGGGAAGTTAAGTAGGTAAAGCTGTTAAGAATGTATTATGAGTTGTCACCATGGTGGCAACCCTCACAGACCAATATGATGGGGATTGAGAAACCATGGGGGAGATCTTGGAATTAGCAAGTAAAGGGTGGCTCCCTCTCTCTCTCCCTCTCCCTCTCCCTCTCCCTCTCCCTCTCCCTCTCCCTCTCCCTCTCCCTCTCCCTCTCCCTCTCCCTCTCCCTCTCCCTCTCCCTCTCCCTCTCCCTCTCCCTCTCCCTCTCCCTTTCTCCTCTCTCCCTCTCCTCTCTCCCTCTCCCTCTCCCTCACACACCATTCTTTTTACTGCCTTTCTTCCTTTCCCTTCCCACAGCACTGCTCAGCTCTGGTTTATGAAGGGATAGTGATATGGAGGTACTGTGGATAGAGCCTGGTACATCTGGTACCTTGGAATGAAAGTCTTTTCATATACACACTATGCCATCTCTCCAGACCACTATTACCATTCTTACTAATTCAAATTTTTTCATCTCTGTAAAATGGGCAATTGTGCATGACTGCAGTATGAACAGCTACAGATGGCCTGCTTTAAAAAATGCCATGTTTGCAATCTGCACTTGTGCAATATGGCAAATCTGTTCTAGTAGTAAAAAAAAGAAAGAAAGAAAGAAAGAATAGACTCTGATTCAGAGAAATGGAATTTATCTGACCCTTTCTATGCCACAGCTGACAACAAAATGGGGCAATCTTTCTGGACGTTAGAGTTTTTGTCTTTTGAAAAAAGCACACACCTGAATTATTGATGCAACTGTTTTTCCAGTTTTAAGCTCCAAGATTCATCAACCAAAGACATTTTCATTATGACTACAACAAATCTACTCCTTTCTTTGTCATAAAAGGAAAATTCAATGCCACATTTATCATTTTTGATTTACTGGAGAATAGAATGACTTTCAATGCCAGAGAAGGATGTGTAAAGTGGTTCAGGGAAAGATCTTTCCTGAGGGGATGCAATTACCTGTCAGAGAAATTGGATATAGCTCACACAAATTTTCATGATAGCTTATGTAACACAAGCAGCTTGACTTCAAGATTTGAAAAGAAGTTAGTCAAAGCTTAATGAATTTTAAAGAGAACAGCACCATGTGTAAGTAATAAAACTAGAATTCCAACCGAACAAAATCCTGAAAAAAAAGCTTATGATTAGAATTGTTTTTTAAACAACCATAATATTGATGCCAGATGCTAATAAAAACAGAATATAACAAACTCAAGCAAAGAGAAAGTCTACTTTTAAGCAGTAGGATGTAAACTTACAAACATAAAGAGCTAGTGTAAGCCTGGTTAGCCAATAAGCCTTCTGTTATATACTAAAATATTTTTTCCATTGACAGATTCCCTAGTCATAGTCTGTTTTTACAATATGAAATACATAATTATTTTTCCAATAAAAGTCTTGGACTTTAAAGGTTAGTTGTCTTCTAGTCAATGTACAGAAAAGGTACATTTTGGGGGGATTCTGGGAGCTTTTCTTTCTTCTCACTTTCCAACAGGAGGGTTAATAATTGACCTTTTATTTGAAGCTAGAAATCTGAATCCAGTCTCACTCCTACAAGTCAAATCCACAGTTCACAGTTATCATGGCATCTCGACCCAACAACTCCTTTAACTACCACAAACACTATATCCAAGCTTCTTTTTTAAATAAAATTCCCTTCCTTACCTGAACCCTTTTCCATTCAACATTCCCTTATTATTTCTTCAGCACTTTTGTACAACACTCATCATTTTATGTTCAGGAAACTTAGTCATATACTCTACCATTATATGAGCAAGAATTGGTAGAAAATGTTTCCATAGTGGATTGTATGTTTGAATAAATATCACACACACACACACACACACACACACACACACACACACACACAATCGGATTTTTTTTTTCTTTCTTCTCAGTCATCATTGGTAATTTGTATTTGGAAATAGTTGTCTATTTCAAATATGTTTATGAAGTCGATAACAGTGCCAGGTTATTTTTTTGAGTTGTTACAGACTATAGTTCATAAATTTAGAGTCTGGAGGTAGAGCAAATGCAAGACTTTATAAGAGATGTCACTTAATAACATAAAATAATATAAATAATATAATTAATATAATATTAGTTATATTATACTATTTTGATCAATTCTCTCAGACCAAGAGTCAGATCAAAATATGGCAAAAGAGATTTTGTAATAACAAATAATAAGTGGATTCCTGATGAAATTGTCTATGTCAGGTCCACCAAGACTCAACACCTAACTTACTCATAGTTTCAGCTTCTCTTCAACGTGGAACTTATTATTATTATTATTATTATTATTTTACGGATAGAGGCAAGAAGGGAGAAAGAACAGAGAGTGAAAGAGAGAGAGAGAGAGACCACAGCACTGAGTCTTCCTATTATGTGGTGAAGGTCAGACTCAAACCTGGGTTGTGCGCATGACAAAGAAACACGGTCCAAGCGAGTTATTTCATAGGCCCTAAATGAGAAAACTATAACTAGTCTGGAGTTCCCAGATCAGCACTTGGCAGAGTACCTTTCTGATCTGCTCCTGCTGTGGATAACAGATCAACATTCCTATGGCATCACCTGTGTTCATATTTCCCTCAAGTCCCGGCCTTACAGCAATCAGAGGTTGCTGCAGCACTGGTGCCCACACTCCTAGGCAGAACGACCTGAGATGTCCATGAGAGATAAGACTTTTAGGGAGGGGAGCTGGCTGGTGGCGCATCTGGTTGAGTGTACATGTTACAGTGCACAAGGTCCCGGGTTCGAGCCCCCGGTCCCCGCCTGTAGGGGGAAAGCTTTGAGAGTGGTGAAGCAAGTCTGCAGGTATCTCTCTGTCTCTCACCCTCTATATATCCCCTCCCCCTCTCAATTTCTGGCTATCTCTAGCCAGTAAATAAATATGATTAAAAAAAAATAAGAGAACTTTTAGGGAGGAATTCAGGTTGGCCGGCACCAGGGTACAATTCAGGCCCCAGATAAGTTCCATGCCCCTCCTCTCCAGAGCCGAGTTGCATTTTGTCAAAGTAAAACATTAATCCTGACTGCAACCCCGTGAAAACTGATTCATCTTGTCTTGCTCGTTTGTAACTGAAATGTAATTATTCTGTAAAAAGGCTATTTAAACTCATGCTGTTCCTTTGTCTGGGGCAGAGAATCTTTTTGAAATTATTCAGTTCTCTTGCCCACCTGTGTATAAAATCTCTCTCTTTTTCACCTACCTCGACTCTGGTCTTGTGTTTTGGGATGAATTTCTGCAACACTCGCTTATCTTCCCTAATAGAAGGTGAATTTGCCTCTAATTTTCCTTTCCTTCTGCTAATGCCCTTGGTCTAATGTCCTCTGACTACTGAGAAACACTTCATTTGAAAAGCACTCCTATTATGTTGCAAATCTTTATGCTGAACCTTTTCACTAGATTTGGTTTGTGAATCCTTTAATAAAGTCCACAGAACTTAAACAAATTATGATACCAGCACACTTATTCTTAATATTGTTAGCTAATAAGCATTACAGGCTTGTTAATACATTTTGCCATTAGGGTTATTTCTGGTATTCTGTGATAACACAGTGATTCCACTGCTCCTGGAAGCTATTTTTCTTTCCTTGATAGAGGATGAGAGTCACAGGAGAAAGAGAGAGAGAGAGAGAAGGACATATTTGCAGCGCTATTCCACCACTCAGGAAGCTTCTCCCATGCAGATGGGGGTCAGGGACTTGAACTTGAGTCACAGGTTTGATAACGTGTACACTTTGTATTCAGTGAGCCACTTGCATACATAGCTCTGGTCATTCCCGCTTTGCCTTATGTCTTAATTCTAAAGGATATTAAACTAGGGTCTGTGGCATAGTTTCCTGGGAAAATATATTACTTGAGATGTGATTCAAGAGTTTTACAGGAATCCTCAGGTGATTCCTTACACATAAGAGAACGCTTGCAGCAAAATAGTCTCCTCCACTGATGCACCAATCCTATCTCAACTTACCCAAGCCCAACACTGAGAATAAGATGTTTACGGAGATACAAGACTCCCATCTTCTCCAGATCACTAATATCTAAAAAGGTCTACTTTTCTCACACCTCAAGGAGCTGGCTTTCAGAAGGGTTAAAAATGTACACCTTGAATTCATTCACACCATCTTTAAATGTCTCAGTAACATAACTGGAGCAGGCATACACACTTTGAATATTAATCTACATAAAATGAAAGCCTTCATTCACTAAACAAAACAGTAATCCGAATGCTTCTTTCCTTTCTGTCCCTCCATCTCAGGAAGGCTTAACTTTGAAATGGAAATTCAATCCTTTTAGTGGTTTTCCAGTAAGATTTCAAGGAAATTTTCTTTCCTCAGCTGAAAATTCCTCATGAGTTCCTCATAATAAGAGCTATGGTCGCATTAATCCACTTATATCAGATACACTTGTATAAACACAGTGCTTTCATAAAATTGATTGACAATCCACCCTACTTTGCAATCCAACTCCACATGTTTGAAATGTTCCCAAACCCTTTATCTTTCACTGAAAAACTGCAAAAGAAGAGTCAAAATGTCACTACTCATTTTTTCACAGTGTTTTATTTATTTTACTTTACTAGAGCCAATGCATGTCTTTTAAAACAACAGCCCTAGTGCCAAATTCATCAGTGGAGTTCTTAAAGAATACTAACAGCCCAACACTCATCAAGGCTTACCCAAAGAAAAAACAAAAAGTGATTTCAGGGTAGACAACATTCCACAGGGTCCACAGGTAGACCAGTGATCCCTATAAAACTGGAGTTTGCAAATGTAGCCTCTGTTGAAAATTGGTTTTCAGCTGACTTGTGGCTTTTAACTTTCACTCAAAGTAAGAAATTCTTCCTCTAGCATGGGAACACCCAACTCAAAGCACTAGTGTTTATCCATATAAACAAACATTCACATGCCTATGGCTGTTAATATATATCTATGTAAATGAATATCTTTCAAGAACTTGGAATAAGCTTTATTTCAGTGTTTGTTTGTTTTTTTGCCGTCATACAAGAACGTAATTGAAATAAGCCATGCTATGTCTTTAAATCTGAGTACTATGTAAAGTTTATCCTGACTTTCTTGAGTAACTTGAATAACTCAACTTTCTGTTGAGTCTCATGAAGATTTATCCTAATACTCTTTTACCAATATATTTTTTAAACTTTTATTTAATTATTTATTTACTTATTTGATAGAGACAGAGAGAAACAGATCATATTATGCTACCCAGTTAATAGGAGACTCACTCCCTTTGAGATCTGGGGGAAGGATAACAAAACAAAGGTTCAATCATCTTCACCAGTTCTTTCAAACATGATCTTCTTATTGTTCTTCTCTTGGAATGTTGGCGGTTTGATAGTTCGAGCCCAAGGATTTGGGTAACATTTAAAGAGAACAGTGAACGGGGGTGGGGAGGGTGTCAGGTAGTGGCACACCTGTACACATATTACAGTGCACAAGAACTCAGGTTTAAGGCCCTGGTCTGCACCTGCAGGGGAAAAAGACACTGGCAATATTGTAGGTGTCTCTCTGTCTCTCTCCCTCTCTACTTCTCCCCCCAGCCCTCTCAATTTCTGTCTCTATCCAATAACAAATTATATATCAAAAAAAGAACAATGAAGTAACTTTCTTTTTATCTGCAATATCTTTCTCTGGTCCTTTTAAAATATGACCCCAGTGGCAATGCTTTTCCCCACTTACAGATTTTTAGCACCAATATTAAGCACTGCCTGAATCTGCAAGTTGTGTTGGCTTACCCTAGGAATTCTGACCTTGGCAGAACCTACAATCCTATGAGTCAAGCCCTTAAAGTAAA
Source organism: Erinaceus europaeus (assembly GCF_950295315.1). Lineage (NCBI taxonomy): Eukaryota > Metazoa > Chordata > Mammalia > Eulipotyphla > Erinaceidae > Erinaceus > Erinaceus europaeus. The sequence continues at coordinate 123,693,348 of NC_080168.1, read as the reverse complement.
TCTCAGTTGGATAGTGCATAGTGTCTATGGTTTTTACTTCCCCAGAGAAACCTGACTGAAGAGTTCTTTCATGCCACGCCTTAGCTCACATCCTGTGTGTCTCTGAAATATATCATTTAATGCAGTCTGGCCCAAAGCTGCATAAAGCAGAGTGTGAGGGCAGAACTTGTAAGTGAAGTCTCTATATTGTTGACCCATACTGGTCACTTTAGAATAATGACTATTCTTTATACTTACAGAACTCCTAGGTGTTGCTCTGTAGGGAACTTTAGCCTTGAAAATTGCAGGCTGCTTCAAGAATATAATCTTGGATTTCAAAGGAAAAATAAACCTGCCCCCAAGCCTGCAGACCAAAGTTATCACATTCTTCTAGATGAGGTAGATTCATTTGCCTTCAATGAAACCTCATTTGCATATCCCCTGAGAGGCAGTTAATCAAATTTACATGTTGAGCCTTTTTTTTTTTTAAGCTACCTTTTCTAAACAAACTTTAAACGTCCTGCCTATGGTTTTGTCACTGTTTCCTTTTTATAAATAAAATAAAAAACTTCTAGCTTAGACCTACCTGCATATCAGATGTCAGACTCAGGAAAAAAAAATTAGTATAATCATGGGCTCTTTGGAATATAACTAAAATAGGACTACTAACTATCTACAAAACAGAGACCCACCCCCCAACTTTTCATATGAACTTTTCCAGCCTTTAGGTTCATGATGAGTCAACAATTTGTTTGGCTCTATATGTTGACTCTTTTTTCAGCCACCAGGTTCCAGATGCTACCACTATGCCAAATGGACTCCTGGGCAGACGACCCCACCCATGTGTCCTGGAGCTCCAGAGCCCTGCCCCGCTAGGGAAACAGAGAGACAGGCTGGGAGTATGTATTGGTCTGTCAACGCCCATGTTCAGCAGGGAAGCAATTACAGAAGCCAGACCTTCCACCTTCTGCATCCCACAATGCCCTTGGGTCCATACTCCCAGAGGGATAAAGAATAGGAAAGCTATCAGGGGAGGGGATGGGATACAGAGTTCTGGTGGTGGGAATTGTGTGGAGTTGTGCCCCTCTTACCCTGTGGTTTTTGTCAGTGTCCTTTTGATGAATAACAATTAAAAAAAAAGAAAGATCTTCATAATCATCCGTTGGGGTTTAAATCTTTGTAATCAGGAGTCAGGCGGTAGTGCAGCCAGTTAAGCGCACATGGTGCCAAGCTCAAGGACAAGTGTAAGGATCCCAGTTCGAGCTGGAATTGGGATCCGTATGTCATGTGCGCTTTACCCACTGCGCTACCACCCAACCCCCAAATTAAGTCTCTTTTAGGGTGGCCAGGCACACAGTTAAGAGTACATAGTACTAAGCGCAAGGACCTGTGCAAATATCTGGGTTCGAGCCACTGGCTCCCCACTTGCATGGGTGTATTCTTCACAAGCAATAAAGCAGGTCTGCAGGTGTCTTTCTTTCTCCCTCTTTCTCTCCCCCCCTTCCCCTGTCAATTCTTCTCTGTCCTATCCAATAACAAAAACAAACAAGCAAATAAACAAAAATGGCTGGCAGGAGTAGGAGATTTATAGTGTAGGCACTGAGCCCCAGGGATAACCTTGGAGGCAATAAGCAAACATGAATACATGGATAAATAAAAGCATTTTTTAAAATTGAATATGGGGACCAGCACTGACACGTCAGGTAAAGCATATATGTTACAATGTTCAAGAATTCAAGTTCAAGCCCTTCCTCAGGGATAACTTTCTCCCTCTTTCTCTCCCCCCTTCCCCTGTCAATTCTTCTCTGTCCTATCCAATAACAAAAACAAACAAGCAAATAAACAAAAATGGCTGGCAGGAGTAGGGGATTTATAGTGTAGGCACTGAGCCCCAGGGATAAACTTGGAGGCAATAAGCAAACATGAATACATGGATAAATAAAAGCATTTTTTTAATTGAATATGGGGACCATCACTGACACGTCAGGTAAAGCATATATGTTACAATGTTCAAGAATTCAAGTTCAAGCCCTTCCTCAGGGATAACTTCATGATTGGTACAACAATGCTGCAGGGGTCTCTCTCTCTCTCTCTCTCTCTCTCTCTTTCTCTCTCTCTTTCTCCCAGAAAATAAATAAATGTATTTAAAATAAATAAGAAGTGGTCCAGGAGGTGGCAAAGTTGATAAAGTATTGAACTATCAGACATGAGGTCCTGAGTTCAATCCCCAAAAGTACATGTAGCAGAGAGATGTTTGGTTCTGTCTCTCTCTCTCTCTGCTTATCTTCTTAATGAATTAATGAATAAAATCTTTAAAAAATAATAAAATAAAATGAATAAAATAAGAAAAATAAGAATGTGGGGCCAATTCTTCATTCTAATTATACATATTTATGTGTCATTCTAAATAAATGTACATGCATACACATACAGACACACACACATAAACAGACACACACACAAAACATACATATGATTGGAGATAAAAGCACCAAGATGTCAGTCACTCTGACCTATATAGGTTAAAATTGCAGACGCTATAGATGGGATCATCCCTATCTTGCCACAATTTTAAAATTTTCAAAATTGCTTTTGAATTTAAAGTATAACCTTCACCAACTCACAATCACACTGAGTAAATGGTCTGTTGAGCTGTACTACTGGGAGAAGACTCAGCTCTTTAAATACACTTTTATGATATCCTTCGTTACTATGTTCAAGTGAAAATGGCCGTTATAATTTTATCAACATTACTGATTATGCTAGCAAAAGCAAGTGTGATGCTTTCTGCCCTATTTGATTTAATCTCTATGTATGTCTCTCAATTACTAGTCACCGTTGCTATAAATATAACCAAGTGAAAAATACTGTACACACAGTTAATTTTGAATTTCATGTAAATGACTACTTTTCAGGGAGAGGGACAGAGGGACACCTGCAGCCCTGCTTCACCACTCCCGAAGCTTTCCCCTGCAGGTGAGAGCCAGGGGCTTGAACCTGGGTCCTTGTGCACTGTAATGTGTGCACTTAACCAGGTGTACCACCACCTGACCTGGAAACTATTTTTCTCTTTATGCAACACATACTCCTGTTCTCCAGGGACAAAATTAAATATTGGGTACCCAAAGGTGGAAACTTAAAGTGATTTTAGCTTTCATACAATTTTAGCTCATAGAAACTAATTTTCATACTAAAAATAATATTCTTCAATAATTCATATGGAAAATTAGCAGGAGTCTGATCTTATGAAGAATAAGAGTTAAAATAACTTTATTTTTTCATTTTCTTTCTTCTTTATTTTATTGCATAGAGACAGCTAGAGATGAGAGGAAAGAGGGTGATAGAGAAAGAGAGACAGACAGACAGACAGAAGGACACAGGCAGCACTGCTTCACAAAGCTTTTCCATGTAGGTGGGGAGGTGGGGACCGGGGATCCTTGTGCATTATAACATGTGCACTCAACCAGATGTGCTGAAACCCAGCCTCTTCAGAATTAGAAGAATTTTGTTTTGGATGTAAGTTTAAAAGACTTCTCTATGGTAAGTAATTGATGGTGGTAATTTGCAAGAGACTGAAGTACATACAAAACAAAGGAAAGAACAGAAGTGCAGAGCCTGCTGTGGGGAACAGCTTGGCCTTTAAGGGACTAATGGGACCTCGGTAAGAAGGGAATGTGGGTGAGATGAAGCAAAAGTTGCCACAATGGGAAATGTAGCTATGTCATCAGCAGCAGCACTGTTATTTTACTTAATCTCAAAAACAGACTAAAGTCATTTTTTGTAGATATCAGCAGTGTTATCAGCTTTTCAAAAATGTGTTTTTATTCTCTCTATTCATTGGATAGAGATAGCCAGAAACTGAGAGGGGCGGGGAGACAGAGAGGGAGAGAGACAGAGAGACACCTGTAGCCCTGCTTCACCACTTGTGAAGCTTTCCCCCTGCAGGTGGGGACCAGGGCTCAAAGCTGGGTCCTTTCACATTGTAACATGTGCGCTCAACCAGCTGTACCACCACCCAACCCTATGTTACCAGCATATATATGACACAATAGTATAAAATCATGCACTATTGACAGCTTACAGAGAGTCAGATCTCAGACCTTCCTTCTTAATAAGGAAGAACATAATGCTCTATATTCCTTTAAAGAAAAATGATGTAGTTGACATGAAGAGAACACCTCCTTTTGTTGTAGCTTGAGATGCATTTAATTCCTGGGGGGGGGGGGTGTCACCAGTCATTTTGAATGCAACCGAAAGAAAAATAGAATTAAATCATTAACTCTGATGTTCATGTATCCAGTGCATTGTATATAAGCTTAATTATAAACAGATCCACTGAAATCTCATTTTAGCTTACTTTACTAGGTGTATTTGTTTATCACTTTATCACATAACTTCATTGATGATTTTGGCAATTATATATTTAAATGTATATGATTTGGGGCCAAGTGGTGGCACACCTGGTTAAGCGCACACACTATAGAGCACAAGGACCTGAGTTCAAGCCTCTAGTCCCCACCTGCGGATTCACTAAAGGTGTAGCAGGGCTACAGATGTCTCTCTGTCTCTCTCCCTTTCTTCCTCTCACTTCTCCCCTCTCGATTTCTCTCTGTCTCTATGTAATAATAAATAAATTAATTAATTAAGCAAAGAAAAAACATCATCTTGTAAACTAGTGTATGCATTAACTTATTCAACTCAGAACAAGCAGATTTAACCAAGTTAGACAACACGAAGTAACTTCAGCTGAGAAAAGACTGGACCATAGTAACTATAAAAGAGCCAACAAACATCAGAGTTAGAAACTGGGAGAGTAAAGAGCTAAGACTACAGGCATTTATATCCCTGTGTAGACCTCAAGAGCTGGAAGTCAGAGGATATTTTATAGTTAGTGCCATAAACGTACTGTGTGATGGAGTTCCTGGCTCTGAGAAAAAGCCTCTTTCAATTTCACATGTTTTCCCTCACCAAGAAAACATTGGCTCAAGGAGACAAAATTTCTACTCCAAGACACACAGTGGAGGGATTATCCTTGCATTTTTAATGCAAGAGTGGGAAACGTTGCCCACAGTCATAAGTTGCCATTCTAAACTGTGTCCCATTTTTTGATGTTTTGACACAGAGAAAACGGGAGTGAGGAGAAGTGAGAGGAGAAGGAGGAGAGGGAGAGAGAGAGGGAGAGGGAGAGGGAGAGGGAGAGGGAGAGGGAGAGGGAGAGGGAGAGGGAGAGGGAGAGGGAGAGGGAGAGGGAGAGGGAGAGGGAGAGGGAGAGGGAGAGGGAGAGGGAGAGGGAGAGGGAGAGGGAGAGGGAGAGGGAGAGGGAGAGGGAGAGAGTCAGACAGAGACTATTGCACCTAAGCTTCCTTGAGAATGGTTGGGGCTGGACTCAAACCTGCCCTGTCCATATGGCAAAGCAGCACACTACCTACTGAACTATTTTGCCAGCCTCTAAAATGAGATCTATGTTTGATTCAATGAGATACTATATATTTCTCTAGACCCTCCATAAATCATTAAGTCATATGCTCCAAGAATAGTGCCCAGAGCATAGTGGACACATAAAAAATAAAGTAAGTGGGGCTGGGTGGTGGTGGTTGAGTGCACATGTTACAATGTATAAGGACCTAGCTTCGAGCTCCCAGTCGCCACCTGCGGGGGGAGGGGGGGAGCTTTGCCAGTGATGAAGCAGGGCTGCAGGTGTCTCTCTGTCTCTCTCCTTATCTCCCCCTACCCTCTTGGTCTCTGGCTGTCTCGATCTAATAAAGATAATAAAAAAAATAGAAAAGAAATAAAAAATAAGGTAAGTTGACAGGCACACATATTACAGAGTATTGGTATGAGATGAAAAACCTAGATATTTGTATCCCAGGAAAGCTTCAGATTTACAGGAAGTTGAGCAGACAGTATAGAAATTCCCAGGCTACTTGACCACCTCACATTCTCATTGTTTTATAAAAACATTTGTATTGATTGATAATTTTATAGAGACAGAGTGAAATTGAGAGGGGAGGAGGAGGAGATAAGAGAGGGAGAGAGACAAAGAGACACCAGCAACCCTGCTTCACCACTTGTGAAGCTTTCCCCTTGCAGGTGAGGACCAGGGGCTTGAACCCATGCCCCTGTGCATTATAATGTGTGCCTTAACCAGGTGCGAATCCACCTGTTCCCCACATACTATCTTGATTATTAGTATGTTCCATGAGTATGGAATAGTTAATGAAACACTACTGACTTCTAGTAAACAAAGTCCACAGTTGATATATGTAACATTGAGCTCCAGAAGTACGGCAAAAGCATCAGGTGTTATTTTACTGTCACGCAGAATAGACTTCCTCGTCTTAAATATTTCTGTGCTTCACCTGCTCAAGTCTAACCTCTAAATTCAAGGAACTACTGATTCTTAACACCGTCTCTAGATTATCGAGTTTCAGGACACCCTGTGGTTGAGATCAGTCAGTGGACTTTTAAGATTGCCTTCAGACACCCAGGAATACCTTTTCAAGTTTTTCTAAGTTTTTTGTGACTGATAACATATTTAAAAAATTCCGTATTGGGAGTCGGGTGGTAGCACAGCGGGTTACGCGCATGTGGCGCAAAGCACAAAGACCGGATTAAGGATGGCGGTTCGAGCCCCCGGCTCCCCACCTGCAGGGGCGTCACTTCACAGGCGGTGAAGCAGGTCTGCAGGTGTCTGTCTTTCTGTCCCCCTCTCTGCCTTCCCCTCCTCTCTCCATTTTTCTCTGTCCTATCCAACAACAATGGCATAAATAATAACTAAAACAATAAAACAAGAAGGGCAACAAAAGGGAATAAATAAATAAATAAAAAGACTTAACAAAAAAAAATTCAGAATTACACTCCACTGAATGACCATACCACGTATGCGGGACCATTCTTCATTGAAGGAGACCTTGACAGATCCCCATATTGCACTCTTTTATTCTTTCTCTCTGTCTTTCTGCTTAAAAATACATACATACAAACATACACAAATGACTTCTTTTTGAAATATTTTATTTATTTATTTAGTATTGCCCAGAGACAGACAGACATTTAGAAGGCAAGGCAAGACAGAGAAGGAGAGAGAGAGAGAGAGACAGAGAGACCCACAAAACCCTGCTTCAACACATGTGAAGCTTTCCAGCTGCAGGTGGGGCCAGGGGCTTGAACCTGGGTCCTTGGCACTGTGATGTGGTGCGCCACCACCTGGCCCCCATAAATGACTTCTTAAAACAGAAACTGCCCTGCTCCTCCCCCCCTTCCTTCACAATATTCACATTCCTTTCATTCCTTTTCTTGCTCAGAAACTATAATCACTTCAAGCATTATTACTTTTACTGTAAACAAACCATTATCCATTAAGTTATGTAAGAATAAGAGAAATAAGCACTTTTGTCTCATCTTCATTCATGGCTTCCTGTATGTTCTTCTTTTTTTTTTTTAATGTTATCTCAAGTTTTTGATCTATCATTTTTCTCCCCAAAGAACCTCTCTAAACATGTATTTCCAGGCAGATATTCCAACAACAAAGGTTATGTTTGTATGTAAAAAATTACAGTTCTTGGGGCTGGGCAGTGGCCCACCTGGTTGAGCACACAGGACCCAGAATCGGGTCCCCGGAAAGCTTCAGGAGTGGTGACAAAGGGTTGCAGGTATCTCTCTGTCTCCCTCGCTATCTCTCTTTTCCTTCTCAATTAGCGTCTGTTTCTATCCAATAAATAAATAAAGATAATGAAATTATTAAAAAATAAACATTCAAAATATGAACTTCTCGAGGGTCGGGCGGTAGCGCAGTGGGTTAAGTGCACATGGCATGAAAAGCAAGGACCAGCATAAGGATGCCGGTTCAAACCCCGGCTCCCCACCTGCAGGGGAGTCACTTCACAGGCGGTGAAGCAGGTCTGCAGGTGTCTGTCTTTCTCTCCCCCTCTTTGTCTCCCCCTCCTCTCTCCATTTTTCTCTTTGTCCTATCCAATAATGACGACATCAATAACAACAACAATAATAACTACAACAACGATAAAAAAAACAAGGGTAGCAAAAGGGGAAAAAAGCAGATTAAAAAAATAAGAAGATGAACTTCTCCTTCACTGTCCTAAAATATTGTTGATGGTTAAATAATTCTAGAATTTACATTTCCCCCACTCCCATCACTTTAAAACGTTCTCTGCCGGATCTTTTCCACATAATTTCTGACAAGCAGTTTAACTGAATTCTCACTTTAAAGGCAACCTTTCTCTTCCTGTAAAAATTGTGTCAAGATTTTTTCTTTTATCTTTGGTTCTGTGCTTTGCGTATGACATACCTATTTGCAGAATTTTTGCTATTGCATGGTGTTTACTGAGCTTCCATGCTCTTTACTTTGATATCTATCAGATTCTTGGAGAAATGCTGTCATTCTTACATCGTTTTTCTGTTCTTTTTTTTTTTTTTTTGGTTCCAGGATTACTGCTGGAGTTCAGTGCCTGCACTAGGAATCTACTTCTCCTGGAGGCTATTTTTTCCATTTCGTTACCCTTGTTGTTTATTGTTGTTGTTACTGCTGGATATGACAGAGAGAAATCAAGAGAGGAAGGGAAGACAGAAGTGGGAGAGAAAGATAAGACACCTGCAGACCTGCTTCACTGCCTGTGAAGCAACCCCTCTGCTGGGGGGAATCCAGGGCTCAAACCGGGATCCTTAAGCGGGCCCTTGTGCTTTGCGCCATTTTCGCTTAACCCGCTGCACCACCGCCTGACCCTCTTTGTTGTTCCTTTTACTCTACTACATCTAGTGTTTCCACTGTGCACATTTATTGCACATATATTGCACATTTTAAAAAAGATTACCCAACAATTCATGTATATATATATATATATATATATATATATATATATATATATATATATATATATATATATATATTAAATTCTCACTGCATTTCACTTTGGGAAACTTCCAGTGACTTATCTTTAGGCTCACTGATTTTCTCTGTGACCAGGTTCAGTCTCTTGAGGAGGCCATAAAAACACTCCTGATTTGACTTCCAATCTTTGACATCTAGATTTTGTTATTGACTATGTCTCGGCATCTCTAGCTTTCTGCTTACATTCCTCGGGGATGATTACAAGTCACCTGTTTACTCCGTGAATCCCTAAGGTATCCGCTGTAATTACTTGGGATCATGTCTGGTCGTTCCTAAAGGTGTTTTCTCTCTCATTTCAACTGAGTTTCTTTCCCTTGAGCATAACTTGCTATTGGCTGTTGTTAAAAGTTGGGTGTGGGGAACTGGGCGGTAGAGCAGCAGGTTAAGCACATTTGGCGCAAAGCACAAAGACAGGCATAAGAATCCAGGTCTGAGCCCCTGGCTCCCCACCTGCAGAGGAGTCACATCACAAATGGTGAAGCAGGTCTGCAGGTGTCTGTCTTTCTCTCCCCCTCTCTGTCTTCCCCTCCTCTCCATTTCTCTCTGTCCTATACAACAACGACGACATCAATAACAACAACAATAATAACTACAACAATAAAACAACAAGGGCAAAAAAGGGGAAGAAATAAATAAACATTAAAAAAAAAGCTGGGTGTGAGAGACTGGGCGGTAGCACAGGAGGTTAAGCACATAGTAGGAAACCCAAGGACCCATGCAAGGATCCCAGTTCAAGCCCCCAGCTCCCCACCTGCAGGAGGGAGATGAAAAAGATCTTCAGTTGTCTTTCTTTCTCTCTCACTCTGACTCTTCTCCCCTCTCAATTTACCTCTGTTCTACCAAAAAAAAAAAAAAAGAAAAAAAGAATAGAAAATATGGCTATAGGATTCGTAGTGCTGGCTCTGAGCCTCGGTGATAACCCTGAAGGCAAATAAACAAACAAAAAATTGGGTGTGTCATATTGGATAACTGCTACTGTGATAGGATTTTCATGTGAGCTCTTCTGTTAACTTGGCTAAAAGCTGTGTTGTATTTATTGTTTGTCAGAAGAGTCAGTTTAATGGAGTTTCTTTCCTGGAACTTTTTCCTTTGGTTTCTGTGAAAATGTCTTTTGTAGAGCCAGTGACTTTAAATGAGTTCAGTTGTAATTTGTCTTTGTTCTATTACAACTTGACTGATGTGTTGGGGAGGTCTTAGGGAGGGTAAGTGTTCTGTGTTCTTAAGATGAAATCTCAAAACGCTTTGAAAACAGGAGTTTCTGAGATAACATCTTCTCATCTTCAGAAACATCCTTTGAACCATACTTTTTTTTCTCCTTCTTTTTCCCTTCCTCATCTCCTCCCCTTGCATTCTTTTTAACTTCCCACTTATGTGAGACAAAATGACTAGAGGACACTGAAGCTAATTAGTTGCTTTTTCTGGAACTCAAATGAGAATTTATAGGTCACTATCACAAACAACAGGCCTTTGTAATTTCCAAGGGCATAGGCTGAAGTATTTCAAAATATTTACTAAAAATACAAGAATAGTGGCATGATTTCTCAAAAATGGAGGACACCCCCAACTCTTCATCTGCACTGTTCCACCATTTAGGTCCATGATTGGTCAACAATTTGTTTGACTTTATATGTTAACTCTTTTCAGCCACTAGGTTCCAGATGCTAGCATGATGCCGACCAGACTTCCCTGGACAGACAACCCCACCAATTTGTCCTGGAGCTCTGCTTCCCCAGAGCCCTTCCCCACTAGGGAAAGAGAGAGACAGGCTGGGAGTATGGATCAACCTATCAATGCCCATGTTCAGCAGGGAAGCAATTACAGAAGCTTCCACCTTCCACCTTCTGCATCCCATAATGACCTTGGGCCCATGCTCCCAGAGGGATAAAGAATAGGAAAGCTATCAGGGGAGGGGATGGGATATGGAGAGCTGGTGGTGGGAACTGTGTTGAGTTGTAACCCTCTTATCCTATGGTTCTGTTAATGTTTCCCTTTAAAAAAAAATGTAGGAAACAAACAGATTTCTAAGAGTGAAAAGTGGTATTGATGGAAAGGGAAAAAAAAAAGAGTCTTAATATAAACACTATATTTTAGAAAATGTTCGCAGTTAAATGGGAAGACTAATTCAAAGGTGTGTTAGCAGATATTTGTGCTGAGGTTAAGGACAGAGATTAAACTGTAATTGAAGAATGCTTTTATTCTCCAGGAAATTTTGTGATAGAGCCATGAATGCCAAATCATCATTTAGTGATGTTACCATGGTTTTCAGATCTACAATACATCTTTGGGACCTTGAAGAAGGAGACATCAGCGACATCAACAATGGAAAATAATTAGGACGACGTCAGACTTTTCCACTGGATCCGTTAGTGCCAAAAGACAACCAAGCAGTGTCTCAGCGCTCTGAGAAAACTGTGAGCCAGGAATAGCTTGCAAAATTGTCCTTAGGGGGAGGCATTTGGACATCCTCAAACATAGATGATTACAGCTACATAGTACTTAAAAGATTTTTGTAGAAAAAGAAATTCTGGAGATGAATACAGAAAATAGAGTCATGACAAGATTGTACATTCAAAATAAAGGCAGATGTGGGGGGGGAGAGAAAAGGTTAACTTTAGCATAAAACACCATATTTAAGATTTATTGGTATCAAGGACAAAGCATTATATATAATCAGGTAAAAATAATTTTTCTGGGCCCAGACCCTTAAATTTTAATTTCAATTTGAAATGTTTGAGGTGGATATCATTTGGGCTAATTAATCAAATAAATGTTATATAGGATTGTTGTGAAATTAAATGCTGTCATCTGTGCATAAAAGGACAACAGGCTTTGAATCCCTCAAAATATATCCACTGAAATGGGCAAAGATTGTCCATTCATGAAGATGAAAGGAAGAAAACCAAATACCTGTAAAGTGAAAGCAGAATCCAGTATAAACAGGTACATGTGACTATGACATTTTTTAAGGGTATCAAGTATTGTTTAGTAGCTAAATAAACCTTCCAATAATTATTAACCTTTACTGCATAATTTTGGTGATTAGATCTCTCTTTGATTTGTACCATTTCTTCATAAAGAGTCCAGTACCTATTTTCATATTATATATCTAGTCATCTATACTCATTTCAGTGTCTGTCTGCATATGTGGAGTCATGTGCATCCTCCAGCTGGTTTGTGGTGGTGCGGGGGATTGAACCTGAGGCTTTGGAGCCTCAGGCATGAGTCTCTTTGCATAACCATTAGGCTATCTATCCCCACCCTGTGATATGTTTGTGTACATAACACAAGAAACTTTTTTTTAAATTGTTTTGGTAGTTATCATTGTAGTTGTTATTGATGTTGTGGTTGTTAGATAGGAAAGAGAGGGGAGTCAGGCAGTAGCGCAGTGCGTTAAGTGCAGTGGGTTAAGCGCATGTGGCGCAAATTGCAAGAACCAGTTAGGATCTTGGTTCGAGCCCTAGGTTCGAGTCACTTCACAGGCGGTAAAGCAGGTCTGCAGGCATCTCTCTCTCTTCCTCTCTATCTTCTCCTTCTTTGTCAATTTCTCTCTGTCTCTATCCAATAACAAATAAATAAAAAAATAAATTAAAAGATAGGACAGAGAGAAATGTAGAGAGGAGGGGATGACAGAGAGGAGGAGAAAAAGAGACACCTGCAGACCTGCTTCACTGCCTGTGAAGCGACTCCCCTGTAGGTGGGGAGCCAGGGGCTCAAACCCGGATTCTTATGCCGGTCCCTGCATTTAGCATCACGTGCACTTAACCCAAACACAAGAAAGTCTTAACAGTAACTAAATGTAAAAAACTTGACTGCAAGAGATCACTGGATAACAGTGTGTAAAACATCATCAATAGTTTGCCAGTCAGCTAGAAAGGTAAAATTGAATTAAAAAGGAAAAGGAATCAACCTCACACCTTTACAAAGGACTAGTTCTCATTAGTGTAAAGTCTTCGATAACTTAAAATAGTCCAAGCAGGGACTGGGTGGTGGTACACCAGGTCGAGTGTACACATTATCTTATGCACAGACAGAAGTTCAAGCCCCCATTCTCCACCTGTGCTGGGTGGTTGGCGGAAGCTTCACACATGGTACAATTGCGTTGTAGGTGTCTCTCCATGTCTAGCTCCCTGTCTCTTTCCTTCTACTGCAAAGAGGATGAAGGAGAAAGAGAAAGAGAAAGAAAATGGCTAAGAGGGGGGAGTAGGGTGGTAGTACAGCAGATTAAGCATACTTGGCCCGAAACGCAAGGACTGGTATAAGGTTCCTGGTTCAAGCCCCCGGCTCCCCACCTGCAGGGGAGTCGCTTCACAGGCGGTGAAGCAGGTCTGCAGGTGTCTGTCTTTCTCTCCCCCTCTCTGTCTTCCCTTCCTCTTTCCATTTCTCTCTGTCCTATCCAACAACGATAACAATAATAACTACAACAACATCTACAACAATAAAACAGCAAGGGCAACAAAAGGGAGTAAATAAATAAATAAACATAAAAAAATTAAAGCAAAAAAAGAAAATGGCTATCAGGGAACTATGGTAGAGCCATACAGACATACAATAAAAAATAAAAATTAATAAAAATTATAAAAAAAAAAAACCTCAAGCAAATCACAGTATTTTGTGGAGTAAATATTACTTTGAATCACTAAGCATTTGATGGTGCCGGTAATCGATGACTGATGGACACGTTCATTCAAGAATAACAGTGAGCGTGAACTGTGAACCAAAGGCTGCTTGAGAGTCTGAGGAAACCTTTGTGAAAGCAACCCGAGCTTGCATTCATTCAGGAGAGACCTTGGAGGCAGTGCTGTGAGAGAGCACTGGTTCTGGGTCCAGAGCAGGAAGGAAGAGCTGAGTGACTGAGAGAGAGGTCCTTGGTCTAAGATTGGGGAGGAAGGTGGAATCTTGCTGATGGGGTGCTTGCCAGGGCCTGATTTAGGTGTTCTAATTCTGGTCATAGAAAATCCTGAGGCGGGAAGGGGAGTAGATAGAATAATGGTTATACAAAGAGTCTCTCAGGCTTGAAGCTCCGAAGACCCAGGTCCAATCCTCTGCACCACGATCAGCCACAGCTGAGCAGTGCTCTGGTAGTAAAAATAAAAATTAATCATAAAGCTACTGAATGTTTTCTGTTTTTAACAGTGATGCTTTGTATATTAACAATGACTTTTGGGAGGAAAAGGAAAGGAGAAAAGACAAGAAAAGCATGGCTTTATAGATGATTATAAGAAATATACATATATATGTATATTTTTTATTTATTTATTGGAGAGACAGTCAGAAATCAAGAGGGAAGGGAGGGAACGAGAGGGTGAGAGACAGAGAGACACACACGCAGTATTGCTTCACCACTTGTGAAACTTTTCCCCTGCAGGTGGGGACTGGGGGCTCGAACCTGGGTCCTTGCGCACTGTAACATGTGTGCTCAACCAGGTGCGCTACCACCCAGCCCCTGAAATATATACATATATTTTTTAAAAAGAAATATATTTAAAAGCTAGTAGAAATAATAAATGAATCAGGCATCACAGGATATTAGGTCAACAGACAGACAAAGTCATTTGTTTTTCTAATAAAGTCAATAATAAAAAAAAAAGAACAAAAGACCTTTTTTTCTTTTTCTGGCATCTGGATTGTGAATGACTGAAACACAAGAGAGGAATCCCACACACAGCAGCACCTTTCTTTTGGCAGCTCAGACCAGACGACTGTAGAAAGAGATATACTGGAAGAGAACCTGACTCTGGGGATAGACAGGGGAAAGAAAGGCACTGGGGAAAAGGAAAAAAAAAATCTGCATTAGTTTTAACACTCTGGGCAAGAACCATGGAGAAACATATGATACCACTGAACTGTTACTTGCTTGTGAGACATCCAAGTGTAGGTATCAAGGACTCAGTAGTCGGTGTATATTAGAATCTGCAGTTCAGAGGAGACTAAGTCGAGTGGAGACAGAAGTCGGGGAGCCAGAGACGACCCGAACTGCCCCTGCGGCTACAGACAGACTATGACCCACATAGTCAACGACTGCCACCTCTCCAGATTCAAGGAGGTCTCGAAAGTTTACATCAGGCTCAACCTGACGCTGTTGACTGGCTACGGAAGAAGGGCAAACGCTAGAAGAAGAAGGAGACAGAAGGCATAAAAATTTAAGTCTGAGGAAGCTAGGGTTTGGTTGAGAGCTCAGACTTTGCTCCCAGACTACTCTGACTTTGATTTTGGCCACCTCTTAATGGCTGAATTCAAGCCACCTCTCTGGACTTTAGATTAGTCTGGCCTAAATTAAAATAACAAGCAATCACAGGCACATCAAAGCAATCACAGGCATACAATGAGAGTGTAAAATGTCAGTTATCTTTGTTTTGTTGTAACTGTAGCATGGAAACACATGAGGTCATCCAAGGGGAAAAGAAAAGGAGAGAAAAAAGAAAAAAAGAGGAACGATAGACTCCTGGACTAAAACACAGGACACTCCCAAATCTAGATGGTAAACAGAAAAAAGGGAGACTGATGAAGAACTGACATTTCATAGCCAGCCAAACAGAAAACAACGACAAAGCCTACGTTTAGCACAAGGAGAGGAGCATTCAGACAAATGCAGGACGTCAGCCGGCCAGAGTACCAACTGCAGTAAGAGCAAAAGCGAATTAGGGCAACAAAGCAAAAAGTCAATTTGGGAGTTTCTTCTTCTGTAAAAAAAATCAAACAGAGAAGTATGACAATCATAGAACCCAAAGGTGGTTCTTCTTTTTAAAAATTTATTTAAAAAATTATTTAAAAATTTATTTAAAATTTTATAAATTTAAAAATTTATTTATTTATTATTGAGTAGAGACAGAGAGGAGTTAAGAGGGCAGGTACAGATAGACAGAGAGACACCTGCAGCCCTGCTTCACCACTTGTGATGTTTCCCTCTGCAGGCGGGGATCAGGGTCTTGAACTTGGGTCCATGAGCACTGTAATGTGTGTGCTTAGTCAGGTGTGTGCCACTGCTGGGCCTCTCTTATTATTCTTTTACCATTATCTGTTAAGACTTAAAAAAAAAAAATTAGTTTGTTGTCACTGGGTTTCACTACTCTAGGTTGACTTTTTTCAAATAGATTCAGAGATAGAGGGAGAGACAGCAGTAAAGACACCACAGCACTGAAGCTTCACAGGGTGTCTTGGGGGTCAGACTCAACCCTCCCTCATGTGCTTAGAGCCGCAGGAACCTTTCCCCGATGAGCTGTCCTGCTGACTGCACATGCTGTAGTTTTTAAATGAGACATGGTTCTAGAAGTTGAAAGAGAGGGATTTGAAGAAGAGAATGGCGTCTGCATCTATCCGTGTTTGCTCTGAAGAGTGCTATCAAGCCATTGATTGGAGGGTCTCCGCAGTGAGTGTCAGTTGCTCTCCCAGCTCTGCTTTGCTCTGTTTTGTTGACTTTCAGTCAATTCCCCTCTGAACAGCAGAATGCCTGCTTGAGTCTCATCCAGTGCATATATGTCTGCACATGGACCCTATCGAGAGGGAGACCTTGACAACGAGGAGGTAATCGAAGAAACACTAACCAGAGCAAAAGCCCTCAGTTTCAGGGCATTGGGTGGGAAATCTACTTTTAAGTTTTTTTTTAATTTATTATTATTATTATTATTATTATTATTGGCTAGAGACAGAAAAAATTGAGAGGAGAAGGGGAGATAGAGAGGTAGAGACACAGAGAGACATCTGCAGCTCTACTTTACCACTCTTGAATTCCCCACCCCCAGGTGGGGACCAGGGGCTTGAACCTGGTTCCTTGCACACTGTGAGGTATACACTTAACCAGGTGCACCACCACCACCTGATCCTGGAAATCTACTTTTCCAAAAAAAAAAAAAAAAAAGTACCTATTGATTAGACAGAGGCAGAGAGATGTTGAGAGGAGAAAGGGAGATAGAGACAAGAGAGATACCTGAAGCTTCACCACATGCAAAGCTTTCTCTCACACACACCCACACACACCTCCCATCCCTGCAAGGGAGACTAGTGGCTTGAACTCTGGCCCTGTGCATTATAATCTGTGCAGCTCCACCAGGTCCCCCTGGGGAATTTACTTTGAACTTTCTGCACTGGCACAAACAAAGGGGACGCCTAGAGATGCAAATGGGTCTGACTGTAAGAAGCTAAGTGAGTGTTTCTCTGCTGATCCAGTGAAATAAAAGGGAGTTTAGGAGATCAGAGGTGGAGGGAATGCCACAAAAATAATCCTCATAGAGTGTTGGAAGGGAAATCAACAGCAGAAACATGAGAATACCAGCTGGGGTTAACGTTTTGTACATAAGAACCTAAGTGGTACCAAAGCTCATGCCATGGAGTTTTTTGTTTTTTTTTTCATCTGGATTCAGGCAAGAAGGTGAGATGGAGAAAGTTTTACTTGGTGAATATCATGGGTGGGGGGAGTGAACTCAAGAAATAATGATGATAATGACAGTGGCACATTAAGAAATGATTTGAGGGGGAGTGGGGCGGTAGCGCAGCGGGTTAAGCACATGTGGCACAAAGCACAAGGATCAGTGTAAGGATCCTGGTTCTAGCTCCTGGCTCTCCACTTGCAGGGGAGTGGCTTCACAGACTGTGAAGCAGGTCTGCAGGTGTCTATCTTTCTCTCCTCCTCTCTGTCTTCCCCTCCTCTCTCCATTTCTCTCTGTCCCATCTAACAATGACAACATCAATAACAACAACAATTACTATTACAACAGTAAAAGATAAACAAGGACAACAAAAGGGAAAATAAAAAAAAAGAAATGATTTGAGGATAAAAAGAGTGGGAAAAAAGAGTGAGAAAAAAAGAGTGAGAAAGTGATGGAATCTGAGGAATGAAGTTCTTGGAGGCCAGGCAGAGGCACACTGGGGTAAGCTCACATAGTACTAAGTGCAAGGACCTCTGTGAGGATCTGGGTTCAAGCCCCCACTTTCTACCTGTGGGGGGAGGGAATGCTTCCTAAGCAGCAAAGCAGGTTTGCAGGTGCCTTTCTCGCTCCCTCTCTATCTTTATCTCTCCACTCAATTTCACTCTGTCCTACCCAATAAAATGGAAAAAAAAAAAGTCTGCCAGGAGCAGTGGATTCATAGTGATGCCAACTAACTCCAGAGATAACCCTGGAGGAAAAAAAAAAATCCGCAGTGCCCCAGTGTCTCCACTGATATGAAGCCTAATGACACCAAGCTTAAGGGTGTAACAGTGGTGGTGAATGGCTGGGTAGGGAATGGTAACTTTCTCATCCATAAGAAGATAAAGAAACTACCAGGCCACAAAGATAGAAGGATCAAACACAGAGAAATGGAAGTCAGTGGAAATGAGAACCAAGGAAGAGAAGAGGAATGTTATCAGCAGTAAGAAATTTGAGTTAACAAGTTCAAGACAGGGAAGAGATGACAGGTTATAGATATTTAAGCTACATACTGTGAACTTTAGAAGGGGGGATGTTTTTGGAAAAAAAAAAAAAGTAAAGAGAAGAAATCATTTCAGAGAGAAACTGCAGAGCAAAGAAAAATCCCTCCAGCTTTGAATTATGAGAGTGAAGAAGTAAAACAAAACAGACAGACAGAAAAATAGGCACCAGTTAAATCAGTGGACACACAGAGGCTTCTGATAAGAAGAAAGGCTGAATTCACATGGGAATTCTCTTTTATATCTATAAAAAAATTTTAAGAGAGTCAGGCGGTAGCGCAGCAGGTTAAGTGCAGGTGGCACAAAGTGCAAGGACCGGCGTAAGGATCCCAGTTCGAGAACCTGGCTCCCCACCTGCAGGGGGGTCACTTCACAAGCGGTAAAGCAGGTTTGCAGGTATCTATCTTTCTCTCCCCCTCTCTGTCTTCCCCTCCTCTCTTATTTCTCTCTGTCCTACCCAACAACGAAGACATCAATAACAATAACAATAATAACTACAACAATAAAACAATAAGGGCAACAAAAGGGAATAAATAAAAATAAATATTTAAAAAAATATTTATTAATTTATTGGCTAGAGACAGCCAGAAATCAAGAGGGAAGGGTGAGATAGAGCGAGGGAGAGAGTCAGAGAGAGACCTGCAGCACTGCTCCACCACTTACTTGCAAAGCTCTCCCCCTGCAGGTGGGGACTGGGGCCT
Source organism: Erinaceus europaeus (assembly GCF_950295315.1). Taxonomy (NCBI): domain Eukaryota; kingdom Metazoa; phylum Chordata; class Mammalia; order Eulipotyphla; family Erinaceidae; genus Erinaceus; species Erinaceus europaeus. The sequence goes on along the minus strand of NC_080168.1, from coordinate 123,674,360 downwards.
TGAAATTGTGTCCTCGTGCACTGTACATGTGCATTCAACCAGGTGTGTCACTACCCCTCTCCAGGGAATTCTTCCTACAAATGTAGTTTATCACTTCAGCTAGGGTTTTAGTCCTACCTACCGGTGGTGTGAAATGGCTACCTGTTCCTTTCCTTAGATTGTAAAAATGATTTTATTTATTTATTTCATTTATAAACACCAGGGTTTCTGCTAGGATTCCATGCCTATAAGATGAATCCAGTATTCCTGACAGCCTTTTTTAAAAAAATATATATATACCTTTTTTTCATAGAGAGACAGAAATGCAGGGGGAAGAGGGATACAGAGAGGGAGAAAGAGAGACACCTGACTGTACTGCCTCACCACTGGTGAAGTTTCCCCCCTGCAAGTAAGGATGGACTGGGGCTTGAACCTGGAGCCTTGCACATGGTAATATATCCACTCTACCACTTCTCCCCTCCCCCAGCTCATAGGAGTTGAGGCCAAACGTGGGAAGTAGCTATTCTTTGAACTCACCAGTGCTATTAAAATAGAGGAAAGGAAACCATTTAGAGAAAATTCGTTCCGCTTCAAATTAAGTCTGGTAAAGCAAATGACATGCTAATTACTTAACTGTGTAAACAGTTGTAGCCAAAAGGATTTGTAAAATGTTTTTAGACATTAAGAGATCAAACCATAAAGTCTCAGTTTCTAACTAGATAATGCCACTAGTCATAATACCTGGTCCCCTGAGGGTTTCTGATAGCCCAGCTCAGGTTCTATTCTCTATTAAAGAAAATTATCATGAAATAACTAGAAATGTACCAGGGATAAGAAGGGCTGGGACTGGTAATTAATACTGCTTTACCACTCCATAGAGATTAGGTTCTCAAGAGAGTGCTACAAATTTGAATCCCCACAGATGAAAACAGAATTTGAAATACTGGAGGAGAGGGTTATAATACAACCAAGAGGTCTTATTATTATTTTCAATTTAGATTTGTTAAGAAGAGAAGGAAATAATACTTATTGGGAGGGAAAAAGGGGCTCAGAAATGATCATTGATGTTTCCAATCCCCTAGTAAAACAGAAACAACTGTATCAGCTGTGTTCTGAGCTTATGGGAAGACTTCTCATTTAGTTGCAAATATTTCACTAAGAGTGTGAACATTTTATTATTTCTGGAGATAGAGCCTTGTAATTTCAGCTAGGGTGATTCAGAAAGAAAGAGACATGGTAGGCCCCGCCTTTGTCAGTTAGCTTGGGTACTTAAGGGGGAAAAGTAAATGTCAGGTATCTTTATGAGAATTATATTCATCAGATTTTGTCCCAAAGAATCTGCAAGAGCCTAGACACTAATGACAGATAAACAGTGTTGTGAGGTCACTGAAGGAACTAAAAGCTCTTACTTCCTTTAGAAAAAAAAAAAGATCATTATATTTACTTAAGTTTTGTTAATGTATTATGTTATTATTTATTTTAATGAAAGACTCACACTCAGAGGGGAACCAGAGCACTGCTCAGCTCTGGCTTCTGGTGATGCTGGGAATTGAACCTGAGACCCAGAACCTCAAGTATGAAAAGGTTTTTGCAGAACCATTATGCTGTCTCCCCCAGCTCTGGTTACTATATTTTAGGCTCATTCTATCTCTCAGATGGGATCCAACAACATCTGGAAATGTAATATGACCTGATTTTTTTTTTTCTTTGCATCACATGTGGACACAAGATAATGTAAAATCTGCATGCAGCTTACTTCTCTGTGAACAGTGACAACACTCTGATCAAGCCTAAATCCAGGGCATACAGGGTAATCTAAAGCCCATTGTGGGGGATGGTGTTTTCAAAGGGAAGAGCACAAAGATTTAAGATTCAGGACTCTTTCAAGAAAAGTTTCTGAAAGTAGATACTATTAGATACAGGAGCTGAGAGGACGCATCAACCTCCAAGATAGTCTTGAGAGATTGAGGTCAGCTTTATACAGGATGACTGATTTTAATTACAAGGAAAACTAAGAAAAAAATGCACATCAAGAACAAGTCACCTGGAAGTAGATACGGGGATGGAAATAATGAATGAGACTGTGCTAAGTATGCACACACAGCACCAGAGGAAAGAGGAGGAGGAAAGTAACAACAATAACAAAAAATGGGAGGAATGACCCTCTACATTTTGTGCAGGCCTGAACCTGCTTTTGAAATGTAATACATTCATTTCTGGATCAAGAAGGGCAAAAACAAAAATCCTGATGGCACAGATTAGGAGTCTCCTGGACATACATAAAGGACATCAGAATGCAAAACCCAAGAAGCATCTTTCTTTAGAGTTTTTACAGTGTGAGTGAAAGTAAAGAAAATAAATTGGGTATAGATTTTCTCTGCCTGCCTGTAAATAAAACTGAGTCTCACTGACCATGCTAGGTACAAAGAGCTTAAACACAAAGCTGGCATTTTAGATAATTTTTCAATGGAATTTGAATTGCTTAGCTCTGATAGACGAGAAAGAGAAATATTTATTTTTTTCCTCGAAAACACTCCGATCATTTTTGTGCACTTTTTTGAAAGTGATTGTCATAATTTTTCATGCAAAAGGTTCATTGTTATGTTGCTTTCAAAACATTCCAAAAAATCAAGATAATTTGGAGCTACTTTTTTTTTTTTTTTTTTTTTTTTATTCACTGAATTTCTGTTAACATGAGTGAAAAAGTGAAGAAAGAGATTTGGGACATGCAGAGGTGGGGGTGGTGGTGTCAGGGAATTTTACTTTGTTTTATTTTGTTGATTCATTCTGAAATATCCAACTGTGGTATCACTACTACACATGAACTTCAGTTTTCTTGACTGGCAAATTTGTCCTAGATTTGAGATGTGGAATCAAATTTTTACTTTAGACTTACCTGGGTGACACATAGGTAATTTTGACTCTCTTGATAGAATTCCAGAAGCTACATACTATTTCCTTTGGGTTCTATTGCTTAGTTTGGATAACTATGAGGAGACTTGGGATTTTTAAAGACTGAGAAGCATTCTTTGAAGGCGAGCTTCTCCAAACAGAAAATTGACTGTTAGAAATTTCACCTCCCACAGATCAGAATTCTCAACCACTGCTCAGGGATAAAAAAACCCACTGGTTCTACATTCTAAGTCACTGCGTGCCATTCCGTCAAGTAGGAGCCAAAGGTAAGTTTTTACACTTGCTTTATTCTGGTGTTAGAATTTTTTTTTCCTCCCTACTATAGCAACCTTTGAAAGAAAATAATAATTCAACTTGTTCTAATATTGCACAGTAAACTTTGATTTGATGGACTCAGTTTAATTTTGCCATTTTTAGATGGATGTTATTGTTGGAAAAATCCAAAAGTTCTAAAGAATTTGTTTTGGAATTCATAATACATGGTCAAATAGTTGATGTTAGTAGTCGTGACAGATGCCAATAAAATTATAATAGTCTCCAAAATATTTCTTAGTTCAAAAGCCCTGGAACAGAGCGGGTTCCTTGCTACTCTATGCAGGTACTGCTGACTGGTTTTGATGGAAATAGTGTACAAAAGTAAAGGGCTATGCCAGGTATCTGACACTATACCGATGATTTTATGAATTATGTACTTTTTATGTACTTTAAGTCTTGTATTTTAATACTTCATGCAAGTATACATTTTCAGACCATGAAAATTCCAACAAAAAAAACAGGACATGGAATGCTAATTGTAATCATCTGATGAAAGGAACATACACTTTTAAAGTTACTATAGACAGATGTTCTTCAAATCTCTAAAGCTCACACAGGCCAGCTAATTGCTCATAGCTGCCAGGGAGATGCTTAATGCAAGTAAACTCTAAGATACAGGTAGTCGTGATAACTAAACAGTATGAGGAGGAAGTGAGCAAATGCATGATTTCTTTGAACAATAAAGGGGCCAGAAATGTACAAGAAAAAAAATTGGACTAGTGCTGGCCTCTGCTCGTGCTTCTCACTGGAGTATTTGAGAATGGTTCCTGGAAGTTTTGTAAATCACACTTATTTTTTTATTAAGTTTGGACCTTGTTAGTAATTATATTAGACACTTCCAAATCTGCAAGTCTGCAAAGACCTCCACATAGGCAAGTCAAATAGAGGCTCATTTGACCCACCTTGGATATATATAAAGAAAGCATAGGGGGAAATAAAAAAGGAGCCCCTTGTACTGCTTCTTATTCTCAGAGGAATTTCAAAGCCTTCTGCCTAAATGTACTCTATAAAGACTTTCTTTCAAGTAACTGAAGGTCAGTTTGTCTGCCAGTGCATCTGAGTTTAAGAGCAATATTTATCACGAATCCCCTTTTTTAGGTGTACATAGACACAAACACCACGTGTTCTGTTCTTTTCTTAAATTGATTTTTTAATATTTATTTATTTATTCCCTTTTGTTCCCCTTGTTGTTTTATTGTTGTAGTCATTATTGTTGTCATTGATGTCATCATTGTTCTTAATGCAAAACCAGGATGTAAAACACCAAGCCTTTCATATTAGACATGTTTGATAGAACTGTTCTGTACATACGATATTTCCTCAATAAATTGATGGGGACATATTTGATAAGCCCAACTTAAATATTTAAACAGCGAAGCTCCCCCCCCCCCCTTAAAGTGAAATGTATTCAAAAGATTACACAGAGAACTCAACTAAAATTGTTAAGATCTTGACTCAATTCCTCAAATGAATCATTTATTAAGGGAAAAAAAATAAAAGAATTGTGCTCTTAAAGAATTATCAATCAGGAACTAGAGAGTCTGAAGTCAGTAAGAGGATGGACATTGCATATTTGAGACCTCAGGTTCAATCCCGGACAGGACCCAACAACACATTATCAAAGGTGACTGCTCTGAACTCTGTCTTCTCTCATAATAGAAGTATGTCTTTAAAGCGCACAGTTAAGCTTGGACAGGGTGTGGTGTATTGCAGTAAATCAATCAATCAGCCAGTCAATCAATAATAACAACCACCTGAGGAGGTGGCAGGGAGCTTTCAGGTCTTGGTGCATGATGGTGGAGGAGGATGGGGGGTGAGAGTGTTTGGCAGAAAATGGAGAAATTTTACACATGTATGAACAACCGTTTCAACTGTAAACCACTAATCCCCACAATAAAAATATTTAAAAATGTTTACAACAGAGCTGAACTAATCCCACACACATGCCAATCTTCTAGGAAAATATTACCAAATGCATGCATATATTTTTTCAGAATTTATAAAAATAGGAATATATATATAGGAATATATATATATATATATTCCTATTAAATCTCAGTTTAAATCCTAGATAGTTAATATGTCTGAAATAAAATACTAAGTCCAGGGAAAATAAAATATGTTTCATGTTTGTTTCATTTAGTCAAGAAAATTTTGAAAAAAGTACATGGGATATTTACTAATGCTAAATCATGTTTGTATTCAGGAGATTCAGGGAAAATCAAGAAAACAGCATTTTTTCTGGAAGTAGTACTGGATTTGGAGGTACAAGAAGTAGTGATGAGTCCTGCTTTACTGATTGTTGGTGAGAGAGAGGAGCCTACTCTTTCTTGGTGTCCTAATCTATAAAATGATATAATAGTCACAGTTATCTTTCTCACTGCCATCTTCTCAGCCCCAAATCCCAGAGTTAATGGAAGAACTTAGTGCTTAGTAAATGGTAGAACCCTTTGATTTTATAAGCTTATGAGTCAATGTTTTAACATCTTTGTCCCATTTTTGCCATGTATATCTAAAATAAATAAATTCACTATCATTGGTGAAAAAATAGTGTTGTGAATTAATTTGAACTTCTGGTACCAAAGGTCTGTAGAAAGTATACAACAAGGTCATGTATTGTGTTTAGAAATTAACCCTGGGGACCAGCTGGTGGCACAATTGGTTGAGCGCACAAATTACAATATGCAATGACCTGGGTTCGAGCCCCATCCCCCATCCCCACCTGTAGGGGAAAAGCTTTGCAAGTGGTGAAGCTGGACTGCAGGTATTTTTCTCTGTCTCTCTCCCTCTTTATCACCCCCTCTACTCTCGATTTCTGACTGTTTATATCCAATAAATAAAGATAATCTTTTTTAAAAGAAAATAGCCAGGAAAGGAAAATTATCTGAGTGAGTTCCTGAGTGTTTTTTTTTTTTTTTTTTTTTTTTTAAGATTTATTTATTTGGGGGAAGGGAGCTAGCACAGAGGGTTAAGTTCACATGGTGTGAAGCGCAAGGTCCAGCATAAGAATCCTGGTTCAAGCCCCTGGCTCTCCACCCGCAGGGGGACTGCCTGAGGCAGGTCTGCAGGTGTCTATCCTTCTCTCTCTGTTCTATCTAACAACATCAATAACAACAACAATAATAACCAAAACAATGATAAAACAAGGACAATAGGGAAAATAAACATTTATTTATTTTGATTATTTTTTATATATCTGATAGGACAGAGGGAAATTGAGAGAGGAGTGGGGGGTGTAGAGAGAGACCTACAGTGCTATTTCTCATCTTATGAAGCTGAAACTACCCTCTGCAGGTAGGGACCAGAGGCTTGAACCTGTGTCCTTGCACATGGTAGGGTGGACTCAACCAAGTGTGCCACCAGCCTGATCCCACCATTTATTTACTTTTATGGGAGAGAGCAGAGCACAGCTGAGCTCTGCCTGATGGTGGTGCAAAGAACTGAACCCCAGGCCTTAGACATGTTAAGTGTGGTGCTCCCCCACCTCCATGCATTCATGTCCTAAGTGATGACCGATCATTCCGATTTAGTGTAAAGTACCTTTAAGACATTGTCAGCGAGGTATTCATGAATTTTATTCCTTTATGATTAGGGACGTCTGCAAAATGGAAGTGTTGGCCAGACTTGTTTTGGGACTTGTTCTCTTTGAAGCTGCTGTAACGGCCCCGACTCTACAGCCCATCAACTACGACTTAGACAACTACGCCGCTGACACCATGGAGGCCCTGGATAACTTATACAACTATGAAAACATCCCCCTTGGCCATGCGGAGGTAATCCATCCCTTCTGTGCATGACACTTAAAAAAAGCACTGTCTGGGGGAGTCTGGCAGTAGCCCAGAGGGTTAAGAGTATGTGGCTTGAAGAGCAAGGACCAGCCTAAGGACCCTGGTTCAAGCCTCTGGCTCCCAGGGTCTGAGCCTCCGGCTCCCCATCTGCAGGGGAGTCGCTTCACAGGCGGTGAGGCAGGTCTACAGGTGTCTATCTTTCTTTCTCCCCCTTTGTCTTTCCCTCCTGTCTCCATTTCTCTCTGTCCTATCTAACAACAATGACATCAATAACAATAATAATAACTACAACAATAATGAAAAATAACAAGGGCAACAAGAGGGAAAATAAATAAATAAATATAAAATAATAAAAAAAAATTAAAAGCACTGTCTGGAGGACCCCTTGAGTTTGTTCTCTTCAGATGAGTCCTTTACTAATCAGCAGAGACATTCTGCACAATAAGATGCTCACACCCCATTTTTCCAGATCAGGTTCAATCTTTTGTACCAGTTAATTCTGGTAGAATACTTTGCATTAATGTTCATATCTTTTATATTTTCACTAACACACATACACACACACACACACACACACACACACACACACATACACAGAGGGGGGGATATTCTGGGCTGGGGAGAGAAAATAACAGCTATATAAACATGCCTGACACTCTGAGCTCCCAGATTCACTTCCCAGCACCATTAGAAACCAAAGCTGTCTCTCTCTTTCCCTTATGGGGCAGGGTTCTGGGGAGGTTGGGTTCCAGGACATATTGGTGAGGTGGTCTGCCCAGGGAAGTCAGGTTGGCATCATGGTAGCCTCTGCAACTAGGTGGCTGCAAAAGCACTAAGATATAAATTAGAATGAATTGTTTAGTAATCAGGGGTCTAACGGTAAGAATATAGCAGATGAGATTTGGGGGTCTCCCTTTTGGAATAAGCTAGTGAGTCTATTTTAGTGCCAGTTTTTGCCTGAGCCTGACAGCTAAAATGCAGGTGGGCTAAAGGTACTGTCTGGGGAGATGCTGTAAGAGTTGGTAATAGGACTAGAAGGCTGGATCTGGGAAGAGAGTAGCTCCCAAATATGGAAACAAGTATAAAAACATTGCTAACTGTAAACCCCCTTAATCTTATCTGGAGCCATGCTGAGCACAGGAGCCTGTGTAACCTCTGCTTCCCTGTAGGTCTGAGTTCATATTCTGTGGTCATAGCTAGGAACATTCTAGGCCACACCCATTGCAGAACTCATCTTCCTCAAGGGGCAGAGTATGTTGATCCAGTCTCCATTTGGGGAGAGTGGGGTGGGAGCAGTCCCCACTATTGTTGTTCCACATTGAGGGGAATGTCTTGTAGATCTGGGAGTATGGAGGGACCTGCCAACACCCATGTCCACTGCAGAAGCAATTACTGAAACCAGACCTTCCACCTTCTGTACCCCATAATGATCTGGGGTCCATGCTCCCAGAGGGATAAAGAACAGGAAAGCTCCCAATGGAGGGGATGGGATACAGAACCCTAGTAGTGGCAACTGTGTGGAATTGTAGCCCTCTTATCCTACAGCCTTGACAATCGTTATTAAATTGGTTAATTTAAAAAAAAATAAAAGAAGCCAGAGCTGAGCAGTGAGAGAGAGAGAGAGAGAGAGAGAGAGAGAGAGAGAGAGAGAGAAAGAGAGAGAGAAGGTGGAAAGATAGAAGGAAACATATCACATTAGAATAGCAAATGCTAGGGGAACAAGGAATAATTAAGATAAAGAGGAAGGAAACTAGTAATCTAGCAATGAAGAAACAGTGAAAGCATTTGGAGTAAAGCAAAAAGATGTGAGGTTAAAGTCAACTAAAAGACAATGAGAGAAAGCCCAGGCAGGACAATGGTCTGGGACACCACTGTACCCCAGCTGCAGACGAGAAGGCTCTCTTAAATGACTGATTACCCCTCGCAGTAATGTAGACACTGGCAAGGTTACAGCCCATTAAATAAATCTGATATGACAGGTTGCTAATTAAATGCTAGACTTCTCACGTAACTGTAGGATACAGACTAATTTTTCTGAATAAGAAAACAAACAGTCCTTGTCAGATGGTAGTGTAATTAATGTCCCACAGTGACAAAATCTAATGAAGTGTAAATAAATCAAAATGGAAACCCCATCACCTCTACCGAATCAGAACGTGTTTGAGGCAGTTTTTCCAGCACAAATCTTTCCACAGCAACTACTTTTGATAGCCAATGAGATGAAGCGTTTACACAAGAGTCTCTATTCAAGTAACATGGAGTAGATGTCTTCAATAATAAACATTCACATTTCTTTATTTTTCTTATATTTTTAAATTACAGAATTACACGTCCACAGGGGGTTTGAATCCACACCATTCCCACCAACAGAGTTCTGAATCTTCACTCTCTCCACTGTAATCCACCGCAGTTCCCCTAAGGTTGTAGACATGGGCTGACCATCTTCTCTGCAACTATCTGTCCACATTTATACATAGTTGCCTCTTCTTTTTCTGATTCAATCTTCTCTTCCCCTCTAAGCCACTCATGACATCAAAGCTACCTCCCGATGTCCCTCTCTCTTTCTCTCTCTCTCTCCCCGGATGCTGAGGGAGCTGGAGTGCAGAGTCCTCTTATCTTCATCCTATCACTTCTCCCCCGCTGGGAGTCTGGATCAAGGTTGTTTATGGGGAGCAGAAGGTAAGAATTATGGCTTCTGTAGCTGCTTCTTTGCTGAGCATAGGCATTGACAGGTCAATCCACACCCCTAGCCTATTTCTATCTTTTTCTAGAGGACCAGAGCACTGGAGATGCGAGGGTCCAGGACACATTGGTGAGGTCAGCTGTCCAGAGAAGTCGGGGTAGAGTCACGGTAGCATGGGCAGCCTGGTATCTGGAACGCGGCATGAGCTAAATTGAGACAAGGTGGTTAATGAACAGGAACCAGAAAGTAGGATCAGAGCAGATGAGATTAGGGGTTTTTAGGGCAGAAGAAAGCTAGGGAAACTATTTTAGGCATGTTCCTGGGGGCACACAACTATGATAGTTTTGCTTGAGTTTGGTAACTAGACTGAGGTTGGATGAGAACGTTGTCCGAGAGAGTGGTGTCAGAGTGGAGCACCAGGTTTGAAGAGCTGTGAGGTTGACTTCTCAGGCTGGAATCTCAGGTGACAGTCCACAGTAGGATTTCAATAGCAGCATCATGCGGGGTGGCAGCACCAGTAGCAATTTGGTTAAAGTTGACAGGGTTGGTATGGCAGTAAGGAGTCACAGAAAAGGAATTTCAAGAAGTGTGGGCATATCCTAGAGGGACCAGGACTAGGAGAAATGCAGGTCTTAAAGTGGATGCAAGGGGTTTCTTATAGTCTTAGAGAAAGTTTACATATCAAGAGTTAATTATTATAGCCAGGGTAGTTGGAGGGCTAAGTGTGTTATTATAATTGACTTCACTATGATCTGAATGCTTCTAGTGGTATCTGAACCTCCTTGTATTTTAAATACTTACAAGGTCAAAAAGGTTCTGACTTATCTGGCCTAAAGCTGGGACTGATTTAGATGTTCGCAGAGCTTTATTTTCCAGTACATTTTTAGAGATCCATAAACAATCCCCTTATCAGAGTTTGATCATTTTGCAAATCTGAGATAAATATGAGCAAGAGCTAGTATCTGTGTTTAGCGCTCTAGTCTAGGAAGTTGGGGAATTTGAGATATTAAATCTATCCACCCCTCCCACAGGTCGTATCGCTAGTGATAGGACTAAATAGTGATCAGACTGGAGTTTCACATCTTCCCTGCCACCAAAAGTCTATGCCCCCCCCAGGTAACTGCAATAGTTTTCCCATTTTAAATATGGGTTGTGTTGTGTCTGGTGGTTTATTTTATGTGTGTTCAGTTCTCTAAATTCCATGAGTGAGACCATCCTATAGTTTTCCTTTACCTACTTGCTTATTTCACTAAGCATAATGTTCTCAAGTTTCACCCATTTTATCCCAAAGGATGTAAAAATCATCTTTTTTTATTGCTAAGTAATATTCCATTGAGTGTATGTCCCATAACATTTTTTACCAATAATTTGTGAAGGGACATTTTGGTTGCTTCCAATTTTTTGCTATTGCAGATAATGTGGCTATGAACATGGGGGTGCATACAGCCCTTTGAATGAGTGATATTATCTCTTTTGGATCAATGCCTAAGAGTGTGATTGCTGGGTCATAAGGTATTTCCATCTGTATTTGCTTAAGGATTCTCCATCCTATTCTCCAGAATGGTTGTACCATTCCCACCAGCAGTGTATTAGAGTTCCTTTCTCTCCACATCCTTTCTAACGTTTATCTTCTCCTGTTTTGTTGATGAAGTCCATTTTTACAGGTATGAGGTGGTATTTCAGCGTGGTTTTCATTTGTATTTCTCTGGTGATGAGTGAATTAGAGCATTTCTGTATATGTTTGTCGGCCATGCGTATATCTCTTCTTTGCAGAACTGTCTATGCATGTCCTCTGCCCACCTTTTTATTGGGTTGTTCTTTTTCTTTTTGTTGAGAATGAGTTCTATGTAGATGTTGGGTATCAAGTGTCTTTCTGAAGTATGATTGCAAATATGTTCTCCCATTGGCTGAGTTTCCTGTTTATCTTTATGGAGTTTTCTTTTGATGTATGGAAGCATGCTTATTTTATGTAGTCCCACTTGTTCAATCTTGCTTTTGTTATTTGTCCATGGGGTGGAGTCTCCAAATACATCTTTAGTGTTAATGTCATGAAATGTTTCACTGATATATTCTTCTATGTATTTTATACTTTCAGGTCTGATATCCAGATCTTTGATCCATTTTGAGTTAATTTTAGTGTATGGTATGAATTGGTGATCTAGTTTCATTTTTCTACCTGTGGCTGTCCAATTCTGCCAACACTCTTTGTTAAAGAGACTTTCTTTCCCCAATGGGCATATCTGGCCCCTTTGACATATATAAGGTATCTGAATATGTATCGATTGAGTTCTGGGCTCTCTGTCCTATTCCATTGGTCCATATGACCATTTTTGCTCCAGTACCAGACTGTTTTGATTACCACTGCTTTGTAGTATAGCCTAAAACCGAGTATTGCAATGTCTCCATTTTTCTTCTTTTCCCTTAGGAGTGTTTTTGCTATTTGTGGCTTTTTAGAGTTCCACACAAATTTTTGAATAATCTGTTTAATTTCCTTGAAATATATCATTGAGATGTTAATAGGGATTGCAATGAATCTGTAGATTGCTTTTGGCAATTTTAATGATATTTATTCTCCCAGTCTAAGAACAGGGGAAGGTCTTCCATTCCTTTGTGTCATCTTCTATTCCTTTTAACAGTGTCCTATAGTTTTCCTTAAAAGGATCCTTTATATCCTGTTAGATTTATTCATAGATATTTAGTCTTCTTGGATTCAATTGTGGATGGTATTGCTTCCTTCAGTTTCATTTCTTTTGACCTATCTTTTGTATAAAGAAATGCCACAAATATATGGGTATTGTAGCCTGCTACTTTACTGAATTTATTGGTGATTTCCAGTAGTTTCTTGGAAGAGTTTCTGGGGTCTTCTAGATATATCAACATATCATCTGTGAATAATGAGAGTTTAACTTTGTCCTTTCTGATTTGTATTTCTTTGATATCTCTTTCTTGTCTGATTGCTATGGCAAAGATGTCTAGGACTATGTTGAATAGAAATGGTGAGAGTGGGCACCCTTGTCTAGTTCCTGATTTTAGGGGAAAAACTTTCAATGTTTCCCCATTGACTAAGATATTAGCCATGGGCTTCTCATATATAGCCTTTATTATGTTAAGGAATTTTCCTTCCACTCCCAGTTTTCTCGAGGGCCTTTATCATAAATGAGTGTTGTACCTTGTGGAATGCTTTTTCTGCATCAATTGATAGAATCATGTGATTTTGAAAATATTTTTCCTTTTGTTGCCCTTGTTTAACATTGTTGTGGTGTTGATGTCATTGTTTTCGGATAGGACAGAGAGAAATGGAGAGAGGAGGGGAAGACAGAGGGGGAGAGAAAGACAGACACCTGCAGAACTACTTCATTGCCTGTGAAGCGACACCCCTACAGGTGGGAGCCGGGGGCTGGAACTGGGATCCTTAGGCTGGTCCTTGCGCTTTGCACCACGTGCGCTTAACCTGCTGCACCACCGCCCAACTCCCATCATGTGATTTTTATCTTTCCTTTTGTTGATATAGTAGATTATGTTTATTGACTTATGGATATTAAACCATCCTTATTTCCCAGGGATGAATCCCACTTGATCTTGGTGGATGACTCTCCTAATATATTGTTGTATTCGATTAGCCAAGATTTTTTTGAGGATCTTTGCATCAATATTCATCAGATATAGGTCTATAGTTTTCTACTTTGGTGGGGTCCTTTCCTGCTTTGGGGATCATGGTGATGTTAGCCTCATAGAATATATTTGGCTGTGTTCCCTATTCTTCTATTTTCTGGAAGAGTTTGAGGAGGATAGGTGTTAGTTCTTCTTTGAATGTTTTGTAAAATTCGTTAGTATAGCCATCAGGATCCAGGATTTTGTTCTTGGGTAGGCTTTTGATTACTGTTTCAATTTCTTTACTAGTGATTGGCCTGTTAAGTTTATCTACTTTCTCTTGTGTCAAGGTTGGTAGTGGGTATGACTCTATGAATGTGTCTACTTCTTATAACTTATCAAATTCAGTTCTATACAGGTGTCCATAATATTGTTGCTCTACATCGTCTGCTGTAATAATGCCTCTTTCATTTTTGAGTGATTTTACCATAGCATTCTCTTTTTCTCTTGAGTGTAGCTAGTGGCTTATCTATTTTATCTATCCATTCAAAGAACCAAGTCTTGGTTTCATTAATCTTCCTAATGGTCTTCTTATTTTCCATTTCATTGATTTCTGCTCTGACTTTGACTATTTCTACTCTCCTGCTGACTGATGGTTCTTTCTGTTGCTCCACTACTTGTTGGTTGAGGTGGGTTGTTAGATGGTTTACCAGTGATTTCTCCTGTTTATTCATGTGGCCTGTAATGCTATGAACTTCCCTCTCAGCACTGCTTTTGCGGTATCCCATAGGGTCTGGTAACTGGTTTCTTCATTGATTCTTAATTTCTTTTATGATCTCTTCAATGATCCATTTACTGTTCAGCAGCATATTGTTTAGTCTCCAGGCTTTGGGGAAACTTCTTTTCTCTTTTTGGTTGATTTCTAGTTTCATGCCTTCATGGTCTGAGAGGATGCATTTCATAATTTAATAATGCATTTCATAATTTAAATATTTACATATCTGTTTAGACTGTCTTTGTGGCCCAGAATATGGTCAAACCTTGTAAATTTTCCATGTGCACTTGAGAAGAATGTGTATTCATTACTTGTAGGATGGTAAGTTCTGTATATATATATATATATATATATATATATATATATATATATATATTCCATTTCATTTATGGTTTCATTTAAGTTCACTATTTTTCTATTGATTTTTTTTGTCCAGATGTTCTGTCTCTTGCTGTGAATGGTGTGTTGAAATCTCCTACTATTATTGTGTTGCTATCAATATATCCCTTGAATTCAGTGAGTGTTTGTTTTATATACTTGGGTGCTCCTAGGTTAGGGGCATATATATTAATGATGGTTATATCTTCTTGTTGGATTGAACCTTTAACCATTATATACTGTCCTTCTCTACTGTTGATTACTTTCTTTGCCTGAAAGTCTATTTTATCAGAGAGTAGGATAACTGTCCCTGCCCTTTTTTTGTGAGTTATTAGCTTGGAACATCTTGCTCCAATCTCGTGTATTCAGTTTCCTTTTGTCTTGTCTTTGGCTGTGTGTTTCCTGAAGGCATATGATGGATGGATCCTGTCCTTTAATCTAGCTACTCTGCATTTTTTGACAGGTGATTTTAGGCCATTCACATTTAAGGTGATTACTGATATGTGTGGTTTACTTATGTCCATTTTAGTTTTTGTTTTAAATTTATTTTAAATTGTTGAATCTTTGCATATTTGTTTCTACCTAACCTATTGTGTGGATGAGTTTCTGTAGTGAATTCCTCAGTAACTTGTGTTCTCTGCAAATGTCTGTTCCCTATTTTGTTTTGTGGTTAACCTGTGTAGAATAACTAGCATTGTGTAGCTAGAAAAGTCTTTTTTAAGTTGATCTTAATTAACAAACATTTGATAAGGCTTGTCTTTTTTATCTTTTTATTGTTGTTGTAGTTATTATTGTTGTTACTCATGTCATCATTGTTAGGTAGAATAGAGAGATGGAGAAAGGATGGGAAGACAGAGAGGGGGAGAGAAAGACAGACACCTGCAGACCTGCTTCACCACCTGTGAAGTGACTGTCCTGCAGATGGGGAGCCAGGGGCTCGAACTAGGATCCTTATGCCAGTCCTTGCGCTTTGTGCCACGTGCTCTTAACCCACTGCGCTAGCGCCACTCACAACTTCTTTGTCTTTTAATTCCCTCCCCTATTTTCTTATTGTTCTTTGCTATTTTATTGTTTTTTCTGTTGTTGTTTCTAGTCTACTACTGTTCACCTCACTGAGAACATGTGTTCTTTTGTCGTCTCCCTTCCTCTAAGACTCCATTCAGTATTTCTTGTAAGGTGGGGCTAATTGTGGCAAATTCCTTTAGTTTTTGAGTATTTGGGAATACCTTTATTTCTCCTTCATACTTGAAGGATAATTTTGCAGGATACAAAATTCAGGGCTGAAATTCCCTTTCCTTTCATGCCTTGAATATGTCATACCTCTCTCCTTTCCTCTAGGGTTCGTAAAGAGAAGTCTGATGAAAGTCTGATATTTCTCCCTTTATATGTCAATTCTTTCATTTCCCTAGCAGCCTGCACAATTTTCTCCATGTTGTTGAGTTTTAATAATTTTACAATAATGTGCCTTAGTGCTGGCCATTTTGAATTTGTGAACCTGGGTGATCGATCTGCCTTCAAAATAGGTATATTCTGAGGATTACCTAGGTGAGGGAAATTTTCATCTAAAATTTTTCCGAAAATTACCTCTGGACCTTTGACCCAGTCTCCTTCCTCGGGTATCCCTATAACTCCTATATTTAACCTTTTTATGGAGTCTGCAGTTTGACAGAGAGTAGCTTCCTTCTTTCTAAACCTTTCCTCTCCCTCATCTTTCAACTGAAAGAGTGGGCTACTTGTGTCTTCTACACTGGAAATTCTTCCTTCTGGATGTGTGAGTCTCTTACCTAAGCTTTCTATCTGAGATTATACTACACTAAAGATGTCTTTCAGGCCTTGTAGTTCTGTCTGAAATATTTCCTCCATGCTGTTAAACGGCTTGGTAAACTCTGCTTTGACTTCTTTCACATTTTGTAACTTCTTATCAAATTCCAAAGAAAAATGCTCTTTCAACTCTTGCTTGTATTCTTGTAAAGTTCTCATAAGATTTCTATAGTCTGTCTCTGATAGACTCTCTGTTTCTGGAATTTCTTCTGATTTATTTTTCTCCGTTTGATGTGACATGCTATTTAACTTTCTGCCTCTTTGCTTCCACACGTTATTGTGTTGGTTATGTTGGCCAGCAGGTGGTGCTGTTGTGGGCTTTGCTTTCCACTTATTTGAATCTGCGGCTGTGGGTGGGGGGAGTGGTGTTTTGGGCTACCTTGTGGACTGAGTTTTGTCTTTGTCTTAAACTCAGACTGAGAAAAAACAAAAGCGAACAGAACCCCGAGGCAAAGATTGAGAGATTTTAAGCTCCAATTTCTTTTCTTAGGGGGAGTCTGCTAACTGTGTTACTGAGCACCATCAGCCCAGAGCTCCCCTTTAGACCGTGTCTTCCAACCCACTCCCATTTCCCCAACCGCGCGCAAGCACCCACCTGAGGCTGTGGATTTTTTTCAGCTGTGGATTAAGTGTCCAATTCAGTCTCTTGTTGTGTTTAATAGCTGTGTCGGGGAGAGTGGAGGTCTGATGGCAGCTACTCCATAAACCACGCCTCCCGGAAGTTCCAACATTCTCATTTTTTTATGAAATATGTGAAATAATTTTTTTATCAAATAATTTTCACAGTATGGTAGTTTTCTCCCCAATACAATTCTCCACTTTGTCCTCCTCCTCTCCCTCTTATCTCTTTCTCTCTCTCCCTCTCTCCTTCCTGTCTCCACTCTCTTGTCACCTCTAACCACTTGTCTCCCTTACACTCTCTTTTTTAGTAAAGTTTTAGGCTCAACAACATGTCACTTCTTCTTTTTTTTTTTAATATCTTATTTATTTATTCCCTTCTGTTGCCCTTGTTGTTTTATTGACGTCATTGTTGGATAGGACAGAGAGAAATGAAGAGAAGAGGGGAAGACAGAGAGGGGTAGAGAAAGACACCTGCAGACCTGCTTCACAGCCTGTGAATCGACTCCCCTGCAGGTGGGGAGCCGGGGCTTGAACTGGGATCCTTAAATTGGTCCCTGGGCTTTGCGCCACCTGTGCTTAACCCACTGCGCTACAGCCTCACTTTTCTTCTGCAGATTTGCTGTGGCTGTTTTCCAGGTCCACTGTCACCCACTGTTTGATTTTCTAGTGTATACTTCTGTATTGTAAGGGGTTTCTCTTTGGGACTTGACAGTCAGCAATACCAGTCTTTTGTTTGTTCTCTATCTCGAACCCAAACACTGACATAGAGTATAACAGAGAACTTTCCGGCTCTTTATTCATCTGCCCTGCTCTTCTTTACACCTTAAAAATTTATTTATTTAATTCAGTGCATATTTGTATTTCCCAATGAAATTATGTATTTTAGTATACACAGAGGTGCCATAATCTAAAAGTATCTAGTGGAATCAAAAAGTTTTGGAGATTGTCATACATAAGCTTTCTCTTTTTCAAGCTTTCTCTCCTTCTTCTCTCTCTCTCTCTTTCTCTCTTTCTCTCTCTCTCTCCCTCCCCCCCCTCTATTATTTCCTTCCTTACTGTGGCTGCCACCAGGACTTTCCACTGGGGCTCAGTGCCTGCATGACTTCACAATTTATGGTAGTCTTTTGTAGAGCAATCAAGAGGGACAGGGAGGAGGAGGAGCTGAAGGAGGTGGGTAAGAGAAGAGAAAGAGGAGATACCTGAAGAACTATGCCTTTGTCAGTGGGGACTGGGTACTTGAACCTACATCCTTGCGCATGATGACGTGCATGCTGCCAGGCAAGCTACCTCCTGGCTCTGTAAAACGTGGTTTTGAGCAAGGCGGAAGAGTAGAGTAGACTCAGGAAGTTTTTGTTTGTTTTCTCACTGACAGATCAAACACACCATAGAAGGGATACTGTTTGGGATCAGAAGTATCCAAATCAAAATTGTCAAAAGATGAAGTTTGTTTTTAGATATCACTTACTTAAATAATTTGTTGTTCTCAGGATCCTCTTTGCTACCCAGGAAGCCTCATGAAAGTCTAAATTTCTTCCTGTCATCAAGATTTCCTGAGCTAGGGTTAGAGAGAGAGCCTAGCATATTTGAGTATCAGCTGGACTGTCTGAGGTTCATGACTGTCTGAAGTCATGGGTTCAACCCTTGGCAACATCTTCTGCCAGAGATGAAAAAACCAGTTTTCTGGTTTTTTCTCCCACAATAAGAAATACAAAGGTTTTTTTTTTTTTTGTTTGTTTGTTTGTTTGTTTTTAAGAAATGATAAGCCAGTACATCTGTCTACATCAAGATGATTTACTGTGCAACTTTTCATTGGTGTTTGTATATTGTAGAAATCATCCTTCCTACAGATTGACACTACTGGCTTTTTATTATTATATACCCCAGTCTTGCAAACATCACCAATTTCCACAGAATTTTTTTTTTCACATAAATCTAACCAAAGGCAAAATCCTTAACAAATGACTTCCGACTGTAACTCCTAATTCTTTGTAATTGACTGAAATATCTACTCAAATCATTCTTGGTTTAGCAATACTTTGTGGTGAGTGTGTATTATCTGCAGGCAAGTGTTTAGATAGGTGATTTATATTTTGATAGCTCTTGGCATATTGATTCATGTTTTACAGTGAGACACAACACATTTGAAAATATAAAATATAGTTAATATTTAAAACCTACATGAGGTAAATAGTAAAGACCAACTACCTATAAACGGAGAAATTCAAGAGCAGTATGATGAAGAAAACAATGACTTGAAGTTCTCACTGTACAAATATAGACCATAGCCGTCCAATTTTTTCCCCAAACACTATATCTAAGTTACACTGCTTCAAAGCTTACCTTTCTGAATCCACAAATAAATCTAATTAATGAGCCTACTCCATCCCTTCTGGTCCCCCAGATGTAAAATACAAATAGTGTATTGATGTCTACTGGTGGCGGTATCCTCATAACAACTAGTGGCTGGAATTTTTTTTTTTCCTCCACGTACTCAGAGACTGTATTAGTATGTATAGAAACACTGCTAAAAGGTATACACTTTTATGCCTTTAGTAAAATATCTTCTGTTCCATAGACAGATGAACTTCCCCTCCCCTATGATACATGACATCAGTCTTCTGTTAAGTCTTTCTTATGCTTATGCAAATGTCTCAGTATCTTCAGTAACATCCAGTGAATGCCACACTGCGGAGCCCAGTGGAGCATTTGGCTGTAATGTTTGTCAGATGATGAGAGACATTTGATGATGACTCCACAGTACTCTTCAAGATGATAAGAGAAAAAATTTTTTTTCCCTCAAAACCTGATGTCAGAAAAGAGAGCAACTTTTAAGAAGCATGTTTATTTTCTAGACTCTATTTATGTTTGTCATTTTTTCCCAGAAACCAACCATTTAACTTTGACCTCATTAACTCCTTAGCTTTAGCTTACTGCTCCACCTTGATTTCCCTATCAGCCCAATCTTCTGGCATAAAAAAAAATTAGTGCATCAGGCGGTATCACAGTTAAGTGCAGGTGGCCCAAAGCACAAGAACTGGTGTTAAGGATCCCGGTTCGAGCCCCCAGTTCCCCACCTGCAGGGGAGTCACTTCACAGGCGGGGAAGAAGCAGGTCTGCAGGTGTCTGTCTTTCTCTCCCCTTTTCTGTCTTCCCTTCCTCTCTCCATTTCTCTCTGTCCTATCAAACAGCAACGTAATCAATAGCAAGAACAGTAATAATTACAACAACAATAAAATAACAAGGGCAACAAAAGGGAGTAAATAAATAAATATTTTTTTAAAAGTTAAAAAAAATTAAAAATCATTGTATTGGGCTGGAGGATATAGCATAATGGCTATGCAAAGAGACTCTCAAGCCTGCAGCTCCTAGGTCCCAGGTTGAATTCCCTGAATGACTATAAACCAGAGCTGAGCAGTGCTCTAGCAACAACAACAACAACAACAACAATAATAATAACTTTATAGAAAGTAAACAGTGATTCAGAAGACAATTGGCCCAGTACACAGTTTCTTACCTCCCCGAAATAAATACACAGCAACTACTGACTGCCGTTATCCTCCTCTCAAGGCCTTTCAACTCCACCCACCACCTCTCCCTTAGAGTCCTTGAGTCTGCTACAACAGACCACAGCTCATCAAATTTGCATCCTCTATTTTCTCTTTCTATTCCATAAGTCCCATCTATGAATGATGCCATTTGCTATTCCACCTTCTCACACACTAACCCACATCTGTGAGAATGTTGTCAAAAGAAAAGCAAACAGGAACAGGGCCAAGTGATGGTACACCTGCTTGACTGGACATGTTACCATGTGTGAGAGACCTGGTTTCAAGCCCCTTTGCCCCAAAGCTTCATGAGTGGTGAAGCAATGCTTTAGGTATCTCTCACTTCCTCCCCTCCCAATCTCTCTCAGTCTCTATCAAATAAAACTTTACAAATAATAGAAACCACAAGTTCGGGTGATGATTTGAGGAAAGAGGAAGACTTCTATGCTGTTGGTAAACGTTCAGCTCCTATAGAAAATGAACCCACCATATGATTCAGCAATTCTTCTCCTTGGGATCTAGCCACAGAACAGAAAAGGATATATTTGAATAGATATATGCATACCTATGTCTACATATATGTCTATGCATATATCTATATCTGTATCTGTATCTGTATCTGTATCTGTATCTGTATCTGTATCTGTATCTGTATCTGTATCTGTATCTATATCTATATCTATATCTATATCTATATCTATATCTATGTCTATAGCATCACCAGGGATAGTAACCAAAATGTGTAAACAACTCAGATATTCAAGGACAGATGAGTGGTTAGAGACAGAGAGAAATTGAGAGGGGAGAAGGAGATGGAGAGGGAGAGAGACAGAAAGACACCTGCAGCCCTGCTTCACCACTCGTGAAGCTTTCCCCTGCAAGTGGGGGCTGCGGGTTTGAACCCTGGCGCCTGCGCATTATAAGGTGTGCCCTTAACCAGGTGTGCCAGCATCTGGCCCTCGTTTTCTTTTTTCTGTATCTTGCATGGAACTTGAAAAAGTCATGTGAAGTGAGATAAGTTGGTGTGTAAATTTCTCACAGTACTAACATGTAAACTATATAAATGGCCTCATATATATTATTATATACATTATCTTTATTTTTAACTTTATTATACTTATTTATTTATTTGGGATAAAGATGCCAGAAATTGAGAGCAAAGGGGGAAATAGAGAGAAAGAGACAGAGAGACACCTGCAGCCCTGTTTCAGCACTCATGAAGCTTTCCCCTTCAGGTGGGGACAAGGGACTTAAGCCTAGGTCCTTGTGCATTGTAACATGTGAACTCAGCCATGTCCACCACCACCCTGCCCCAATTATATTTATTTATTGGATAGAGACAGCCAGAAATAAAGAGGCCAGGGGGAGATAAAGAGGGAGAAAGAGAGACACCTGCAGCACTACCTCATCTCTTGCAAAGTTTACCCCCTACAAATGGGGACCTGGGGCTTGAACCCAGGACTTTGGACAATATAATATATGCACTCAACCAGGTATACTACCTTCCCCAGTCCCTCATATACTTTCCAATATGAGATGGAGTGGACATTTGTCATGTTGTCCATGGGGCTTGTGATACAGGATCCCAAAAGATTACACCGAGAGACAAGTCCCCTGTCTGACAGAAAGTCTGATGTGTCTTTCCTGCATGTTCATCAAGCAGGCAGAAAAGTGTCACCTTTAGGGTCAGGGTCATTTTATTAACTAGTGTTAGAACACATCCAGAGTTCCAAATTTCTTTCTTTCTTTTTTTTTTTTAGTATTTATTTATTTTCCCTTCTGTTGCCCTTGTTGTTGTGATTACTATTGTTGTTATTGATGTCGTCGTTGTTGGATAGGAGAGAGAGAAATGGAGAGAGGAGGGGAAGACAGAGAGGGGGAGTGAAAGACAGACACTTGCAGACCTGCTTCACCGCCTGTGAAGTGACTCCCCTGCAGGTGAGGAGCCCAGGGCTCCAGCCAGGATCCTTATGCAGGTCCTTGTGCTTGGAGCCAATTTTGCTTAACCAGATGCGCTACCACCACCCCCCCCCCCCCCCCCAGAATTCCAAATTTCAAAGGGGTTGATACAAGCAGGAAGCAAAACAAAGGGTAAGGCAAAACAGTTTGAGGTTATGAAGAATGGTAGTGGGGTCCATACATCCCAGACCTCACCTTGGTCTCTTTATGGTTACTGTGCTGCAGCAAGCCTTTCCCACACCAGGACTTAAGAAATTACCAGGGGCCTTTGCTTCCTGAATGACCTTGCTCATTAACCTCATTTATGACTGAAGAATTTGCAAGTAGCTTACTGGGTACAGAGTCCTCTGGGTACTGAGTTAGACGTAAGTATGCATAAAGCCTGAAGCTGTCAAATATCTACTTTAATTATTCTGCTAATCATAGCAGATAGCCATAACAACTCACAAGAGAAGACCAGTAGTGATTGCGCTGGAGAAAGATTCTTGAATGATGGACATTCCCTTTGCTATTACTTTTTCTGTCTCTTGAAATGATGGCAACCATTCTTTCTCTTCTCACGAGAGAACAGACAATTTGGGTTATTCAAAATCACACTTAACAAAGAACACTGCTGTGGAAGCATATATGTTCAGCTTGAAAAGGAGCCCATATAGGAGGAGGAGGAGGAATGAGGGCCATCAGATAATGAAATTTAAATTTATTGAAATTAGGAAAAAGGGAAGCATTCAGTAAGTTGTGAATGAGCCAGAGAGCTATGATTACCCTCTAATTAATCATCAGGGTAATGTGGTACCCATCAAAAATGGTTTTAGAATATATGTTGATTCCTTCAACTACAGAAATTATGGAGACTGTAAGGAATTCGGAACTGGTTACTGAATCAACGTCTTTTTAAAATTGTAAAATTAGAGTATCTCAAAATTAGATTTTTGACATAGAATTAATCGGTGAATAATTTTGTTAAAGATAATGGAGAGTTCGTCTCAAAGATCATCTGTGTATTTTATGAACAAAAAATAATGAAATTAGAATTATTTCTCCTATTTTTCCTCTGGTGGATTAAAAAAATAAAAGGCATATAGTACTTCTAATGTTACCTTTGAAGCTATGCCTCAGTTTTGCCGACTTATAAAACCTGTTTTGAAGACTCAGACATATGGTTTGAATATAAAACACCTTTTATTGGGAGATGTAATTTTAGCTCAGTCAGTCTGAATTAAATACTGTTTTTGGGATATGGGAAAGAAATTAAATGCAAATCCTCCTCTTCATTCTTTCATTCCCCTGAAGGTGCTTTGAGAAACAGGAGGGAAGAATTTTGTTGACAAATTTCTTATTGGCTCTCCCTATTCCCTACACATCTTCCCCAAACAGTGTTAAACCACTTGGTTCATTTTTTTTTTTTTTTTTCCTCACCTCCAGGGTTATCACTGGGGCTGGATACCTGCACTATGAATCCACTGCTCCTGGAGGACATTTTCCCCCCCATTTTATTGGATAGGACAGAGAGAAATTGAGAGAGAAAGGGGAGATAGAGGAGAGAGAAAAGAGAAAGAGAGATACCTTCAGACTTGGTTTGCCTTATGAAACATACCCCCTCCCCGCCCCCAACCCTGGCAGGTGGGGTGTGCAGGCTCAAACCCAGATCCTTGCTCAGGTCCCTGAGCTTAACTAGGTTGTACCTCTGTCCATCCAGGTTCCCTCCCACTTGGTTCCTTTTTTTTTTTTTTTCTTTTAATGCTATTTAAAGTCTTAAAAATAAGCAGCAACAACAAAAACACTATTATGTAAGCTCGCCAGAAAACCAAACCAACAGTGACAATCTTTGCCAGGGGCTTGTTTGTGTTCACAATGGTAATATACATTATTTATGAGACCACCAACAGTAGTTGAATCTGAAAACATTTCCCTGAAATAAAGAGAAAATTATTCTATCATTACTGTTATTATCAGTGCTATTGTTATTGCTGAGGACAGCTGAGTTTCAGATTGTTCCCCAAGGTTATTCAGCTTGTGAGTTTCACAGTCAAATGTGAACTAGATTCTGTTAATGCCAACCCAGAGAAACGTTGGCACTGAAGGCCTCCATTATCGTACTGCTTTTTCTCTTTAATCTTTATTTCTTTTAACGGTGTCCAATACTGAGGTTCCTTTTCACTGCAGTTCTGTAATTTAATTATTAGGCATCAGCAAAACAAGAATTCCTGAGCGGTTATTATTAAGACTGTATCTAAGCATTTCTCTCCACTGTCAAAAAGTATCTAATGGAATGAGAGGTAAGTGGATCCTTCTGAACTCAAAGCTGGCTCTGTCAGAAATGGGAGGCCTGGGCAACCTTGGCCAAACACATTTCTTTCTCATCTAGGTTCAAGATAGATTAGAAAATAAAATGGATCTTTCCTTGCCAGCTTTCAAGGTCACATTCTTCACCATCGTGAATGTGGCTGACTGTAATCGATGGAAGCACCAGACTTGTGCTTAGAGAGGGATGCCAAAGTGCGGTCTCTGTCTGCAGGCTGGTATGTGGAACTCGGGACAACACCGTTTGGTAACCTGGGCTGAAGAATCTCAGAGTCTTTTCACACTTTTGGTAAACAGCTTTTGACATAGGGCAAGAACAAGGAAGAGTTTCAAGACTGATCATCAGCTGTGGAGATACATCAATGGGGGACTGAGGAGAAAGATAAACAGAAGATTCTGATTTAATAAAAATTAAAACAACAAAAAGAAAGAGTCTGCTAGAGTAGTAAAAAAAAAAAAAAAAAAATCCAGGGAGTCAGACGGTAGCACAGAGGGTTAAGCGCACTTGGCGCAAAGCTCAGGGACCGGCATAAGGATCCCGGTTCGAGCCCCCCGGCTTCCCACCTGCAGGGGAGTCACTTCACAGGCGGTGAAGCAGGTCGCAGGTGTCTGTCTTTCACTCCCCCTCTGTCTTCCCCTCCTCTCTCCATTTCTCTCTGTCTTATCCAACAACAAAAACATTAATAACTACAACAATAAAACAAGGGCAATAAAAGGGAATAAATAAATATTTAAATATTTTAAAAAAAAGTCCCAGTGTCACTGTGAATTTCAGACACTTAAGAAAAGGGGGAGAATGGGACCTAGGGGATGGTATAGCTGATAGAGTACACACATTACAACGCACAATGACCTGGGTTCAAGCCCTCAACACCCACCTGCAAGTGGGGAGCGTCATGAGCTATGAAGCAGTGCTGTGGGTGTTTCTCTCACAGTCTTCCACTAGAGACCATGAACAAAGGCAAGTAAATAAGACCAGTGTTTCTTGCCCCTCAGTACCTAGTCTTCTTATATAAAAGCAGTTTTGAGACCCCTTACGGGGAGTGGGGAAAGAGTAAACTAAATAGTATCTGTATTATATACCGGGGTATGGGCTTTCTATGACCTGCGTCATACCCTATGACATACATGTTGGAAGTTAGGTCTCTGAATCTGTCATTTGCCACTGAGCCGGTTGACCACAAATCTAAGACTTGTGTGTTTATCTCGTATCTTTTCAAGCAGCATTCAGGAATACTTTCATGGGCCAGTGAAATACTAGGTTGTCAGAAAGATCAATTCTGCATAGAAAAACTATCCCATGACATTTCCAACAAGGCAATAGTTGGCTTGGGATAGTGTGCTGCTTTGCTGTGTGAAGGACCCAGTTCAATCCTTGCCCAGACATTTAAGGATGCTTTTGTGTTGTGGTCTCTCTCTCTCTCTCTCTCTCTCTCTCTCTCTCTCTCTCATTTTCTCCCTTCTCTCTCTGGCTCTATCTAAAAAAAAAAAAAAGGTCTTTAAAAAGGATTACTTAGGGAGCCAGGAGGTAGTGCAGAGGGTTAAATGCACATGGCATGAAGTGGGAAGGTCACTTCACAGGTGGTGTAGCCGGTCTGCAGGTGTCTATCTTTCTCTCCCTCTCTTTGTCTTCCCCTTCTCTCTTGATTTCTCTCTGTCCTATCCAACAACAGCAGCAGCTATGGAAATAACAACAACAACAAGGGCAACAATAACAACAAAATTGGAAAAATAGCCTCTAGGAGTGGTGGATTCCTAGTATAGGCAGTGAGCTCCAGCAATAACCCTGGAGGCAAAGAAATAAATAAACACATTTAAAATAAAAAACAAGATTACTTACAGGGGAGGAGGGGCACACTAGTTAAGCCCACATAGTACTGAGTGCTAAAGTGCTAGGATACAAGTTTCAGCCCCTGCTTCCCACCTGCAGGGGGGACCCTTCACAGACAGTGAAGCAGGTCAGGTCGGTAAGTATCTGTCTTTCTCTCTCCATCCCTATCACCTCATCCTCTCTCACATTTTCTCTGTCCTGTCAAGTAACATGATGAAAAAAATGGCTGCCAGGAGCAGTGGGTTTGTAGTGTTGGCACTGAGCCCCAGCAATAACCCAGGAGCCCAGTCACCAAATACTTGCGAAATCATGTAACGCTGACTAAATGCTCTTATAGTTTCCCAGAGCTTATATTTGATATTATTACATATTATATTACACATGCTAGATAGTATAAGAAATAAAAACTTTAAGAAAGTTAAGCAAAGGGAAATTAACATCTAGGAACACATTAAAAGGCCCACCACTTTGATTTATAGCCTCTCTAGAGGCATTTGTACTAGAGATTTTCAAAGCAATTAAGTGCCAGGTTGTTTTTTTTTTAAAATCTATCTATTATTGAAAGGAGACAGAGAAGTTGAGAGTGTCAGGGGAGACAGAGTGGGAGAGAGGCAGAGAGATATCTGCAGCCCTGCTTCACTACTCGCAAAGCATTTCCCCTGCAGGTGGGGGGGGGGGGTAGGGGCTTGAACTCTGGTCCTTGTGCACTGTGACATGCGCACTTAACCTGCTGTGCCACCACCTGGCCCCCAAGTGCCAGGTTTTAAGTGTTGCACCTATTCTTACTCCTCTCAGAATCCATTGAGATACAGAAACAGGACACATAAGCAAAGCCTTCCTTTACATTAATACCTATTGGTTTGAAATGGAGGATTTATCCAGCAACAGAAAGTGTCATCAGTCACAGAGGATGCTGCTGCCTGCTGGCTTCAGATTAGCACCTGTTCCAGGAAACCTGAGCATGTCAGGAACAAGACAGAGGGTTTGGTCTTCACGGGCAACCGATCCCTTCCTCTCAAAGGAAAATATGAATCAACCGAGACCAGTTCATTCTTCCACTCATCAATTAGCTGTGCCCTTCTTCTTCTGTCACAAAGGGAAGTGAAAGACCAAATAGGGGTCTGGCGGTGGTGCACTGGGTTAAGCACACAGAGTACAAGAATCCTGGTTCGAGAGGCCGGGTGGTGGTGCACCTGGTTGAGCGCACATGTTACAATGTGCAAGGACCTAGGTTTGAGCTCCCAGTCCCCACCTTCACGGGGAAAGCTTCACAAGGGGTGAAGCAGTGCTGTAGGTGTCTCTCTGTCTCTCTACCTCTCTATCAACCCTCTTCCCTCTCAATTTCTGGCTGTCTCTGTCCAATAAATAAAGAAAAATAATTAAAAAAAAAAAAAGAATCCTGGTTCAAGGCCCCTGGCTCCCCACCTGCAGGAGGGTCGCTTCACAAAAAGTGAAGCAGGTCTGCAGGTGTCTATCTCCCTCTCCCTCTCTTTATCTACACTCCCCTCTCACTTGAATAAAAAAAAAAGTATCCAGAAGTAGTGGATTGGCAGTGCCTGCACTGAGCCCCAGCCCCAGTACCAGAGGCAAAAAAAAAAAAAAAAAAAAAAACCCAAAAACAAGTGCTAGCATCTCAGACCACTCTGTTCAGCCAGTATGTCCATTGGAGCTCTTCCCTCATGAGAGACAAGCAGCCCACTTTTAGGACTGTCCTGTCCCACTTGTATGAGGCCACCCGTACCCCCAGGGTAAGCACCCTGAAGGGCATGCTGAAATGTGTTGGTTTTGGGCCCCAAAGACTAACAAAGCCAATAACACTAGTGAACTCATCTCAAAGGTCTGTGTATCTAAGATTGAAATATTTTGGTTCTACTTGGACTTATAATGAGCCACAATTCCTAGAAATAATATGAGAGTGTGCAATGACACTTATAGTCTGTGGTGATATTAAAGGTGGCATAAAGATGAGATCTTAAAATGCGGGATAAAAATGCCATAATATTGCAGTCCCAGAAACCTATCAGTGACACGATTTTGTGTATAACGCCCTTACTTTATGACTCAAAAAGTTTTTTAAAATTTTTTTATATCTATTTTCCCTTTTGTTGCCCTTGTTGTTTTTCATTGTTGTAGTAGTTATTATTGTTGTTGTTACTGATATTGTCATTGTTAGATAGGACAGAGAGAAATGGAGAAAGGAGGGGAAGACAGAGAGGGGGAGAGAAAGACAGACACCTGCAGACCTGCTTCACCACCTGTGAAGTGACTCCCTTGCAGGTGGAGAGCCAGAGCCAGGGGCTTGAGCGGGGATCCTTATGCCGATCCTTGTGCTTTGCGCCATGTGTGCTTAACCGACTGCGCTACTGCCCGACTCCCCCCCCAATTTTTTTGGTAGTTTGTTTTTGTTTTGTTTTGTTTTGTGTGTATGTGTGTGAGGAAGAGTCACAGATGAAGGGGGAAAACAAAGCATCACTTGGTGTATCTGATACTAGGGACTGAACTCAGGACCTCACCCTTTCAAGCCCTGTATCCTACCACTGCACCACTTCTCCCAGCTACTTTTCTAATATTTGTGAAGAAAATCTCAAAGACTTGCAGCTCAACACTCATGGCATATTCAATTCCAAACTTATCTGAATCCAAAGATAATACAACACAAAATCAGAAATGCTTGTGATTTAACAGTCCAAGAACAGTAGCCTCCAACTCGTCCCTCAGTCCCTGGGTTCTGTTGTTCTTTTTTCTTCACCTGAGGTGGGTCCCTACTGCCTCAGTCAAGCTAAACTTTTTCAGTGAGTATAAACTGATTAAATGCTTTCCTCCTCCTCCCCCTTCCCCTCCTCCTCCTCTTTTGCATCCAGAGTTATCATGGGGCCCCAGTTCCTTGCAGTACAAATCTACTGCTCCTGGCAACCTTTTTACTCAAATGAGATAGGGAGAGAGAAAGACAGACACTTGCAGACCTGCTTTGCAGCTTGTGAAGATTCTCCCCTACAGGTGGGGAGCTGGGGTCTTAAACCTGGATCCTTGCTCAAGTCCTTGCACTTAGTACTTAAGTGTGCTTAACTGGTGCACCACCTGTCCCCTTTTTATCTTTTCTATGAGAGACAGAGACAGAGAGAGCCATTCCACCATGTACAGATCTCCCCTAGTATAATTCATGGAGTTCTCATGTGTCCTCAAAACTGTAACTCAGCGCCTCATGCCAAGAAAGGTGTGTGTTTTACCTGGTGAGCTATCTTCTATTGCCATTTTCTATTTTCTTCCTTCTTAAAAACCCACAGTGTCTTCTTGAGTCTCTAACAATAGATTGTTCTGGCTTTGGGGAATACACTTCTGCCCAGGCATTTGGGAAAAGTCATGACATTTTTTTCCCCCTATGTTTTTCTATGCAAAAAAAAAAAAAAAATGTGTCTTGTACTTCAAGTCCTTAAGGGTAACTTGTTCTTTCAATCTGATAACAAGGTCTGTGTGGTGATATGAATACATATACAGTGTCAATTTTGTGAGAGGTGCTGAATTCATTAACCCACCTCATTAAAAAATAATAACAACAGTAAGACGGTAGAGATTTGGCCTAGCCTCAGCCAAATGGTAAACATATACTGAAATGCTTCTAGTTCGCAAACTCAGAGCTCAAACACGACTTGGAGAAACCTGCCACCTGAAGTTAACTGTGGCTCTCTGGTTCCTGAAAGGACTCGGGAACTGGAGATAAATGCAAATTCACAGGCCCCTCTTCTGGGTGAGTGGACCAGCAACTCTAGGGGATGGTTCAGTGATCAGTGAGCTCACAAAACTCCTCAGGCATTGGACACACCTATGGTGTGAACAGAGCTGAATTAGGACACATTAGTATCTGTTACCCTGAAAATAAAATTTGAAAAACATATAGCATCTTGCTGGGGCTCATGTGGAATGACTCCAGCCAGGAAGATAAGCTGACCAGTTCTCCCTCTCCAGCTCTAAGGGGCCCAGAGAAAGGAGACACTGGGGAGTATTTTGATAAGAACACTCTCAATTTATTCAGGGGTGGGAGAGATTTTAAAAAAAGGACATTTTTCAAATACATCCGAAATTACAGGTTTCTTAAAGGTTGGCTTGCCCCTATGGTAGGGGCCTGGTATGACAAGAATTGATGCAGAATTGATGCAGATAAAGGTCAAGATAATTAGTCTCCTGATGCAGGCATTTAATTACCCAAAGGCATTTGAGAGGAGAATAGGGGTTAAACCAGTTAAGGTGAGATAGAGAGAAGATAAACAAGGCTTGACTTAAATTAAGGTCATCAAAGAAAACCGTTAGGAGTGTGTGATAAGGTGTGTTCTCCTTTGTGATCAGAAGGTGAGGTGAACTTTGAGTAAATGAACCTTAAAGCAGGCAGCCATGTGGCCTGCTGCTAGCAGGGAGAAACTGTGAGATTTCTGTGGGCTTGAGAGTCTAACAAGGGCAAGCTGAGTCTAGGAGACTTTTCCCTCTTGGCTCATCTCTATAGAGAGAGGCTAACAAGCGGGTTGTCTTTCCAGACCTCCATCCAAGGATGGGAGAGCTCCCCTAAGCTCTACCAAGCTTTCACATAGCCCCACACCATTTAACATATCTCTATATAATGGCAGTAAACTAATCACCAGATCTTAATGAAGTTTCTACTTCTCTCTCTTTCTCCCTCCTCCCTCCCTGCCTCCTTTCCTCCCTCCTTTGGGCACCAGGATTATTTATGACTGAGGTTCAGTGTCCACATGAATCCTCTGGCCCCAGAGCAACCTTTGCAGCAGGATTCCACAACTTGGGAAGCCCTGCCCCCCCTGCCCCGCAAGCTCACCACCACATAAGTAGAGACCAGGGCTTGAATCTCCCTTCTTTTCCTATGCATATTTAAAGCCTCTGAATTTCCACTTGCCTGTCCAGCTCTGGGTTTCTGGAGCCCAAGACTGAGCCTTGCACAACCCTGCTAAGTGATCAAATCCCTATGGGTAAGGGTTTTCAGTCAGAGCTTTCTCCAGTCAGAAAACTCTATGTCCTGATAGCTTCTACCCCTTGGTCTGACTGTGAAATTCAAGAAGAAAACCAACTACCTCCTGCAGTGCTGCCCCCTTTCCCATCACTCTCCAAGCCTCTGGCAGGTTTTGTTTTTAGCTGAAGAATCAACCTCAGCGAATTCCTGACCTGAAACTGCTGTTGATGTTTCAGTAAACTGGGACCCCACCCCCTAGACTGAGCCTGAGGTCAAACAATCCTTCTTCCAATTTCTCAAGACTTTTCCCAACATTTCGAAGTTCCATTTCTGTGTCCTGCTTCATCTCCCTGCAGAAAGGCTGGCCACCTTTTTGGATCATCTTTAGAGCCTTTATAATCCCACTGCCTCTGCTGTCATCTAAGTTTCTAAGGGTGGAGATTCTGGTTTGGTGTCTGTTTTCTCTCAATTTTTCTAGCAGTGTGTGTTAACTGGTCTATATCTAAAGTATTCTAATCTACTTTACTTGAGAGCTCTCATTGTGCATTCTCCGTGAGGAGCTTTTGTTCAATTTGTGGTCCAGAATTTACTTTTACTAAAAAAAAAAACAAACAAAAAAACTCCTCTAGATTTTTGTGTTGCCTGACTTATATAGTGACAGATGAAAGATCAACAAGGTATAAATACAATATTATAAAGCCCCAAAATGTTGGAAATATTTTCATTTCTTAGGTAGATAATCTTATCCCAGATATGGTTTCCCAGTATAGTAATATCTTTTAAAAGATTTATTTTTGGGAGTCGGGCGGTGGCGCAGTGGGTTAAGCGCACGTGGCGCAAAGCGCATGGACTGGCGTAAGGATCCCGGTTCGAGCCCCCGGCTCCCCACCTGCAGGGGAGTCGCTTCACGGGCGGTGAAGCAGGTCTGCAGGTGTCTAACTTTCTCTCCCCTCTCTCTCTGTCTTCCCCTCCTCTCTCCATTTCTCTCTGTCCCATCCAACAACAAAGCAACGTCAACAATGGCAATAATAACCGCAACGAGGCTGCAACAACTAGGGCAACAAAAAGGGGGAAAAATGGCCTCCAGGAGCGGTGGATGCATGGTGCAGGCACCGAGCCCAGCAATAACCCTGGAGGAAAAAAAAAATATTTTTAACCAGAGAAAGAGAGAGAGAGAGAGAGAGAGAGAGAGAGAGAGAGAAAGAAGAGAACCAGGGCATCATTCTGGTTTCTGGTTTATTTATTTAAGACTTTCATGCTTGGTACTCCAGTCTTTTTTTAAGATTGTAATTGTTATTTTATTTATTTATTAGAGACAGAGACGAATTAAAGGGTGGGATAGAGAGGGAGAGGCAGAGAGACACCTGCAGACCTACTTCACCAATCGTGAAGCTTTCCCCCTGCAGGTGGAGACCAGGGGCTTGAACTCTGGTCCTTGCGTACTGTAATGTGTGCGTTTAACCAGGTGTGCACGGTGCCACTGCCTAGTCCCTCATTCTGGTTTACTGGTGCCAGAAAGTCAATTCAATGACTGCCAAGTCCTGGGCCCTCACACTCAACTACCTTCTGAACTGTTCGCAGGATAGCTCAGCTCTGGCTCATGGTAGTGCGGGAATTGAACCTGGTACATTGGTGCCTCAGGTATGAAAGGCTTTTCTTATAGCTATTATGCTATCTCCCAAATCCCTACTGTGCTTAATTTTCACGAATCAACTCTAAAACAGATTCCTAGTAAACCCTATCTTAGATTTGTGAGGCTCTGAGAGGCCTATAGACATGAAAACAAACACTCACATGCACTGGGGGAAAAAATAAAAATTAAAACAAGTTCTTGCATGGTTCTATCATCCATCTATTTGTGGAAGTATTGGCTGGTGACATCAGACCAGTAAATCCAAGCATCTAGACAGGTGTCCCCTAAGGTTAGAGCAACCTCAGTGACACAGTGGCAAACTCTAACATCCACTGGAGGCTTTTACAGAGGTGATGCCACATGCACATGCATATGTCACACTTCATTTCATAGTCCACACGTGGAGAAGAACAGAGAAACTAAGTATAAGAGATACAGAGACTGTATCGAATTGTTATGTGAGTGTATTCTTATTACAGCTACAGACACCTCATCTTTGACAAAGGGGCCCGGACTATTCCATGGGAAAAGCAGAGTCTCTTCAACAAATGGTGTTGGAAACAATGGGTTGAAACATGCACAAGAATGAAACTGAATCACTGTATTTCACCAAATACATAAGTAAATTCCAAGTGGATCAAGGACTTGGATGTTAGACCAGAAACTATCAGATACTTAGAGGAAAATATTGGCAGAGCTCTTTTCCGCATAAATTTTAAAGACATTTTCAATGAAACAAATCCAATTACAAAGAAGACTAAGGCAAGCATAAGCCTATGGGACTACATCAAATTAAAAAGCTTCTTCACAGCAAAAGAAACCACTACCCAAACCAAGAGACCCCTCACAGAATGGGAGAAGATCTTTACATGCCATACGTCAGATAAAAGTTTAATAACCAACATATATAAAGAGCTTGCCACACTCAACAACAAGACAACAAATAACCCCATCCAAAAATGAGGGGAGGACTTGGACAGAATATGCACCACAGAAGAGATCCAAAAGGCTGAGAAACATATGAAAAAATGCTCCAAGTCTCTGATTGTCAGAGAAATGCAAATCAAGACAACAATGAGATATCACTTCACTCCTGTGATAATGTCATACATCAGAAAAGGTAACAGCAGCAAATGCTGAAGAGGGTGTGGGGTCAAAGGAACCCTCCTACACTGCTGGTGGGAATGTAAATTGGTCCAACCTCTGTGGAGAACAGTCTGGAGAACTCTCAGAAGCCTGGAAATGGACCTACTCTATGACCCTGCAATTCCTCTCCTGGGGATATATCCTAAGGAACCCAACACATCCATCCAAAAAGATCTATGTGCACATATGTTCTTGGCAGCACAATTTGTAATAGCCAAAACCTGGAAGCAACCCAGGTGTCCAACAACAGATGAGTGGCTGAGCAAGTTGCGGTCTATATACACAATGGAATACTACTCAGCTGTAAAAAATGGTGACTTCACCGTTTTCAGCCGATCTTGGATGGACCTTGAAAAAATCATGTTGAGTGAAATAAGTCAGAAACAGAAGGATGAATATGGGATGATCTCACTCTTAGGCAGAAGTTGAAAAACAAGAGCAAAAAAGAAAACAGAAGTAGAACCTGAAATGGAATTGGCATATCACATCAAAGTAAAAGACACTGGGGTGGGTGGGTGGGGAGAATACAGGTCCATGAAGGATGATAAATGACATAGTGGAGGTTGTATTGTTATATGGGAAACTGGGGAATGTTATGCATGTACAAACTATTGTATTTACTGTTGAATGTAAAACATTAATTCCCCAATAAAGAAATTAAAAAAAAAAGCTATGGTATCAAGATATAGCTATGAAACAAGTCAAATCCAGGTCATTTCAGGTCAAAATTCTACTAACACTCAGTTTAATTTATAATATAGATTAAAAAAAGAAAAGAAAAAAGAATAGAGGATTGGGTAGGGCAAAAATCTTGCTTTGTTTATGGCTTGGGTTTGAATCCACTACAGTGAAATCATGTACAGGTCATACACAATAAATGAAGAAACAAACAAACAAACAAATGAGACTGAAGTGACTTTTGAGGCCTAGTTTCTAAAAGAAAGCCTATAGGGGTCAAAAGTTGTCAAAGCCAATGAACCAGTAAGGAGTGGTATCCCCCCCCCCCCTTTTTTTATTCGATGGGACAGAGAGAAATTGAGAGGAGACAGGAAGATAGAGAGGGAGAGAAAGAGAGAGACAAAAACACCTATAGACCCACTTCACTGCTTGTAATACATTCCTGCTGCAGATGGGAGTGGGGGCTTGAACCCAGGTCTTTACACACAGTATATGTGAGCTCACCTATGGAGACCACTGCCTGCCCCTTGAGCAGTCTTATTGCAAGATAATTTCTATCTCCCTTAGGACTTGGAAGTTCATGATCAACACATTTTAATACTCAGAGCACTTGGAAAACTTAGTTAATCCTTTCAGTAGTTCTGTCCAGAGCTGTTCTAAGTGGGTATAACTACAGACTATATTGGGGGCAAGTTCATTCTGATTTACAACTTTTGAAGTTTTTAAAATGAGAATAGTGATTCTATATTATTGAACACATATGCAGATACAAACATAAAAGTGTAAAACTATGTTCCTAAAATATTATTATTATTATTATTATTATTATTATTATTATTATTATTATTATTATTATTTAATTACTCTGGTCTATTAGCCATCGTAGGGATCAATCCTGGAACCTCCCATATACAAATCCTGTGAGCTATACGTTTTTTGTTTTTTTTTTTTTTAACCAGCACACTGAACCTGGGACTTTGAAGCTCCAGGCATGAGTTTCTGTGCATAATCATTATACTATCTTCTCCCCCCCCCATCTTTCTTTTGAATTAATTTAAAGCAATTCTGTGCCAAGGAAATCAAGTCAAGCTCCTAACTATATAAAATTTTGCGATTTATTTTTTTCTCCATCAGTGATAATGATGGACAGCAGGAAATACATGTACATAATAATCACCTCTTTCAAAAGTCACTAATTGTCCTTTCCTAGAACCCTTTCTACTAACCCACACATTTGCTTTTCCTGTTCAAAATGACTGATTCCTTAATGCTTTAATTCCTTAATCGCTCTCATCTGTGAACAGAAGTCCTACACGGAAGCCATACCTATTACAATGTGTGATTTAATATATTTGTATTTCAATTAAAGTTGTGTTAAAAGGATCCATTTAGTTTGTGTTAGGATGGGAAAGATCAAAACTTGGCGAGGGGAGGAGGGTTCTTTTAAAATAAAGAGCTAGGCTTTG
Organism: Erinaceus europaeus; assembly: GCF_950295315.1. Classification (NCBI taxonomy): domain Eukaryota; kingdom Metazoa; phylum Chordata; class Mammalia; order Eulipotyphla; family Erinaceidae; genus Erinaceus; species Erinaceus europaeus. The sequence goes on along the minus strand of NC_080168.1, from coordinate 123,637,980 downwards.
AAAGAGTCCAAAAACCTTTTGCTTTTTCAGTCCAACTTGTTTGTTTTCAATTACAGTGACAGGCTCCCCCTCCTCACCCCCATCCTCTTAAGATCAGTGATTTCAGCCTCCACAAAGCTGTCCCTTTGGCTACCTTCTTTGGGGGCACAGGGCAGTCAGGGGAAAGGAAACATGAACCGAAGCTGTTACTAGATAATGTTTCTGAAGGCTTTGCCAGCCTTCCTCACCAGTGCTGCCTGGAGACATTCAATTTGACCTAGATACATTTAGAGAAAACGAAGACATTGGAAACTGATTAAGTTCCTGCAGCCCAAGGGGAGGGTGGTGAAAACAAAACAAAATAAAATAAAACAAAATAACTTTTTTGGCAGCTGAAAATGGAATACTGCCATTATTTGAAAATAAGCAAAAGGAATGCTGGGGGGGGGGGGGTTCAGCTCCCCTACCCTCACCTCCAAAATGCTAACTAAAATCCCAAGAGTGTAATAGATTAAAAAGTGTTACAATTTAAGTGAGACTTTCAAATCACCAGGCCTGGGATTCTTCAGCACTGAACTTTGCACTTAAACACTGCAATGAAGGCATCATGAATTGTCAATTTACAAAGTGTCATCCTATACTAAGATGGACTTAAAAAGCTAAGAAAGAATTTCCATATTTTTTAAAAAAATAAGTGTATACATAATATTTTAACAAGTCAATGTCTACTGTTGGAATTATCTGGTGTTATTTTGATATAAGTAAAAGGCCATTAGCTAACTTTGATGTCAAGCTCGCAGACATTTATTCCTTAGGTCTACTAATTTTGGGCTTGTTAATGAAACAGAGGACCTAAAAGAAATCAGTTGGCCCACCTGCAGGGGAAGCTTCATGACTGGTGGAACAGGGCTACAGGTGTCTCTGTTGCTCTCCCTCTGTCTTTCCCCCCCTTCTAACTTCTCTCTGTCTCTATCTAATAATAAATAAATAAGGAAGGAAATAAAGGAAATCAGTTGAAATTATGAATATAAATTTCAAATTGTTATGGTATAAAATTTCAATAAATATTATATCAAGGAGTAGCTGTTTTTATACACATATACATACATATACATATATATGGAAAATACCTGAACATTTTTAATGCATGTATTAGGCTAACTAACCCATACAAATATTTTAAATGAAAAAAAAAAAAGAATGAACATTCTCTCAGTATAATTAATACATGAATAAAAAAAATAGAAAAGCTCTGTACTGGGACAAGACATATCAGTTGTAACAAAGTCCTCCACAATCCCAGTGGTTTTCATAAAATAAAAATTTATATTCTGCTGCTATAACTACTCAGTGCAAGTCAACAAGGTTACTGCCCTCCATTTCCACTGGGGAATTCAATCTTCTCCCACACTCCAATGATACCATACTTATCTGGGAACTTCAGAGACACAGTGGTATCTTCACTAACAGACTGACCAAAAGGAAAGAATAAAGAGAAAGGATTTCTGCCCATTCACTGACTGGGATCAGATGTGGTGTATCCTCTCTCAGCTATTTGGTTTGAAAACTTCTCCCTCTCCCTCTTCCCTCTCCCTCTCCCTCTCCCTCTCCCTCTCCCTCTCCCTCTCCCTCTCCCTCTCCCTCTCCCTCTCCCCTCTCCCCTCTCCCCTCTCCCCTCTCCCCTCTCCCTCTCCCTCTCCCTCTCCCTCTCCCTCTCCCTCTCCCTCTCCCTCTCCCTCTTCCCTCTTCCCTCTTCCCTCTTCCCTCTTCCTCTCCCTCTCCCTCTCCCTCTCCCTCTCCCTCTCTCCCTCTCCCTCTCCCTCTCCCTCTCCCTCTCCCTCTCCCTCTCCCTCTCCCTCTCCCTCTCCCTCTTCCCTCTCCCTCTTCCCTCTTCCCTCTCCCTCTTCCCTCTTCCCTCTCCCTCTCCCTCTCCCTCTCCTTCTCCCTCTCAATTCCTCTGTCCTATCCAATAAAATAGAAAAAACGGCCACCAGGAGCAGTAGATTCATAATGCCAGGATTAGTGATAACCCTGGAGGCGAGAGAGAGAGAGAGAGAGAGAGAGAGAGAGAGAGAGAGAGAGAGAGAGATATTGAGATTCAGAATACTGCTCAGCTCTGGCTTATGGTGTGGCAGAGGTTTGAATCTGGGACTTTGGAGCCTCAGGCATGAAAGCATTTTTGCATCACTACTATGCTTGCTCTCCTGCCCAGTTTGATAACTTTCATGTTCATTAATGCTTTATTACTTATTTATTTTAATTTTTTAAACCAGAGCACTGTTCAGCTCTGGCTTATGGTGGTGCCAGGGATTGAACCTGGGACTTTGGAGCCTCAGGCATGAGAGTCTGTTTGCATAACCATTATGCTATCTACCCTCCGCCCTCATTAATGCTTTCCATAGATAAAGGGTTCTCCTTAAAAAAAAACAAAACAGAGCAGTTTATCTGTGACTGGCAAGTTGAACAGGAAGGAAGCCTTTACTTCAAGGCTTTTCCATTCAGTGGCTAAGCAGGCAGTATTTTCAGGAAGAAATGTGGTTATCTGAGCACACTATTATTTAGATTCTCTTAGGGTTAGGGGCTAGCTCACAAGACTGGGCTCAGGACTTCCCTTATAGATTCAAGACCCAGCACCACATGGGAACATCCTCAGTGCTGGAGGAAGCTCTGCTCTCTCTTCCTCTCTGCCAATCTGTTTCTCTTCATCAGAGATTAAAAAAAAATATAATGAAATGAAATGAAAACGCCAGCCCAGGAGTGGAGAGAAACAGAGAAAACGAGTCTTTATCTCAGAAATGAAAGGGCAATGAGTCTGTGAGAAGCTTAGCGTGGAAAGCAGAGTTTCTGAGCATTTGTAGTTATGCCCCATTCAGATTCAGCAGCAGAGACAGAGGACTAGGCCCTGTCCGAAGGAGGCATTTTCCCGTATGGCTGGCTCAGCAGTCTGACAACTGTTTAAGGGTGAGGGAGACAAGAGCCTAAACTACTTCTATTCCACAGAAATCTGAGCCATCTACGGTACAAAGGCTCCCACCATACTTAGCCCCTTGGATTTTTTATTTCATTTTTTTTCTTCCCTTTTTCTTTTTCTGAGAGAGGAAGAAGGGGGGAGGGGGAGAGGAGAAGACCTCTCCAAGGTTTCCTTCAATGTAGTAGGGGCTGGATCTGAACCTGGCAAAGCCGCACAGTGAGTAGCACCCAGTGAGTTACTCCACCAAACCCAAGGTTTTAGAGGTGTGTGTGTGTGTGTGTGTGTGTGTGTGTACACAAAAGAGTGACAACACCACGAAGAAGCCAGGTGGACCTGATTATATTGGGACTACAAGTGAGTTTTCACAGCTCCCATCAAGCCAATGGAAAAACAATTATCTGTGAAGGGGAAAAAAAAAAAAAGTATGTGCAAAAGTTTTTTTCCTGAGCAGCTAAAGATTCCAGGCAATGTGTCTGGAATGCCTTTCTCCCTCTAGGCCGGCCGTCTCCACGCCATGAAACATCTGTCTCAATTTCCGCTCTTGCTGGAGCCTCCCAGCAGCCATCCCCTCATAACCTCTGTCTCCCCTGGACCCTTCAGATGGAAACCTTATGTCCCTGTGTTTAAGGAAATCTGCCTCCGCAGAGCTTTCTGGCCAAGGTTTATACTATCTCCATAAATGGCTTCTTCTCAACACACCACAGGATGACTTGCTTTGGGGTTTGAGTCAGTACTTGACTGCACTCCAGAAAGCATCTGCTCAAAGTGCAGAGCTGGGAGTTATTTTTTTATAGCGGGAGGTGGGGCTTTATACTACCATGATTTCACTGTCCCTGGGCTCTTTTTTTTTTTTTTTTATTCAGAGAGGGAGAGAGAGAGAGCGACAGGGAGAGAACACAGATGCCAGCATTTGAACCTGGTCCCTATGTAAGGCAAGTCAGGTGTCCTACCTGTGATCTATGTCTCTGGCTTTCAGTTCCCTTAGAAGGAGCAAAACTTGGATTATACTAGAGACACCAGTGAAATGACTCACCTGGACTGGGTGCTATGTTGCCAATCTGTGCAAACCAGGTGCCAGTCGGGCCCTCAGGACAAGGAAGGAAACTCTGGTGCTGTAATGTCTGCACTTTCCATATTAAAAAAAAAACAAAACAAACAACCAAGTATTATGGGGACTGGCGCTGGCACACCTGGTGGAGTGCCTGTGTTACAATGCACAAGAACCTGGGTTTTAGCCCCCACTCCCCACCTGCAGGGGAAACTCTGCAAGTGGTGAAGAAGTGTTGCAGATCTCTCTCTCTCTCTCTCTCTCCCTCTCTCTCTCTCTTCCTCTCTCTCTCTCTCTCTCCCTCTCTCTCTCTCTCCCTCTCCCTCTCTCTCCCTCTCTCTCTCTCCCTCTCTCTTTCCCTCTCTCTCTCCCTCTCTCTCTCTCTCCCTCTCTCTCTCTCCCTCTCTCTCTCTCTCTCTGTCCCTCTCTCTCTCTCTCTCCCCCTCTCTCTCTCCCTCTCTCTCTCTCCCTCTCTCTCCCTCTCTCTCTCCCTCTCTCTCTCTCTCCTCTCTCTTCTCTCTCCTCCCTCCCTCTTGATTTCTAGCTGTTTCTAGCCAAACAAATACATAAATATAATACTTTTTTTTTTAAAAAAAAGTGTCATACTTCAATTAGTGATTGATCATTTAATGTGCTACAGTCTCAAAGTACCAAGAAACAAGACCTAACTCAGAGATGATTAACCACCGAAGATCATCTAGTACAATTGAAAAGGCAGGAAACTAATGAGGCAAAAATAATGCAGCAGAGGACTGGCGACATATCTCACTTGAATGGCGCTCTCTGCTCTGCCATGTGTGTGACCCAGGTTCAAGTCCAGCCCCCGCCATACTGAAGGGAGCTTTGCTGCCCTGGCCTTTCACTCTCCCTTTCTGCATGGGTTGGAGATAATGATGCTAATTTCAACCACACAGCAGAGGTAGGACTGAGGTGGAGAAGAAGCCCCGAGACACAATTAAGACCGTCGAACTGATGGAGTCAAGAATGATTTCACCCAGTAGAGTCCAGAATGGGCCATACACCAAAACCTGGCTTTGAGCCCCAGCACCACATAGGAGAGAGCACCATGTAAGGTTCCAGGGGAGGCTTTGTGAACTCTGAGTGATGTCCTTACTTCTCTCTCTGTCTCTCCATGCCTTTGTCTAAAATTTAATTAAAAAAAACAAATAAGGATGACTCCTCCAGCAATGGTAAAATTGGAGTCTCTTGAGTCCAAGTTGAAAAAAATGTGAATATATATATAAAGACAGGTGGTGGCACACTTGGTTCAGTACACATGTTACAATGCACAAGGACCCATGTTCAAGTCCCCTGTTCCTACCCGCAGGAGTGAAGCTTCATGAGTGGTTGAGCTGGGCTGCAGGTGTCTCTCTATCTCTCGCCCTCAGTATCTTCCCCATTCCTCTCAAGTTCTCTGAGTCTGTACCCAATTAATACATAACATATTTATATATATATAACATTACTTCAGATGAATCATGCTTCTGCAACTCTGTCAGTATGTTTTTCCTTATACACTCATTTGATCTACTGCTGAATTCGGACGTATTATGCTGTCTGTCTTGATGAATCCCTCCCTTTTGCGTTGGTTGAAGTATACAAAACTCCAGTTATAAGATCTGGAAGACTGAGCGTGCAATGTACGATGCCACCGCACGGGGGCAGCAAGATCCTAACTGGAATGTCATGGGATCTGAAATGAAGTCATGCTCCCTGGTGAGGTAAAGATGATGGCTAATACACATTGGGCGTGTTAAACTTAGACGAGGCTGTGTGTTCAGCTGCATCTTAGTAAGGCCGGGGGAGGAGGAGGAGGAGGAAGAAGAGGAGAAGGAAATCTCCTTTGAGAAGCAAAACATACAAAGTTATCACGGGCACATTAAAAGTCTAAGTATATCTGTTAAGTGTCATGATTATTTAAAAAGATCTGAAACGTTATCCGAAAGATCCAAGGTGCAGATATCTTAGTTAGGTACATATTATGTACTTAGATATATACCCATCATACAGGTAAAAGGGAAGGTCTGTGTATAGTTTGGGCAGTCAGTCAGTTAGAAAGTAAGTTATGAAGGGTCAGGTGGTGGTTCATAGGCTACTGTGTTTAAGGACCCAGGTTTGAGACCCTGCTCCCCACCTGCAGGTGGGAAGCTTCATGAGCAGTGAAGAAGGTCTGTAGGTCTCTCTCTCTCTCTCTTTCTCTCCCCCACCCCTCTGAATTTCTCTCTGTCTTATCCAACAAAATAGAAAAAAAATGGCCATCAGGAATGGCGAATTCATAGTGCTGTCACTGAGTCCCTGAAATACTCTGGTGGCAAAGAAGAGGAGGAAGAGGGGAGCCGTGTGGTAGCACAGTGGGTTGAGTGCACACATGGCACAAAGTGCAAGAACCAGCATTAGGATCCAGGTTCAAGCCCCCGGCTCCCCACCTGCAGGGGAGTCGCTTCATAGGCGGTGAAGCAGGTCTGCAGGTGTCTATCTTTCTCTCCCCATCTCTGTCTTCCCCTCTTCTCTCCATTTCTCTCTGTCCTATCCAATGACGATGACAAAACAACCAGGGCAACAAAAGGGAATAAGTAGATAAATAAATATTTCTTTAAAAAGAGGAAGAAAGCAAGAAAGATCATCTGTGTGGTGTATTTAGTTTATTGTCTAGCTTTTACCTTTCTCAATGATAGCAAATGAAGAAGGGAAAAAAAAAAAAAGGAGAAAGAGGCCTTCTGAGTCTACCAACAGGGAACTCAGGACTGAGGGTTCATGAGGCTAGAAATACACTGGGTATGGCCAGCCTGCCACTGAAGCAGTAACCGAGCTTTGTGTCTGATCAAGCTTAAGAGATCATCAGGGAGGTAGACATTGAGTAATACAAAGACAGCACACACACAAGGAGGAGAGAGTAGAAGGGTTATGCAAAAATAATTCAGTGCCTATGGTTTTGATGCCCCTGGTTCAATGCCTAGGGTCACTTTAAGTCAGAATTGAGCAGAGCTCTGGAGTCTTGGTCTCTCTCTCTTTGAAATAAAATATATATATTTAAAAGTAGAAGAATATACAAAGAGACAAAGGAAAATCTTTAAGAATGAGGGAGGAATTGGCCTGGGGAGAGAGCACAGTTGTTATGCAAAAAAAAAAAAAAATCATACCAGAGGCTTCAAAGTCCCAAATTCAATCCCCAGCACCTCCAGGTAATGAAAGGGGGGGGGAGTGAAGGGTTGTCATAAATGTAGTAATCTTAGTAGCAACAACTTAGGTGATTAAATTAAAAAAGGGCAAGTTTGAAATAAAAAAAAAAATCATACCTGGGGCAGGGGAGTCATTTCTTCCTCTTTATCAAGCATTGAAATAGTTCCACTTCTCAACACTCTGTGGAGGGTCCATTTTCAACACACCCAGGGGTCAATGGGAATACTTACTTGGATTAATATTGAACATACATGAGAACTGGCATCCGGTGATGACATCCCACGATTCTAACGCCTTCATATGTTTTAGCAGAAGTAAGACTTTTCAGTAAAGATCCAGGTAAAGGACATATAATCTGTGGGTAAAAAACAGAATGTTTGGATCTAAGTAAGCTAAGGCTCTCAATGACTGGACCATAAGCATCAAATTCTTATTTTATTTTATCTTTAGTATTTATTTATTGGATAGACACAGCCAGAAATCAAGAGGGAAGGGGGCTATAGAGAGGGAGAGGGACAGAGAGACACCTGCAGCCCTGTTTCACTACTGGCAAAGCTTTCCCCCTGCAGGTGGGGGCCAGGGGCTCGAACCTGGGTCCTTATGCACTGTAGCGCCACTACCCGCGCCTCCTTTTCTATTTTTAAAGATTTTATTTATTTATTAAAATGAGGGTGTGAGGGGAGTCGGGCTGTAGTGCAGCGGGATAAGCGCAGGTGGCGCAAAGCACAAGGACCGGCATAAGAATCCCGGTTCGAACCCCGGCTCCCCACGTGCAGGGGAGTCGCTTCACAGGCGGTGAAGCAGGTCTGCAGGTGTCTGTCTTTCTCTCCTCCTCTCTGTCTTCCCCTCCCTCTCTCCATTTCTCTCTGTCCTATCCAACAGCGACAACAACAATAATAACTACAACAATAAAACAACAAGGGCAACAAAAGGGAATAAATAAATAAAATAAATATACAAAAAATGAGGGTGTGATAGAAGGAGAGTGAGAGAAAGAACCAGGTGTCGTATGCTTTACATTGGTTTGTTCTAGCCCCCCCCCCCGCCAAGAGAATTGGATCAGTCCTGTTAATTTCGCCGGCCTGCTTGGCCCCGCCCCAAGAAACCTGGGGAGAGGGTTCCTGAGTTTGAGAGTGTGAGAGTTTCTGAGTTCGAGAGTAAGAGAGAGGGCTCCTGAGTTCGAGAGGGCCAGAGTTTTCAGAGGGTTCCCCAGTACGAGAGTTCGAGAGTTCCAGAGTAAGAGAGGGTTCCTGAGTTCGAGATTTCCTGAGTTCCTGAGTTCGAGAGTTTCAGGGTTACAGAGTAAGAGAGAGTTCCAGTGTGCCAGAGTTTCAGAGGGCTCTCAAGTACGAGAGTTCCAGAGTAAAAGAAAGAGTGCTTGCGCTGCCGCAAAGAGACAGCGGAGTTCTGTTTGGTGAATCGTTGTTTCCTGAATAAGGAAATACAGCTTCCCTGCCCAGCCGTTGTCTCCGTGTCTCTGTTACCCGCCCGCGAAGCCAACCCGCCCGGCTAGAGCTTAAGAAATTTAACAACAAATGGCGCCCAACATGGGGCTGACCTGCGCATCTCTCAGATAAGTAAAGACAATTTGGCTACCTATGCTCGATGGCCTTCTCTTCTGCTTGTGAAGAGATTTCCAAAGGCCTCTGCTCTTTCTTTATGAGACTGTTTTGCTGTTTCTGGAACATTTATCTCTGGACCACTCTGTGGTTTCCACTCGCTCGGGCGAACTCAGAACAGCCAGCCGGAAGAGCCAGCGGGCGGGAGGCGAGGCACAGAGCTGCCGTTTCCACCTGGTTAAACAGCCAGCCAGCCGGCTGCGCCCAGACAACCCCGCGCGCCGCAGCTCGGCAGCCCCGCAGCACGCAGGAGGCCTACACCAGCACACAAAAGCCCCAGGAGCCCAATGCCAACATGCTTGAGCCCTATACCAACACACAAGAGCCCGATGCCTCCACGCTAGAGCCCGAGGCCAGCCCACAGGAGCCGGCTCTCCACTGCGTGGCACAGGGCACTGGACACGTGATCCCTCCACGCTGCTCGGCCACTGCAAACAGGGCAGCAGACATGGCAGGGCCATGGGGCAGGGCCGCGGCGTTCTATCATGGCCGCCACCCCTGGGCACCTAGGCCCACGCCTTCTACAAAGATGGCCTGCCTGCCCTCTTTCTATGAATTCTGGAACCATCCCGGGCCTCCTGGACCTCCGGGATCCCTGCCGAAACTGGGCACACGAGATCTCCATCCGCCGGTCCGGTCTGAAGGCAGACAAGCTGGAGTACGCAGAGATTTGTGCAGAGATCGCAACCTGCAATTCCTAAAAGTGAAGCTGCGCGGGAAGCCACCTCCGGATGGTGAACCCCCCCCCCCCCAACTAAGACAGTACAGATTTAAATTCGTGTTTAAAATGACATGTCTTCGTAACAAAGGTTTCTCTCCTTGTGTATTAATGACCATGTTTATGTGTATGTTTAAAGTTTGGTAAACAGTAGCTTTAAGGCTAAATTCTTACTAGTCAAAGTTAAATGAAAAAGGCTTTCAATATAATTCTCATAAAGATAAAATTAACTTACATATAAGGTCTAAGGTAAAAATTAGTTAATAATCAATATATTTTAACTAAGTTGGTCTAAACAAAAGGTTAAATAGACTTGTTGATATGTAAAACACTACCTTCTCTATTAGAAATGGTAGATCGCACAATGGCTATGCTAATTATTCTCATGCCTGAGGTTTCCTCTCTGGCCCACACCTAGGGTGTGTCTCCATCTTGAATGGGTTTAACAAAAGGTTAAAAGACATTGTTGATATGTAAAAGTCTCAAATTCCTTCTCTATTAGAAATGTTAGATCCTGCAGTAGATATGCTAATAACAAGTTTTGTTTCATAGTAAGTAAGTTGCAGCCAGCTGCCTTTGGGACCCTAGGCCATTCCCCGCCCCCATGCAATTGCCCATCGAGGCAAGTAGCCCCCCAGAGGCAAGAAATGTTTTTTTTTTCAGATATGGCCCCCTCAGGCCTTCCCTTGGCAACATGCTGGTTTTTGTTATATATGTTTCTGTTCACCCCACACCCTTGATACTATAGTCATTTAGTTAAAAAGAAAAGGGGGAATTGTCGTATGCTTTACATTGGTTTGTTCTAGCCCCCCCCCCCCCCGCCAAGAGAATTGGATCAGTCCTGTTAATTTCGCCGGCCTGCTTGGCCCCGCCCCAAGAAACCCGGGGAGAGGGTTCCTGAGTTCGAGAGTGTGAGAGTTTCTGAGTTCGAGAGTAAGGGAGAGGGCTCCTGAGTTCGAGAGGGCCAGAGTTTTCAGAGGGTTCCCCAGTACGAGAGTTCGAGAGTTCCAGAGTAAGAGAGGGTTCCTGAGTTCGAGATTTCCTGAGTTCCTGAGTTCGAGAGTTTCAGGGTTACAGAGTAAGAGAGAGTTCCAGTGTGCCAGAGTTTCAGAGGGCTCTCAAGTACGAAAGTTCCAGAGTAAAAGAAAGTGCTTGCGCCGCCACAAAGGGACAGCGGAGTTCTGTTTGGTGATTAGTTTGTGAATCGTTGTTTCCTGAATAAGGAAATACAGCTTCCCTGCCCAGCCGTTGTCTCCGCGTCTCTGTTACCCGCCCGCGAAGCCAACCCACCCGGCTAGAGCTTAAGAAATTTAACAACAACCAGGCATCACTCTGGTACATGCGCTCCGGGGGATTGAATTCAGGACCTCATGCTTCAGAATCCAATGCTTTACCCACTGAGCCACCTCCTGGACCACGACATCAAGTTATTTCTTACTGGTAATTTGTAGGTCTGCAGAATGAAAGGGACTCTGGATTTTACTCTTCACAACTGGTAATGAAACTACTATTTCATTATAAGTGTGCTTTGTTGTTAAGACTATGTAGTTGAAGGATACATGTTTTTTTTTTTTTTCTTTTTCTTTAAGTCTAACAAAATGAACATACATATAAAACTGTTTAAAAGAAAAAAATGTAAAGGAAGTGTAAACTTTTACTAAGATCTGAGGAGCAAACCGAAATGAAAACATTAAGGACAATTAAAATCCTCACATTCCTTCCCAAACAAGCGGGCCAAGCACTGGGTTGAACTTCAGAACACGGGCGCCCTCTCGTGGCCGAATTGACGCATGTTAAATTCGTGCCACTGGCAGGCAGAGTGTTTAAGAGGATGAAATTCATTTTCATGCAGTAAGGGAGGAGAGGGAACACGATTATATAAACCCATCCTACTAAGAAACAGGAGGCCCTGGTGAATGAAAGAAGAATATGCTCTGAAAATAGTGCATCACAGAATAAAACTTTCCATGTAGTCACTAGTAAAGGTAATCAACTACTGAATTGAAACTAAGATTTGGATTTCCCTTGTAGACACCGATCTACAAACAAGTAATCTGCACCTTAAAAAAAAACACGCAGGTAGCGCAAAGCACAAGGATAGGCGTGAGGATCCGGGGTTGAGCCCCTGGCTCCCCACCTGTAGGGGCATCGCTTAATGGGCAACCCCCCTCTCTATCTTCCCCTCCTCTCTCCATTTCTCTCTGTCCTTTATCAAACGACATCAATAACTACAACAATAAAACAACAAGTGCAACAGAAGGAAATAAATAAATATAAAAATATTTTTAAAAAATCCAGACTGGAGATACGGCACAATGGTTCTGCAAAAGGCTTTCATGCCAGAGGTTCACGCCTCTGAGCTACCATAAACCCGAACATCTTACTCTTCTTAAAAATAATGATGATAATTTTGTTTTTAATCGTCCTTTTTTTCCAGGTTGAAATAGCCACCATGATGCCCTCTGGGATCAGAGAGCTCCTTACCCCGGCCCCACAGCCAGAGGAGGGAGAAGAAGAAGAAGAGGAAGAATCCACCCCCAGGCTGATTGACGGCTCCTCCCCTCAGGAACCTGAATTCATTGGGGTTCTGGGCCCACACACCAATGAAGGTCAGGGCTAGGCAGGCTGAATCGTAATTAAGTTCACATGGCTTAAAACAAACAACAACAACAACAAAAGAACGATAAATGGCAAATACTAATGAATGATCACTGGAGAAATGAGCAAGTGTTTCATAACTTAAAACTTTCCCCTGCATTTCCATTCTTTTAAAGATTTTATTTATCAGTGAGAGGGATAGAAGGAGAGGGAGGAGAGAGGGAGAGGGAGAGAAAGACAGAACTAGACATCATTTTTTGTACACTCGCTGTAGGAGATCAAATTTATGCTGGTACATTCAACATTTTTATCTGCTGTGGCAACCTGGAATGTCCTCCATTTCCATTATGTTAGAAATAGCTCTCATTTCTGGAGTCTCTCCCTATGACATACATCCACCTTACACAGCAGACGACCAGACACAAGTGTCACTATGATTTGAACTGATAGCATGGTGCTATTTATATTGAAAGGAGTCTCTAAGTAGATACAGAATAAATGAATATTGATGGTGATTAGTCGATTTCTTGAGAGAGACCTTGTTTCATTCTGCTATTTAAAAATGCAGCCAACAGCCTAATAGGTGGATACGTGGTTACATTTTTAAGCCACACTTTTAATATTCACATCTGTACTTGGTACATTATGACCATACTATATTCACTCAGCAATTTAAAATAAAAAAGTAAAAAAAAAAATGCAGCAGAGAGAACATTAACTATTGGGTGAGCTTTTACTGGGGTATCTGATGTTGATATTCCACTTACAAAATGACTTAAGAAATTTGAAATATTGTGGTCCAGGAGGTGGCGTAGTGGATAAGGCACTGGACTCTCAAGCATGAGGTCCTGAGTTCAATCCCTGGCAGCACAAGTACCAGAGAGATGTCTGGCTCTTTCTCTCTTTCTCTTCTCCTATCTTTCTCATGAATAAGTAAATAAAATATTAACAAAAAAAGAAATTTGAAATATTCCAGGAAGGTCTTTCTGAGAATCTTGTTAAACAAAAAGTCTTCATCAAGCTATGTCTTAGAAACACCTGTGTAATCTCCATGTATTTATTCTCTTCTTATCTTTTAGACTTTCCAACATGCCTTCTGTGTACTTGTATAAGTACCACCGTTTACTGTGATGACCATGAACTTGATGCTATTCCTCCACTGCCCAAGAATACTGCATATTTCTATTCCCGTTTTAACAGAATTAAGAAGATCAACAGAAATGATTTTGCAAGTCTAAGTATGGATAAAATCATGCCCTTCTCTTCAGACTATTTAAATTTTATTTACTTGAAAAAGTATTGGATGCTTCTATATGTCAATGCTAATAGATATCTGGTTGTCAGAAAATGCAAAAAAAAAAAAATCATTAGGTTGAACTTTGAAGTTTGGGGCCACATGGTGGTACACCTGGTTAAGTACACACACTGCAGTGTACAAGGACCCGAACCGGGTTCAAGCCACTGGTCTCCACCTATTAGGGGAAAGCTTCATGAGTGGTGAAGCTGGGCTGTAAGTATCTGTCTCTTTCCATCTCTGTCTCCCCCTCCCTCTCAATTTCTGTCTCTATTCAATAATAAATATAAACAAATATTAATAAAACTAATAGATTTTTTTATAAAGAAGATTACAGCTTTGATTTTTTTAAATAATAAGATCCAGGCAAATCTTATGAAGAATCTAGAGTAAACACTAGTTGTTATATATATAATGTGCCTATTTCTTCGGGAAAACAATACTTCCTAATAAATATGACAATTATTTTGGAGGTAACAATTAAATTTTTATCAATAACGACTTTATTAAGGTCCCACTGCTAGGTGAATTCACAATTACCATTGTTTATACTCAGAAAAACTCACAATGGCATTTTGTGTGAACGGAACATACTGAGTAGAGGCCAACAGCTTTCTTCATTCTAGATGACTTAAGAAGAATTGATCTGACATCAAACTTAATATCTGAGATTGATGAAGATGCCTTCAGAAAGTTGCCCCAGCTCCATGAGCTTATTCTGCGTGATAACAGAATAAGGCAGCTCCCAGAACTGCCAACCACCTTAACATTTATTGACATCAGCAACAACAGACTTGGAAGAAAAGGCATCAAGCAGGAAGCATTTAAAGTAAGATTTCAGCCGGGGTAGGAGAGACTCCCACGTTCCCGATTCTGTTTGTCCTTGATGACAAGTTGTTCTTATTCCTGTAGAAAGGGCCCAGTAGTGGGGAATCTTTTAAATCCTACAATATGCTTGACAACCCACTGTACCTATATTCTGGGAAAATAGTGTGTTCTCCTCAGCTCCCAGGCTGCTAGGAAACCAACAAAGCAAGCTGGGCTGGACTTCAATGTGGGTAGCTGCCTAGATCACCAACCCGTCAGGCTGACCTCAAAGCCGTGTAAACTGTTTGTATGTCCCCAAGCACGTCACTTACAGAAACTCAGCTATGTTATCAAGAGCAGAACAGAACAGCCTGGGAGGCTGAAATAGTTCATTTGGATAGCATGCTGCTTTGCCATACCTGTTCGAGCCTGGCCTCCATTCCATTGGAAACTTCCATGCTGTGGTGTCTGTCTCTGTCTCTGTCTCTCTCTCAAAAGAAAGAAAAAATATGGGGGCAACAACTAGTACAGGGTATGGATGATACTTTGAGTAAGCAAAGAGTTTTTTTTTTTTTTTTTTTTTTTTCCCTCCAGGGTTATTGCCAGGGCTCGGTGCCTGCACCATAAATCCACTGCTCCTGGAGATCATTTTTTCCCCTTTTGTTGCCCTTGTTGTTTTATCATTGTTGTACTTATTATTATCATTGTTATTGATGTCGTTGTTGGATAGTACAGAGAGAAATGGAGAATAGAGGGGAAGAGAGAGAGGGGGAGAGAAAGACAGACACCAGCAGACCTGCTTCACCACCTGTGAAGCAATTCCCCTGCAGGTGGGGAGTCGGGAGCTCGAACTGGGATCCTTACGCTGGTCCTTGCGCTTTGCCATGTGCACTTAACCCACTGTGCTACCGCCTGACCCCCCAGAACCAAAGAATTTTATCAGTTATTTTGAAAAGAGGATGGGTTCAGTTGATATTGAAAATGTTACATTTTAAGTAGCAGTAAATTTGGGGCTAGACTGGCCATAGATTCTGGAAACATTAGCCAACCAGTTTTGTAGCCCAAAGTTGCCCCATTCCATCTACTCCTTGAAAATTATTCCAAAGAAGTGAATTTAAAATATTATTTGATGGGTCACCATGTTACTGCTTGGGAGACCTAAGGAGATTCTGAAGCCCCATTGGCACTGGACACTCATGAAAGGCCTGTCCTCTTTCTTTTAAACATTTTTTATTATCTTCATATTTTTGTATTGGATAGAGACAGCCAGAAATTGAGAGGGAAAGGGGTGATAGAGAGGGTGAGAGACAGAGCTTTTCCCCTGCAGGAGGGGACTGGGGTCTTGATCCCAGGTCCTCGTGCATTGTAACATGTGCGCTCAACCAAGTGCATCACCATCCAGCCCCAGGCCTGTCTGTTCTGCAGCCTTCCAGTGGCATCATGTTGGCAGGCAAGGGAATAAGATTGCTGCTTCAAAGACTGCTAAATACCAAGCTCTCATAACCTCATTCACCTCCAGTTGACATGGGTGATATGAGTCCATTACCTCTACGATGGTGGGCTAGAGTTGGAATATTATGGTCTACTTCTCGTCTGTCTTTCTAGGCTTTTCCCCATAATTGAACCAGAGAGAGCAACTATTGTTAGAATTATCACTTCTTGGGAGTCAGGCAGTAGCTCAGTGGGTTAAGCGCATGTGGCACAAAGCACAAGGACCAGCTTAAGGAACCTGGTTTGAGCCCTGGCTTCCCACCTGCAGGGGAGTCGCTTCACAGGTGGTGAAGCAGGTCTTCAGGTGTCTGTCTTTCTCTTCCCTCTCTGTCTTCCCCTCCTCTCTCCATTTTCTCTCTGTCCTATCCAACAAAGATGACATCCATAACAGCAACAATAAAAAGGGCAACAAAAGGGAAAATAAATAATAAAAAAATTTAAAAAAAGAATTATCATTTCTTGATTCCTGTAAAAATAAGCAATTTTTTTTTTGTCTCCAGGGTTATCGCTGGAGATTGGTAGCTGCACTATGAATTCACTGCTTCTGTGGCCATTATTATTATTTTTTGATAGGACAGAAAGAAATTATGAGGAGTGGGGAAGGTAGAGAGGGAAATAGAAAGACAGACACCTGCAGACCTGCTCCCTGCAGGTGGGGAGCCAGAGGCTCGAACCGGGATCCTTGTTGTGGGTCCTTGAGCTTCATACTATGCGGGCTTAACCTGGTGCCACCTCCTGGCCCAGCAAATGCTTTTTTTTTAATCAATCAATTTATTTTTTAATATTTATTTATACACTTTTGTTGCCCTTGTTTTACTGTTGTAGCTATTATTGTTGATATTGTTGTTGGATAGGACAGAGAGAAATGGAGAGAGGAGGGGAAGACAGAGAGGGGGAGAGAAAGACAGACACCTACAGACCTGCTTCACTGCCTGTGAAGTGACTCTCCTGAAGGTGGGGAGCCGGGGGCTCGAACTGGTTTCTTTAAGCCCATCCTTGAGCTTTGAGCCACCTGAGCTTAACTCACTGTGCTACCATCGGACTCCCAGCCAATGCTTTCTATACCTTACCAAAGCTTTCAAAACTCTACTGTAGAATGTCTTCCCTGGGAAGTCGCTCCATTACTCAAGTGGAAAAAGTGAGAGTGGGCAAAGCGAAATTCTTTCTAGAGATGGAGAAACAGTTTTTCTTTTTCGCTAGGAAACTCTGGCTTGGGGTGAAAGTTTATGTAAATATCCTTTGCATAGTGTAAAGACTAAGGAATAATCTGCTTCCGCTTGGCAAAGCAGGACCAACCCAAACAGGCATGAGTTGGCTGGCAAGTGCTTGTGTGGACAAGGATTAAGTAAGGATGACCTCCCAGTTGCTATTAAGTTCCCGTGTCTGGACTTTCACAGGATATGTATGAACTCCGTCATCTCTACCTCACCGACAACAACTTGGACCACATCCCTCTGCCGCTGCCGGAAAACCTCAGGGCCCTTCATCTCCAGGTAGGTTGACGGTAACTGGTCAGGTGAACCCAGCAGTGAGGGAAGCAAAAGCAAACAAGAGGAAAGGGACATCAAAAAAATGGTCTGCAGTGACAAAGGGGAAACTTTCTTTTTCTCTTCTCATTCATTTTTGCTCTATGTATGAGTGTATAATTTTTGCACACTTATGATCTTAGCTATACTGCCTTGTAGCAATAAAGCCTTCATTTTAATTTGTATTCTTTGTGAAATAACAATGGTGTAGAGGCATATGGATAATGACAAAGAGAGGAAGTAGAACTGGAGAAGAACAAAGCAGATCAGTAGTCTGGCATATGTGATGCTAGGGATAGAACTCATGACCTCAGTCTTGCAAGTCTAGTGGTCTATGCACTGCACTGCTTCCCAGGTGATCCAGAAAGCATTCTGTTGCACACACACACACAAAATTTTTCAAAAGAATGTTCAAAACAGAAAACTTCACCTACTGAAAAGTTGTGAGAGGATTAGAAATGAAACAGGAGAGATTGTGGGGACAAAGGAACCCTCCTGCACTGCTGGTGGGAATGTCAATTGGTCTAACCTCTGTGGAGAACAGTCTGGAGCACTCTCCGAAGGCTAGAAGTGGACCTACCCTATAACCCTGCAATTCCTCTCCTGGGGATATAGCCTAAGGAACCAAACACAACCATTCAAAAAGATCTGTGTATACCTATATTCGTAGCAGCACAACTTGTGGTAGCCAAAACCTGGAAGCAACCCAGGTGCCCAACACCAGATGAGTGGCTGAGTAAATTTGAAATATAAATTACTTAGCTATTAAGAATGATGAAGTCATTATCTTCACCTCATCTTGGATGGAGATTGAAGGAAGGAATCATGTTAAGTGAGATAAGCCCACAAATGAAGGATAAGTATGGGATGATCTCAATCATGGACACAACTTGAGAAATCAGAACAGAAAAATAGCAATACAAAGTAGAATTTGGATTGGAGCAGGTGCATCACACCAGAGTAAAGGACTCAGGGGGAAAGAGGGCTTTCAGATCCTGGTGCATGGTGGCAGAGGAAGACTTAAGTCTCAGGGTGACAGTGTTTTACAAAAGACTGAAAAATTGGGGGGAGGTCCAAGTGGTGGTGGCACACCTGGTTGAGTGCTCCTATTCCCATGCATAGGAACCTGGGTTCAAGCTCCCACTTCCCACTTGCAGGTAGTAAAGCAGGTCTGCAAGAGCCTCTGTTTCTCTCCTTCCTTATTTTTCTCTCCCCTCTAGATTTCTTTCTGTCCTATCAAAAAAAAAAAAGTTCTCATGTACTGAAAACTGTAATTACTGTAAACCAACAATCCCCTCAATAAATGAGAAAGGAAAGATAAAGGAAATATAATTTGATTTCTAGTTTTCTGGTAAAAAAAAAAAAAGGTCAAGTTTGGCTTCTGGTTTTAGGTATCTAGTTAAATTCAATCTTGGGCCTACACATTTACTGATAGATAAAAATACTATCTTTCCAGATTAAGGAAAGCCTATGTCTAATCACACACACACACACACACACACACACACACACACACACACACACACACACACACACACACACTTGAAAGTATGCTTTAATTTAAATTCCATTTTATCACTGATGTAATGAGTAAACACATAGTTTCTAAATGTTATGATCCACTACATGACTTCCTTTAGTTTTTGGCCCACAACTGTCTTCAACGTGGCAATAATTTTATTCATTCTGTGGGATAAAAAAAGTAGAGAACACGCCCATTATGAGCTCAGAGAAAGGGCACCATCATGGAACAATATATATTTGGCAGTCAAAATGTGCAAGTCATTCCAAGGAATGACTTTGCTCTGTGAGAGTGAATCTCAATTTCTTGTGTTAACTATTCTGTATCTTTTTTTTTTTTCTCTCTCTCTCTATTAATACACATCTTTCTGTAGAGCACCGGTACCTTTTTGTTGATGCCCATGAGTTGTGGACTCCCATCTCTTTTTAACTGTGTATTCGTTTTCTTTCTGTGTACATCCTGTGTAGCCCTCAACCTGCCTCTAGACGACTCTCTTCTTCTGTGGGTGAATTTGTATGCTTAGGAAGATTCCCTTCCTTGTGTACGCTGGAAGGAGTATTTTCCAGGATACCTCAAAACAAAATTGGCAATGGATCCTTCTACTTACTCAGTAACTTTTATTACTGCTAACTGTGATGTTACTGGCCCCGCAATAAATTTGAAGGGAAAGGAAGGTATAAAGAAAATACCTTGTGGCCATAATTTGGAAAATAGTATCATCATTCACATAAATCACTGCACCAACTAATCCACAGACCTCATCTAGAAAACCACAAGAAATACACTAAATTATTGGGATGGCAAAATGGGTCAGCGGTGTGACTGATTGCAAAAGTCATGCAAAGGGGGTCGGGCAGTGGCGCAGTGGGTTAAGCACACATGGTGCAAAGTGCAAGGACCAACATAAGGATCCTGGTTCGAATCCCGGCTCCCCACCTGCAGGGGAGTCGCTTCACTGCCGGTGAAGCAGGTCTGCAGGTGTCTGTCTTTCTCTCCCCCTCTCTGTCTTCCCCTCCTCTCTCCATTTCTCTCTGTCCTATCCAACAAAGAGGACAGCATTAATAACTACAACAATAAAAAAAAACAAGGGCAACAAAAGGGAATAAACAAACATTAAAAAAAAAAAGTCATGCAAACTGTACTTGTTGTGTTGGGTCTATTGCCAATGAGTCCAATCACAAAATAAGATGCTGCTTCACACCCACTCGTCTGGCTACAGTAAAGAGGACAAACAAGTAAAACTATTGGTTAGTGTGGGGCACGTGTGAGTGCGCAGGCCAGGGCATCTTCTGGCTTTGGACTCTGCTCATCTTCCTGGTAAGTACTCCGTGACTTCACTTGCAAGGTGTTGACTTTGATTCCACTATTGAACACTCCATGGAAACTATGCCAGGTTTGTACTCAGTGGTCTCGAGGAAGCACTCACGAAAGACATGTCTCTGATATCTGATGACTGTAAAAAATGGCGACTAATCCCTAGCACTGCAAAAACGGTATCATCTGTTTTCCATCTACACCATGCCTTGGCCTCGCGTGAGCTTAATGTGCAGCTTGGCGATACGGCATGAAGCCCAGCCAGTCTATCTTGGCGTTACTCTCGATCGCACTCTGTCATTTCACGAACATCTCATAAAAACTGCAGCAAAGGTGGGCGTGAGGAATCACATCATTGCAAGACTGGCCAGCTCCTCATGGGGCGCGAGCGCTTCCACACTACGATCATCATCTCTGGCATTATGCTATTCCACTGCAGAATACTGTGCCCCAGGATGGTAGCCCCCATGTCCACTTGGTCGATTCCAAATTATATTCCTCCATGAGGATAATTTCTGGAACCATCCATTCCACCCCGGTTCCATGGCTGCCAGTTCTTAGCCACATCGCCCCACCAGATATTCGTCGGGATGCGGCATCATCTAAGTTCATTTCCCACGTCTACACTCGACCGGACCTGCCAATATACGCGGATATCTTCGCCCACCCTGTCCAACTCTTGACGTCTCGTCATCCAATCTGGTCCCCTGTGCCTACACTGAACTTCTCTGTTCCAGACTCTTGGAAACAGAGTTGGCAGTCAGCTGAGGTACAGAACAAACACCTCATCACAGACCCCTGCAAGCGTCAACACGGCTTTGACCTAGCACGTTATGATTGGGCCCTCCTCAATTGCTATGGAACAGGCCATGGCCGGTGTGCCGCTATGTTCCATCGCTGGGGAGCCAGAGATGACCCGAACTGCCCCTGCGGCTCCAGACAGACTATGACCCACATGGTCAACGACTGCCACCTCTCCAGATTCAAAGGAGGTCTCGAAACTTGACATCAGGCTCAACCTGACGCTGTTGACTGGCTACGGAAGAAGGGCAAACACTAGAAGAAGAAGAACTCAGTGGTCTCTTTCTGGGGTATTCAAATTTAAAATCTCTTTCTGGGGGGCCAGGTGGTGGCGCACCTGGTTGAGCACACACATTACAGTGCACAGGTTCAAGCCCCCGACCCCTGCTGCCTGCAGGGGGGAAACTTCACAAATGGTGAAGCAGGGTTGTAGGTGTCTCTGTTTCTTTCCCTCTCTCTCTCCCCCCTTGTTTCTCAATTTCTCTCTGTTTCTATCCAAATATTAAATAAATAAAATCTCTTTTCACCTATGCCTGTCTCTCTCTCTCCCTCCTTCTCTCTGTCTCTCTGTCTTTCTCTCTCTCCACATATATATCTTGCCTCTAGTTGCTGGGGCTCAGCATGAATCGACCACTCCTGGCTTCCATTCCCAACTTTTTTTCTTTTTCCCCTCCATCATTTTACACAACAGGACAGAGAGAAATTGAGAGGGCTAAGGGAGATAGAAAAGGAGAGAAAAAGATGCACACTTGCAAACCTGCTTCACAGCTTGTGGATCCCCACTGCTGCAGTTGGGGAGCTGGGGCTTAAACCTGGATCCTTGTGTGGGTCCTTGCACTTAGTACTATGTGCACTTAACCAAGTGTGCCACTACCCAGCCCCTCTATGACCTTCTCTGAAGAAAACTCCTATATCTCTGCTTTTGCTACATAGTACTCATCTTTTGGGGGTAGAAATTTTTTTTTCTTTCCTTTCAAATTAATTTTCTCATCTCTTTATTGCATTCTTCAGTTACTAAAATAGCCATGGCTTGACACGTCTACTTGGTAGCTGGGTAGCTGATTTATTCCTCCTGCTCACACTGTGTTTGATGAGCAGTAAGATCCATGTATGAGGGAGTCGGGCTGTAGCGCAGCGGGCTAAGCATACGTGGCGAAAGCTAAAGGACCGCGTAAGGATCCCTGTTCAAGCCCCACCTGCAGGGGAGTCACTTCACAAGTGGTGAAGCAGGTCTGCAGGTGTCTATCTTTCTCTCCCCCTCTGTCTTCCCCTCCTCTCTCCATTTCTCTCTTTCTTATCCAATGAGAATGACATCAATAACAACAATAATAACTACAACAACAAAAACAAGGGCAAAAGAAGGGAATAAATAAATATTAAAAAAAAAGATCCATGTATGTGCACAACTTACATAACCTACAAGTCTGAATGTCAATCAAAGCAAAATGGATTGTGTTGTTAATCAGTACTAAGCATATGTTGTATTTGTCCTTATAACTTGTGTGTGTGTTTGTTTAGAACAACAATATCCTGGAGATGCATGAAGATACATTCTGCAACATGAAAAATCTGACGTACATTCGGAAGGCACTAGAAGATATCCGATTGGATGGAAATCCTATCAATCTTAGCAAAACTCCTCAAGCTTACCTGTGCCTACCTCGTTTGCCTGTTGGGAGTCTTGTCTAATTTCCTATAGCAGTTTTATGATAGATACTGGAACAAAACAATTGTTATGGTGTTTCTTAAGCAAAAAAAAAAAAAAAAAATCCGCATGCTGCTATCCTATTATCTTCTGAAGAGTGATCTGATTAAAATACCCCTCAAAGCTTTAAGATATTATGGTCATTTAGTGATCTAAGAAAATACCAGAGGAATGCGGAGTAAGGCAAAAGATACACAGAAAAGTAAATCTAGGAGAGTGAGAAAATAGTTCATAGATACTGAGAAGTCTCATGTAGCTTTCAAGTGTCAGGGACTCACATTCTGTTTGATTTCAAGTTGAGTAGATAACAAGGAGACATTACAAATGAATACTGGCAGTTATCCTGCCAAGACTTAGATGATTTCACTTATACTTTTCTATCCTTTTTTTTTTTAATCAAAGCATGTTTTTCTTTACAAATTCATTAGATTGATAACAAGAATAAAGTATTTACAAGTACAGTGAACTCATGAGAAAGTATTAATCATGAATACAACCTACACATCGTAATTCAACAATACACACACCTTAACTTCTTATAAACCTAAAGTGCTTTCTGTTTACATGTGACCTTTGTTTATCTAGCTAGTTGCTGGTGCATTTTTGTGTCTGTCAAGAAGAACGTGGAGAATATAGATAATGTGGAAGACTAGTGATACCTTCTAAGGAACACTAGTTGATCCCTTTGTAATTTAGGATCATAATACAAGTAATATGAATATCTAATGACAATATGAATATATAATGGAAGTTAGCATTTCTTCCAGCTTTGGGGCCATTACTTCTCCAGAGAAACAGTGTAAGCCCTGGAGGTGGAGGTAGTGCAGTGAGTAAGGCCTTGGACTCCCAGGCAAAATAAATAGCCATCAAGGGTTTTCTGCATATATTTTTCCCCATAAGAAACAGAGTATGACCTTCCTTCTCTAATGTAATAATTCTGCATAGAAACCCACAACTATTGTTGGGATTGATAATAAAGAGTAATACTATGTCAGCAGTATTTACTCATTACAATTCATGGAGCTATTATCTGACACATTTTTAAAACATCAAAATGGACAATTCTTTGGGCATGTGTCCAAGTGGGAGAATGAGCAAACTAACAGAGTCACGGATAGTGCTGAACTGCTTCTGATTCATTTGTTGCAGATTAAGAAGTACTGCACGGCACTTTAGACAAAATTAAAATGTCAACACATTTCTCACTGCTCAATTGCTAATATCATTTGCTTGTCGTTACCATTCCAGCCTGGATGACTTTACCCAAATAGACAGAGACAGAGACAGACAGAGAGACAAAGGGAAGGACACCACAGTGCTGGAGGAAGCACCAGGCAGCAGATCTCTAACCTGGGGCATAAGGCTCACATTCCCACTGAGCTCTTTTGCCACCCCTGAATTATTCTTCACATACATTTTTTTAAAGTCAAAACTATCTGCTAGTGTCATTTTTGCATGTATCCCTGGGGAAAATATGGGAGATAAGAAATGGGGAGGATTTATCACATATGCATCCTAATGACGTCAAAGAACATGGACAGTGCATCCTTTGGCAAATCCCAGCATTCCCATAACATTCTGATGATAACGTAAAACAATGTCTAAGCTACAAAAAGACATAACACTATCAAGAAAAGATGGGGGTGACGCACCAGGCTGAGCGCACATGTTACAGTGTGCAAGGACCCAAGCTTGAGCCACGGTCCCCCATCCCAGCCTGCAGGGAAAAGCTTTGCAAGTGGTGAGGCAGCCCTGCAGGCATCTCTCCCCATCACAACCTGCCCTCTCAATTTCTTGCTGTCTCTATCCAATATGTAAATAAAGATCATACCAACAAAGAAAAAGCAAAGGCAGAAATAAAACAAGAGATTATCAGAAGGCATACTGATAGCATCATAAAGTAAGTTTTAGGGGGCTGGGTGGAAGGCAGAATGCACAAGTTAGCATGCACATGAATGCCTCAATCCCCCTTGCAGAGGGGGCTTCAGCATAAGTGAAGCAGTGCTGCAGGTGTCTCTCTGTCTCTCTCTTCTATCTCCCACTTCCATCTTAATTTCTGCCTTTACCAAAACAAAGATAATTACTCAGATAAACAAAATAATGCTTTAAAAATGAGTTTTAGATATACAGTTTTAACTTCAAAAACTGCACACACACACACACACACACATGCACACGCACACACACACACGTTTATGGCTGGGGCTTAGTGCCTACACAATAAGTCCAACACTCCTGGTGGCCATTTTTTCCCCTTTGACAGGACAGAGAGAAGTGGAAAGGGGAGGATGAGATAGAGAGGATGAGAGACAGAGAGACACCTGCAGTGCTTGCTTCACTATTCCTGAAGCTTTGCTCTACAAGTGGGGAGCAGAGGCTCAAACCCAGGTCCTTGTGTATATAATGTATGCACTTAACCAGGTACACCAACACCCAGCCTCCTATTTTTTTTTTTTTTCCATAAAAGAGTCCGTAAGGGACAGCAAGAGGGCTCCCCTCAGAAGCTCCCTGCTTTGTCATGTGTGTGACCTTACACTCAAACCTGGTCCCCACAACCTTTGGGGAAAACTTCAGTGCTATGTTTTCTCCCCTCTCTCCCTTTATTTCTCTTTCTATCTGAAGAAGTCAATCCAGAATGAGGGAGCCCCAGAGACCACAATAAGTGGATAAACAAATGAGTTTGGAAATAAGCACATACTCTCCTAATAGTATCTAACAGTTAGACATGAAGTACTAGACAGGTATTCTGTGGAGGTGTTTTGAATGGAGCCACATCCCCAAAACATCTCTAGGTCCAAGGTGAACAGAGTGAACCCCCAATTACTTAGCCTCTGAAAAAGCAGCTGGAAGATGAACTGAGAACCTCAGAGTCACTAGGGGCAACTCCCAGCAGACATAGCACCCATGATAATTCAACAGAACTCTATGATAGTTTCAATTTTTAAAAAAATCAAAACGAAAACATATTTAAGTATTTCTTTGTATGTGGAGCAACACAGCCCCTGAAAGTCAGAAGTAGGCTTTGTCTATGCTAAGGTTACAGGGCATAGAACAAACACTCCTCTGTTCTCACAGCCTTCTCAGGAAGCCGTTATTACAGAAGCAGGATGGGGGAAGTCATTGCAAAAATGAAATCAAATTCCGAGTCAAATTCCGAGAAGCGAATGTTAGGAGGCCCACAGATACTCTCACTGGTAGAATCAGTATGGGGGCCCATTCACAGGCCCACTCACTACAACGTCAACTCTAGGAGATGTGCTTTATATAGTCTTGAAATGATGGCCCAACATTTTAGCATACCTTCTCAATGTGTCCCAGTTAAATGGTATTTTTATGTTCCTTGGCAGTTGTAAGTCTGAAGCTGAACTCTATTTCAAGGTGACTTTTTTTAATCATGTCGTTTTCTTTTCTCCATTTACTAAACAACCTTTTCTCTAGATATTATAGGATTACAGAAGGTACACACATTTATAAAAGCATACTTCTTCCCAAAGAGGGAGAGGCAACTATGGGAAACAACTTCCCTATAGTATAGTGTACTCAAAAACTATAAACAAATGTGTCCACACGAACAATTCCTAACTAATCACTACCAAGTGCACATTTTTCAGAGCTCATGTTGTGTCAATTCCCTGGAAACCCCGACCTGTTTAAAGATTAAGAACATGTTCACAGGGTGATAGAATACTTAAATGAGTATCGTTGGTTGCAGTATAAACTTCACAGCCTTCTTCCTCTTGGGAGACATAGAAACGTTGGTCTGTGGGTGGCCTTGTTACAAAGTGAAGTTTCTCTTTTCCTTTGTTTAAATAATAGGAATTATCAGTGGATAAATGCCAGCTGCAATGGCATTTCCTGATAACAGAGCACATGTCATCCATTGAAAAGTCACCTGCAACCCCCCCCTCCCAATTATTAGGAGAAAGCAATGAATCATTTTGTTTTCACAAATTAGCACACATGTATTTGCTTTTAAAATGTGCCAATTTTTTTTTTTTTTTGCTGAAGATTGTATCATAAATCATGAAAGTTTCAAGTGTGAATCATTCAAATCAAAATATGGATTATACTGTTTTCAGATGACAGCTAAAAATCTTATTCTAAGGCCAGTTGACCTCTTTATATGTAAGCTACCCACCTGACTTGTCCTTTCCTTTTTGGATAACCACAGATTGGTTGCATACTCAAGTGTTTTATTTCTATTTATTTTATGCATGCTTTCTCTACATAGCCATATGAATAACATGGTACAGCAATCACTGAGTTATTTCACCAAATATAATGGCTCATAAATCCAAATATAATGGCTCATAAATCCAAAGACGAAATGAATGGCACTGAATCCCTTCTTACTTTTGAAATGCTATGATAAGGTTTTGTACCTTATATTTAACCCTGGTGATTCCAAATGGTGAGTTAATATGGAGATTTAATATTTCTGTACATGAATGGGTTCACAGTGTAATAAAGCACATCTTTAAGAATATATAAAATGCATTCTATTTGGGAGTCGGGTGGCAGTGCAGCGGGTTAAGCACAGGTGGCGCAGTGTGCAAGGACCGGTGTAAGGACCCTGGTTCGAGCCCCTGACTCCCCACCTTCAGGGGAGTCGCTTCACAAGCGGCGAAGCAGGTCTGCAGGTGTCTGTCTTTCTCTCTCCCTCTCTGGCTTCTCCTCCTCTCTCCATTTCTCTCTGTCCTATCCAACAACAATGACAACAATATTAACTAAAACAATAAGGACAACAAAAGGGAAAAAATAAATATTTTTTTAAAAAGAATAGGAATCTCTGGTCCTATAGATTGTCCATGTTCAATAACAACAACAATAATAACTACAATAATAAAAACAAGGGCAACAAAAGGGAATAAATAAACATTTTTAAAAGATGCATCTACTTTTTAAAAATAAATAAATAAAAATAAAATAAAATGCCTTCTATCAAGAATTACCTTACTTGTGTGTCAGTTAGTAATGTGTTGCTTTCAAAAAGTTCAATTTTTTTTTCATTTTTTAAAATTTTTATTGATTTATTTTTTGCTTCCAGGGTTAAGCTGGGGCTTGGTGTCTGCACTATGAATCCACTGCTCCTGGGGGTTATTTTCCCCATTTTGTTTCCCTTGTTGTTGCACTTGTTGTAGTTTTTATTGTTATTGTTATTGTTGCCATTGCTGTTGTTGTTGGATAGGACAGAGAGAAATGAAGAGAGGAGGGGAAGACAGAGAGGGGGAGAGAAAGACAGACACCTGCAGACCTGCTTCACCACTTATGAAGCGACTCCCCTGCAGGTGGGGACCCCGGGGCTCGAACTGGGATCCTTACGCAGGTCCTTGTGCTTTGCGCCATGTGCGCTTAACACACTGCGCTGTCGCTCAGCTCCCCCAAAGATTTCAATTTTAAAGATTCATCGAATTACACTTCCTGGGCCAAAGGAATCATTCATACCATACTGCAGCATTTTATTTGCAAGTTTAATAAACTGAGGCTTGCTTTCTAAAAGTCAACTTGGAAATGTTAAAATGAAGAAGTGAAGCCAAATCTACTTGCCCATGAACAAAAGGTAATTATTGATAGTGTCAACCTGAAATCTCTTCAATGTGTCATTTGTGGGAAGATTCTCAAACTAAGCATCCAATGAATGTCACGTGGCCGAGTTCATTTTGTACAGGGACTGTTCTTGCAGACTGAATCTTTAATGACTTACTACTGCCATCAAGTGTTAGCTTTTATTCTCCTCCACCCACACAAATGCACAGTCACATTATCCAAATCACAGTGCATTCCCAGTCTATTTTCTGCAGAACATAAAACATGTTACCCTAGGGCATTTAGCAGAATTTCAAAGTACAATGCTACTAAAAGAACTCAAAGCTGCAACTAGTTAATATGACAGGCACTTTATTTTATTTTATTTTATTTTATTTATTTATTCCCTTTTGTTGCCCTTGTTGTTTTATTGTTGTAGTTATTATTGTTGTTGTCGTCGTTGTTGGATAGGACATAGAGAAATGGATAGAGGAGGGGAAGACAGAGAGGAGGAGAGAAAGATAGACACCTGCAGACCTGCTTCACCACCTGTGAAGGGATCCCCATGCAGGTGGGGAGCCAGGGGCTTAAACTGAGACCCTTACACCAGTCCTTATGCTTTGCACCACCTGCGCTTAACCCGCTGCGTTACCTCCTGACTATCCATTTTAAATAATTTTTTACTAGTGATTTAATTATAATTTAAAAGATTGTTTGATAACAGGGGTACAATTCCACACAGTTCCCACCACCAGAGATCTGTGTCCTATCCCTTCCACTGGAAGCTTCCCTATTCTTTTTTTTTAATATTTATTTATTCCCTTTTGTTGCCCTTGTTTTACTGTAGTGATTGGTGTCGTTGTTGGATATGACAGTGAGAAATGGAGAGAGGAGGGGTAGAGAGAGAGGAGGAGAGAAAGATAGACACCTGCAGACCTGCTTCACCGCTTGTGAAGGGACTCCCCACAGCAGGTGGGGAACTGGGGGCTCTAACCGGGATCCTTAATGCTGGTCACTGGGTCATTGCACTTTGCAGCCACCTGCACTTAACCTGCAGCACTACCGCCTGATTCTCAGCTTCCCTATTCTTTAACCCTCTGGGTGTATGGACCAAAATCCTTTGTGAGGTGCAGAAGGTGGAAGGTACCAGAGACTTCTCCACTACCACATCTCCTATGTGGTACCAGGGTCTGAACTTGGGTTAGTGATTTTCCTGATTCTATGGTGCTGGTATTTTTGAGTAATTATCTTCTACTGAGTATTGTAGGAACTGGATCTTGATTCCAATAAATGGAATCTGTAGCAAAGGGGATATATCACAAGTGATAAATGTCAACTTCACGTGTCTATGTGTTATCATTATACTAGAATGTACTAGAGAAAGATTCTTGAGTGACTCTTGTCTTTTGAGGGCAGCTTCTAGAAACTGCTATATTATGTGTCCTCTAAAAAAAAAACGTAACAAAAATAAAAGCTTTCATGGGCTTTGTTTGGGTTTAAACAAACGGGAGTTTTATTACATCACAACCAGAGTGTAATGCCTAGGTCAAGCAAAATAGACCAAGGGGCAAAGATCAGCTAGCCACAATGACCAACTGGGAGCCATGAGTCCATGTTACCCGTGGCTGGATGCATGTGTTCAAGACCTGGAGGAAGCAGCATGGCAGGTCCCAAGGAGAAGATCAGGGGAAAGAGCAGCAGGGACAACCAGTATAGAAGAGGAATGCTTTCTGTCAGACACTTGCTTAAACAGAAACTTTTGATACGCACACAATCCCTTGTGGGTGTGAGTGAATCCCTTGTACGCTCCTCAGGCCGATGTCAGCTGTATGCTAATTCTGTTCACATCCCAACCCTCTAAAGCTAAAGATACTCTCCAAAAGACAAAATAGGGTCATACAAGAACAAGAGAGTAATTCCAAGAACATAAATAACTTTGCACCCAGATATTAATGTGTTGAGCTCCAGGATAAGAGTGCAAACTATTAGATGTCTTGATAACCCCCTTAAGGAGACTTTGAACAGAAACCCAACAAAGCTGGAAAACTCTGAGATAACCACCCTAAGGTGTTCCAGGGAACCAAATTTGTGGGGATTTGTTAGGTAGTAGTTGAAATCGAATATATCAGTATTACATAAGCACATGGGGTGTTCTCAGAACATTTCATTCGCAGTTGTTAAAGAATATGGGGTGGGCCAGATGTCAACACATCCATCCTCAGCCTGTCTCTCTCAACCTCTCTTGCTTTTCATAAGGATGGATCTTTCCAAGGAAGTTTGAAAATATTTAAATGTAATAAAATAATAATAAAATAATAATAAAAGCAACAGTTATGAGTGTGTGCAGTGTACTGACAATAAGCACTCAAACGCAACACTTTACTTTTGACCCCAGCATTAGGGACTATGAACTATGTAACTATACTCATGGTTTACTCACAGGGGTTAATAATTGGTGAACTATGAGGTCAGAAGATGGTTCACCTGTGTGTGTGTGTGTGTGTGTGTGTGTGTGTGTTAACGTCCATGAGGATCTGAATTTCAATCACCCCTCTCCACCACTTCCACACTGGATCACATAAAGGAGAGAGACTTCAAGAGCAGTGGAGAGATGCTGTGGTGTCTCTCCTCCCCTTCCTTTCTTTTCCCTTCTTTATCTAGCAGAGAGGAAACCAAAATGGCTGCAGTGGAGTCATACAGGCACTGAGCCTCAATGGTAACCATGGTGACAAAAACTGAATAATGAGGCTAATTTTTATTGGTGAATTAAAGTCAAAGCACAATGTTAAAAGCAGACTTTATTATCCAAGCAGTTTCAGTTAAGTTAGACGAGTAGGTAAGAAAGGGATTGTGTACGGACTCTATCCCACACTCATGAGTATGTCCCTCCCACCATCAACGGAAAAAGAAACTTGTGAGTGCACATGGCTTACATGAGATTCCACTTTAACTATGTCAGAATGTGCATCTTCCATAAATTAAAAGATCTATTTATGAGAGAAGAAGTAGATAGATAAAGATAGGGCATACATACAGACAGACAGACCAGTCAATAGAGGTCGAAGAGAATGCTATAATTGGCGCTTTCATCACGTAGCCATGATAAAGTTACATCTTGGTAAAAAGTTTATTTAGGGAGTTGGGCGGTAGCAGAGTCGGTTAAGCACATGTGGCATAAAGTGCAAGAACTGATGTTAGGATCCGGGTTCGAGCTCCCGGCTCCCCACCTGCAGGGGAGTCAGCTTCACAGGCGGTGAAACAGGTCTGCAGGTGTTGTCTTTCTCTCCCCCTCTCTGGCTTCCCCTCATCTCTCCATTTCTCTCTGTCTTATCTAACAATAACAACAGTAATAACAATAACTACAACAGCAATAAAAAACAAGGGCAACAAAAGGGAAAATAAAAATTTAAAAAATTAAAATAATAAAAAAAATTCTATTTGGTCCATTTGGTCTACCCATCAGTATAGCGCTATCTCATACAGAGCTCACCTACTCGTCACAAAAGTCCTGTCCGGGGTTGGACGACGGGCTGTGGACCAGCCTCACGATGAATTGGGGCGCTGGGGCCACAAATGCCTAGTTCTGAGGCTCCTTGTACAAATGCAGCTCTCAGCCCCCTCCTCAGTGAGACATGGTGACCATGCCAAACCTCACAAAGCACCTGTGAGGGCGGTGTGCCCCAAGTCCCCCTAGACAGTTTTTTATAGGATGACTCCAGTTGCCAATAGTTAAAACGACATATGGGCATCAGGTAAGGCTCCGGAGCTGGTTTACAGAGGCCAGGAATGATCTCTTGACGTTGTGGATCTTTCAGGAAGGGCTGTAGGAAGGACACCAGTTCTGTAGCTCACAGGCTGTCCCACCTCCCAGCCCACCCTCCACGATGCAAGCTTTAGCTCAAAGGTGTCTTGCTGGATTCTTGGGACTGAAAGGAGGAACTTCAGCTGCAAAGAGAGGCTGGGAGGAGGAGCACCTGGTAAAGGGTATTAGTTACCATGCATGAGGACCGAGTTTTGAGCACCCAGGTTGCCTCACCTGCAAGGGGGTGGCGGGAGGGGAAGCTTCACAAATGGTGAAGCAGGTTGTAGGTGTCTCGTGTGTGTGTGTGTGTGTGTGTGTGTGTGTGTGTGTGTGTGTGTGAGTGTGTGTGTGCATATGCTTGTGATTTCTATCTCTGTTTCTAATGTAATACCAAATTGAGAAATCCATCAAGAAAAATGTTCAAAGAAAACCTCCTCGAGCTTTGTCTGAGATGGTTGCCACCAACACAGCCCGGTCCCTCCAGTCGCTGGGGCTCAGACCCTGCGTCACAAGCCCCTGGGCGAACCTTCACGTGGAGCTCTGGGTTCTACCCGGAAGTCTCCTTTGTGCACGAGGAGAAGGCTCTTGACTCTGATTGGCTGTCGTCCAGGGCAACCGAGGACGCAATGGGCACGCGGGGGAGGGTGAGCCTCCGGCTGGTATATAAAGGCCACACCTGGCCACTCCAGCTCAGTCGGGCCAGGACGCAGCAACTGAGAAGTGCCTGGGTAGAGAGGGATCAGCAAGGTAACGCGAGCAAACCCCTGCCTCCCTGTCCCCAGCCCAAGCCTCCGAGGAGGCGGGTGTGCGTGGGACTCGGAGCGGGTCTCACTTGCGTGTGTACCCCACCCACCCACACCCACGATCCTTAGCCAGCCCCAGTGTCCATCTCACCCACCTATAAGCCCACACACCCGGTGCAAAGGTCCAGCAGTGACGACGAAAGACAACAGCAGTCCAGGGCAATTCTGCAGAAGGAAGCCGGAGCCCGGGGTGGCGAGGCTCTTGAAGACCCCCTTCCTTGGGGCCTGGCCAGATCTCACCCTCACTTTGTAGGACACTGCCTTTTGGCCCTCTGAGGGATCCCTGAACCATGAGCCAGACCCTCTACACCAAAGAAGACCCTCTGAACCTGGGAGGAGGCTGGACCCAGGCTGCAGCTCAGGCGTCTTCCAGCTCGTCTTCCTGCCCCCGCAGGCGCAGGGGCGCCCCCGTTTTTAAGAGGCGCTACCACTGTGCCTCTAAGGCCAAGCGTGAGCCCCCGAGGAAACACCCGCAGCCGCAGTACGGCCATGGCCCTTGGTTCCAACCTGCCCCCAGGTCCTCTTGGTCCATGCACCCTCCCTGGGGGCCCTGGGGTGGGCCGTGCCACCCAGCGTCCATGGGATTCTGGAATCCCCCCAGCCCGGTGCAGGTGGTCTGGGTGTACGGTCTGCACCCGGTCTGCCACCTCTGCTGCTGCTGCTCTTGCATGCACGGGTCCTGCAACCCTGGCTGGGTGAGCCCCCCAGGCATAAAGAAGCGCTGGGGCCGCTGGGGCCGTAGGGGCCGCCAGCCTCGCCGCACCTCGAAGAAGAACCCGCAGGTGGATCTGAGCACCCTGCTCCGCCCGGTCAACCTGTACGGCTGGCGAGCTCCCGGCATGCGGGCGCCACGCAACACCACGCAGTTCATCATGAACCAGATCTACGAGGACATGCGGCAGCAAGAGAAGCTGGAGCGCCAGCAGGAGGCGCTGCAGGAGCAGCAGGCCCAGGAGGGTGGCGAGGTGGCTCAGACCCACGTGTCCCCCAGAGGCGGGGAGGAGGAACTGCAGGAAACACTTTACAACTTCATGCAAGATCCCTCCCTTCTCTTCAGCCAGGGCCCAGAGGAGCAGGAAGAAAATAAGTCTCCCAACCTGCAGATGGGGGAGGAGGAGGGAGAGAAAAACCACAAGGAAGTGTTGGAGGAGGAGGAGGAAGAAGAGGAGGAAGAGGAAGAAGAGGAAGAAGAAGAGGAGGAGGAGGAGGGGAGCGAGGCTCACTATGAAGAGGAGGTAGAGGAGGCTGGCAATATGTTGGAGGGGGAGAAAGAGGAAAAGATTGGAGAGGACCAGATGGAAGAGGAGCAGAGAGCGGAAGAGAACCATCTCCCGCTGGAGATGCCTTTGTCATTCCTGCTTGGGGCTGAAGAAGAGAGAGAGTGCTTCATGGACTGTTCTTATTTAAACCCGGAAGAGATCATGCCCAATGTGTCTCAGGATGCCCTCCTCATGGTCCAGGACATTAACTGTTAAGACCCCAGGCAAGGGATTGTGGAATGGGATGGAACTGATTTGAGGTTAAAATAAATGACCAACTTCCTAAAAAAAAAAAATTTAAAAAAAATAAATAACCCTGAAAAGTGAGTTCCATCAGTAGAACAGATCTATGTATCCCTCTTCTTTGGCCATTATAAAATTTTGAAACATTGATGTGTGTGTTTGTGACTCTAGGTGGGGCAGGAACTCTCCATTTCATATATATATGAGTTTCACTGGGAATGACTAAAGGCAGCTAGCGTTTAACTACATTTTGAATATTATTATGTTGTGCTTTCTCTCCTCAGACACTGAGTTTTTTGTTTTAATTCTGGAAATACTAACGCAGTGTTTCTTTTCATAGTAAATACAAATTCATGCAATTTCTCTGTTTAATGACCTTGAAATCAATGGATTTTGACTGTCAAATGCTTAAAAAAGGGTCTGCCTGCTGTAACTACTAAATGTTCATCAGTACTTACATAACCTAAACCATTCTAAGTTGCCTATTTTTTAGACCAGTATCCTGTATTTACTGGCGAAGCTTGAAATCACAATTTTTTACTATTTTGTGCTTAAGAAATACTTCCAGTGGTTACTGAGTGTCCATCTGTGCGCTTGACATAGAAAACACCATTTGGAACGCTATGACATACATATATATATATATATTTTTTTTTTTCCAATGCAGACTCTCCACCTTCAGACTTTTTTTTTTTTTTTGAGGGTTGAATTTTGGTAACCCCCATGTGCCATCTCTTGGGGGCATTGCTCATTTATATTCCTTGTTCCACAGTGCTAAGGATCTTCCTCAGAAGAACATGAAGTTGCTTCTGTGGAACTGGTTATCTGCCATGGCCTCAGCAATCCATATCCATTCATCCATGGAGAGGATTCCCCATGGTGACCCAGCAGTCAACTTGCACATCTAGTTACAAATCCAAGGTAACTGCCAACAGTGCAACACAATGTAGAATCAAAACCCTTGTTCCTAGATATGTTAGTCCTTGGCATGAGTTCACAAGAGTCATCATAGGTTTTGCAGAACAGATTAAAAAAAAAAAAACACCAAAAAACGATTGATCTTTGGGGAGTGGAATATCTTTTTTCTTTCCCACTTTCTCTTCTGTGTGAGGGAGCAACCTATGTAAGCTAGTTTTAAAGGTCTAGATAAACACCTCTGGAAAATGGATCACTTGAATCAGTAATTTTCATTACGCTTTTTTTTTTTAAATGAAGAAATGATTTCTTCCTGAGCACTCAATATCTCAATAAAAGTCTCAGACCACATTCTATTTCTAGAACATCCCTAGATGAGGAATTTGAACTTGCTTTCTCAAAAATGACATCTTTTGAGAAATAACACAGACTGAACCACAAGTCAGTTTTAATTTGGAAAGGGAACTATGATATATAGCCTGGATACTGATCTTCACTCCTCTGTTACTAATGTATTACAGCTTACTTGCAGTGATTAACAAAGTAAGCTGTCTAAAAATAAAGTGTTAAAAAGTATTTTGTCTCTTGTGTCATTATTGAAATATCAGAAATCTATTCTTCAGGGGCTGGGGTGATAGCATAATGGTGATGCAACTTTGCTGCCTGAGGTACTCTAGGCCCCAGATTCAATACTCAGCAACACCATAGGGCACAGCTATTAATATATAATATTAATCAGCATTTATTGACCAACACAATAAGCAGAAGAAAACTAACACGATCAAAATTGATGACAGCAGACACTCTGATAGCAGTGAATAACCAGATATTTAGTTATACTGTAAAAAACTGTTTTCTACAAGATGAATTTGGGGGTCACAGTGGAGATGCGTGTGGACCTGGTCTAAATACAGAGATTTCATGATACACTCAGGCTGCTTTTTATTCAGATAAGAGGTACTGGAGTGAGAGAACACTGAAGCTTTCTGGGCCCCATGATGGTCCTGGGGCTTGAACCTGGACTGTATCTGGAAAAACACAAAAATCTATCCAGTGAGGTGTCTCGCCCACCCAAACTGCAATTTCTGGGTGTCTGAGAAAAACAGTTTAAAGTTGGTGACTAAGCTGTCATTCTCCTTTTATATGCACAGAGAGGAAACAAAGTTTCCTGCTCTTAATACTGGTCAATAAAGCCTTGCAAAGCACAGCCCATTGGTATTTCATTTAAGACACATAGTTGATAAGACAAGTAGGTTCTCCTTGTGGAATGAATTTCTTTACAGTGACATCTGGGCATTTCTCTATCTTTATATTCTTTTATATTAAAATAAAATGCAGCAGGTAACTGGGTCTCACATAAGGTTCTACGCACTAGTCATTGGAAAAGATGCAACTGTCATCCATCCTTCAAAAGTTTCCTCTAGGTCAATAAAATTTCTCCAAACCACAAAGGGCCCATGGAGTGGGAATGGTGATGAGGGTATATGGTAAATAAGCAAACTCTTGGCTCTTGTGTTGCTTAGACTTTACAAGGCATTGTGTTGAGTGGGATTAGCCAAAAAGAGTGGGCCGAATACTGGATAATCTCATTTAAGAAACAATGACATAAATGGGAAAGTCAAAGCAAACTCAGACTGAGTGTGGTGTACTTCACTTAAAAAAAAAAAAAAAAAGATTGAGGGGAAAAGGTTGGGGGCAGGTTCAGAGAGCTTTTGGGGGTCTTGCCTAAATTGGGTTGAGACTGTTCTGCAGGCATCTACCTTGGGATGGTAAGAAACTGGACCCAAGTGTCAACAGTCATACTATGAACCATTAGCTCTGCCCACCCAATACAATTGGAAAATATTTTTAAAAAATGAGTTTAAAAAAATGTGTCCTGCGAGTACTCTTAAAGGCATCAGTAATTCTCATAAGTCAGCTCCACCGCCAGCACCAATGAACCTTGGGGTAGACAAGGGAAATGGCTAGTCTAAGGAAACTAGTTTTAGGGTCGGTGTCTGTGAGGAAATAAAGACAGAAACACCTGAGTTGGTGAGAAACTGCTAATGGTAAGTGAAGGAAACAGAAGTCATGCTAGCTGTTCACTTATGAAAAGATAATCATTGCTGAAACACAAAACTCCTGTCTTCTGAAACAGATACTAGCAAGCAGGGATTAAAGGAATAACTAGACATCAGTGGTTCTCCACCTGAGGTTTTGTTGTTTGAATTACTTTGTTTTAAGTAGTGCTAGGGCTTCTCAAATGAGAGGTATTACTGTTCCTGAGTCATTTTTGTTCCTCCAGGGTTATTGCTGGGGCTCAGTGCCTGCACTATGAATCCACTGCTCCTAGAGGCTACTTTTTCCCTTTTAATTTCCCTTATTGTTTATCACCATCATTATTATTGTTACTGCGGTCATTGTTGTTGTATAGGACAGAGAGAAATCGAGAGAGGAGGGGAAGAAAGGAGGAGAGAAAGACACCTGCAGTCCTGCTTTACTGCTTGTGAAATGAACCCCCTGCAGGTGGGGAGCCCCTGTTTTTTTACCTTTATTTATTTGGTAAAGACATTGAGAGGAGAAGGGGAGATAGAGAGGGAGAGAGACAGAGAGACATCTGCAGTCCTGCTTCACCACTTGTGAAGTTTTCCCCCTGCAGGTGGGGGACCTGGGGCTTGAGCCTGGGTCGTTGTGAACTCTAATGTGTGCGCTCAACCAGTTGCAACAGCACCCGGCCCCCCAGGTCAACTTTTCATGTTTATTATAGAAAAAGGAGGAGAGGAAGGAAGAGGAAAAGAGAGACCATAGTACTTTACGGAACTTCCCCCCAATGCCTTAAACCCATGTTGTACTGGTTTGGGCTCTAGATCTTACAAGCATGGAAAGGTGTGTGCTCCAGAAGGTGAGCTTCCTCCCCATCCATCCATCCATCCATCCATCCATCCATCCATCCTTTCATTCTTTCTCTCTACTTTTTTCTTTCATGTATTCTTTCTTTCCTTTGCTCCCCCTTCCATCCTTCCTTTTTTTCTTTAGCCATATTTTATTATGGTCCTACTACTAACCCAGAAAACAAATAAGGAATGGTTCAGTATGTTGGTGGAGGATAGGATGGTCATCCCAGAATACCCAGAAGACCTCTCTCCACATGACCATGTAGTGACAGGGGCCAAGCATCAGTGGAGTGTCTTATGGTTCATTTTCCATGGAACAATCCAGTACAACTTGATGCAAGAGGACCAACAATAACAGGACTCAGCATACAGCTGGTATTTTGTTTTAGAGGTAAGTGTATGTTTCAGGGCAATGCACAATCTTTGCAAAATGAGACTCATTACTTTCTTTTTAACCCTTTTAAGTTATCTTTATTTATTGAATAGAGACAGAAATCAAGATGGAAAGGGGTGATAAAGAGGGAGAGACAGACACCTG
Source organism: Erinaceus europaeus (assembly GCF_950295315.1). Lineage (NCBI taxonomy): Eukaryota > Metazoa > Chordata > Mammalia > Eulipotyphla > Erinaceidae > Erinaceus > Erinaceus europaeus. Next base: position 123,599,448 of record NC_080168.1, on the reverse strand, counting down.
CAACACTACTTGACCATTTGCAAAGCATTTCCCCTTCAGGTGGAGACTGGGGGCTCGGACCCAGGTCTTTGTGCTCAACCAGGTGTGCCATCATCCAGTCCTGGCTCATTGTCTTCTTAAGATCATGCCAGTTTTTATGAGTGAACACACCATGGAAGAGAGCCACAACAATATCAAGAATGGAGGTGTTATTTCCTTTGTCACTTGCCATAAAAAATGGCATCATGGGAGTCAGGCTGTAGCGCAGCGGTTAAGCGCAGGTGGCAAAAAAATGGCATCACACATCATAAATATGTTGTAAGATCATTTGCTGCATAGTTTCGATGCTTTTGCATGGTAAGATCCTGGTATTTCCCCTGCCTGTAACTGACAGCATTTCTCTTTATCATTAATTTGTCACTACAGTCACTCGAAGGGATATATATTTTCTGTTAAAACATTATCCCTCTTGGGAAGGTAAGTATGCTTTGACTCAGAGATCAACGCTGAATTCTGAGTAGGGTGTCATAAAATTCTGTGATGTTTGTATATGAAGAAGACAGTAGTCTGAGGCAGGGTGGTGGTGTACCTGGTTGAGGGCACAGGTTACAATGTGCAAGGACCCAAGTTCGAGCCCCCAGTCCCCACCTGCAGGGGGAAAGCTTTGTGAGTGGTGAAGCAGGGTTGTAGGTGTGTCTCTGTCTCTCTCCCTCTCTATCACCCCCTTCCTTCTTGATTTCTGACTATCTCTACCCAATAAATAAAAATAACAAGAAATTAAAATTAAAAAGAAGACAGTTGTTCCATAGCCAGGCAGTGGCATACCTAGTAGAGTGCACATGTTACATGGGCAAGGACCCAAGTTCCAGCCCCCAGCCCACTCCTGCAAGAGGGAAGCTTCATGGATGGTGGAGTATAGCTGGAGGTGTCTCTTCCTCCATTTTTGTCCCCCTTCTCCCTTCTCAATTTGTCTGGTCAAATAAAAAATGAAAATAAAAAAAAGACAATAGGGGGCCAGGAGTTGGTACACCAGGTTAAATATACATGGTGTGAAGCACAAGGACCTGTGCAAGGATCCCAGTTCGAGCCCCCAGCTCCCCACGTGCAGGGGGTCACTTCACGAGCATTGAAGCAGGTCTGCAGGTGTCTCTTGCTCTCTCCCTCTCTATCCCCCCCCAATATCTCTCTGTCATATGGAAAAAAATTAAAAATGGCCTCAGGAGCAGTGAATTTGATTCATAGTACATGCACTGAGCCCCAGTGATAACCCTGGAGGCAGATAAAAGGAGGAGGAGGAGGATGAAAAGAAGGAGAATGGGGAAGAGGAGGAAGAAGACAAAAGAAGAGGAAGAGAAGGAGGAGGAAGAAGAGGAGGAGGAAGAGGAAGAAGGAGGAGAAGAAGGAGAGCCAATAGTTCTACCATAATTAGTCCTGTTTAAGCAAACACGAGAACAAATTCCAGTCTTCTGTGAAAATACCAAATCTGGGAGTTGGGCAATAGCACAAGGGGTTAAGCGCATATGGCGCAAAGCGCAAGGACAGGCATGAGGACCCGGGTTCGAGCCCCGGGCTCTCCATCTGCAGGGGAGTCACTTCACAGGCAACACCGGCATCAACAACAATAACAACAACAATAAAAACAAGGGCAACAAACAGGAAATAAATATTTTTAAAAATCTTTTAAAAAATGAAAATACCAAATCTACAGTGTCTGAGGGTGTGGGGAGGAGGGAATAAATATAAAAACACAACCTAGATTCTGACCCAAAGCAGGTAACTCTGCTCTCCAAATACCTACCTGTTCCTACTGGGAGCTTACAGATGGATTTGCTTAAATGACAGGGCCCAGCACTGCTACAGCTGTAACACTGTGAGGGCCCAGCAGAATGATATCTCCCTCTCTCTCTCTATATATATATATATAATTTTTCTTTATTTTAAGATAAGGATAGTAATGGGCTCAAGGACTTATCTTCAACCCTCTGGTTCCCACCTTCAAGAGGAAAAGCTTAACAAGTGGTGAAATAGTGCTGTAGGTGTCTCCCTTTCTCTCTCCCTATCTCCCCTACCTCTGCTCAATTTCTCTCTGTCTCTATCAACACAAGAAAGAAAGGGGAAAAATGATCACCAGAGCAGTGAATTCATCGTGAAGGCACTGATCCTCTGAAATAACAGTGCCTACCTGTGAGTACACATGAACACACAGAGCTGTGTACATACACACACACACACACACACACACACACACACACACGGTCAAATAATAAATTAATAACAATAATAGGCACTAGTAGAGTTGCTTATAAAAGGAAAATGAACATATATAAACACAGCTTTTGTAGCTCTTTTTATTTGAGTTATATATCAAAATGACATGGACATTTCCAAGCTCATTTGAGCCACTACCAAGTTCCTGAATCCCTCTGTGTTGATTACCTGTGCAGTTCAAGTGAAATCAGAATGGGGCCAACTGGTAGCTGCTTCCAAGTTACAGAACATAAACTAAGCTCAGTGTCTGATCGCTCTCTCTCTCTCTCTCTCTCTCTCTCTCTCTCTCTCTGCCTCTTTGTCTACCTGCCCTCTCAACTTCTGACTGTCTCTATCCAGTAAATAAGATTTATTTATTTTTCTAAAGTGTGACCCATACATCACTGTATTGGCACCATGAGGACTTGCTAGAAATTCAGAAGCCCAGGCTTTAACCAGATCTAGTGAGTTGGAACCTGCTTTGTAGCAAAATTGCCAAGTGTGATCTATCACATCACAGACTCAGGAGCTCTGTGGTTTAGGGGTTAGATTCCTTGCAGAACCCTCATGAGAATCGCATGATTAAGGAAAGAGTTTGGGCATCTGTGTGATGTTATTGCTATCTAAGGACCGTGCCATGGCTCCCTCAAATGCAACCATCCTATTCCATTACTGCTCAGGTCTACTGCGCAGATCAAATAAGCAGTTACTGGGAAGGACTCACAGTGAACTAAGTCACTATTAATCAGCACACACTAAAACCACTTTCTTAGAAGCAGAATCATGCAATTTCTGACCATGAGAGTAAATTCGTAAGTAAGACTTGAGAATCTCATTGCAATCCCACTGAACAACTGACTGAATAACAAATACAGATACTGGAGTTGCTAAGCATGGGTCTGGTGTTGGGGTGGGAGGTCCAGATAGGTGACATAGTAGTAGAAAACAAGATTTGAAGCGGAAAGTTCTGAGTTCAAGCCCTCGACTCCTGGAGTGTTGCTCTAGTTCATTCTCTCCCTCTCCCACTGTCCCTAGATAATTTATTAATTTAGCTTTTTTAAAAAAATCAGCTTTGGCCCCTGGTACAATAAATAGCTATATAAAAATAGCACAGAGGCAGAGGTCTAACATCTTGGTAGAGAAAGTGTGCTCTGGGCCTGGGTGGTGTGCATTGTAACAGGTGTGGCCACACCTGTTACAATGCACAAGGACCCAGGTTTGGAGTCCACCCCATCTTTGCCAGTAAGCTTTGCCAGTGCTGAAGCTTTGTTGCAGGCGTGAAAGCTTTGCCAGTGCTGAAGCAGTGTTGCAGGCGTCTCTCTGCTTCTCTCCCTATCACCCCCCCTTCCCTCTTGATTTCTGGCTGTCGCTACCCAATACATAAATAAAGACAATAAAAATAAAACTTTTAAGTGTGATCCAGGGCCAGGTGGTGGCACATCTAGTTAAGTGTACATGTTACAGGGCACAAAGACCTGAGTTCAAGCCCCTGATCCTCACCTGCAAGGGGAAGCTTTGGGAGTGGTAAAGCAGTGTTGCAGCGCTCTCTCTCTCTCTCTCTCTCTCTCTCTGTCTTTCTCTCCCTCTCTCCCCCTTCCCTTTCTCTTTATGACTATCTCTACCCAATAAATAAAGATTTGATTTTTTTCCCCTAAACTGTGACCCATGCATCACTCTATTGGCACCAGGAGAACTCGCTAGAAATTCAGAAGCCCAGGCTCTAACCAGACCTAATGAGTTGGAAAGTGCTTTGTCGCAAAATTGCCAAGTGTGATGAATCACATCACAGACTCAGGAGCTCTGTGGTTTAGGGGTTAGATTCCCTGCAGATCCCTCATGAGAACTGCATGATTAAGATTGTGGTTTGCGGGCTTGAAACTTCAATTATTTACTAACTGGAGGCATGTTACTGAAATTGCAGCTTCTCTTGTTCCTTTCTAGTACACATTCTGTGGGATGAAATGAGATTATAAAGATTTCCTTTTGTCATTACTGGGGTTCCACTGCTGCAACCCAAATTTCCCAGAGAGAACAAGACAAGAGAGAATGAAGAAGCTTGCCCTAGCCAGTGGAGACTGGGCTTGAACCTGGGTCACACAACAGGGCACAAGACTATAAAGATGAAATAGGCTGACAATGTCCATGTCCAGCAGAGAAGCAATTACAGAAGCCAGGACTCTCACCTTTTGTACCTCAAATAGAATTTTGGTCCATACTCCTAGAGGTGGTGGTGGTGGAGATACTGGAGGGGGGGGGTTAGGGAAAGATGACTAGAGGGCTCTGAACTCCAACTTTTTCAGGACACAGAGAAAGAAGAGGAAAAGGGGGCATTGGGATGCAATGATAGGTGTAGGTGTGACTTGGAAAGGATGAGAAGATGGGACCATGGGAAAATCAATCTATACAAATGTTGGTCTGCTTCTAAGACCCCTTCTGTTGCACTGCTTGCCGCTGTGGTCTATTTACATAATCATTGTTTTGCCCACACTGGTTTAATCCCCACCAGCGCTGGTTCCAGTGCTTTTTCCTTCTCCCCACCCCCTATCCTATGTACATCCTCTTCTGACCTGACACTTCCGCCTCAGGAGATATATAGGACAAGATTGTGATTAGAGATAGCTAGATCGAACTGCATCCCCGCTTGTCAATAAAGACTGAACTGCATTCCCAGCTCAGCCATGAGTCCCCTGGTCATCTCTCTCTCGCCTGCTAGCCTGGCAACTGGCGCCCAGAACTGGGACTGGCATACAAATATACCCAGACAGATGTAGAACTAATAGTTAAGAGATATCTGTCACGCTAGGAGAACTGTGGTAGCTTCCAAGGGAGGGAGTGGGGATACAGAACTCTGCTGGTGGGAATGGTGTGGAGTTATACCTACTATGTTGTAATTTTGTAATTTGATATTAAATCACTAATTAAATTTTTAAAAAATGGTGTAATAGGCTGCGACTCAGCAAGCACTGAGAATGGTGATAATAACTACTTAATTATAGTAAGTACTAACTGTATGCTTGCATAATTAGCATATTTGGTAGTATTTAAAGGTCACTTGTTACAGACTGGAGCAACTTTGAATAAGAGCATATACCACAACTATCAATGCAGAATCTCACAAGAACACTAGCAAAATATTTCTTTACCTCTGTCTTGTCTCCCCATGAACAGCCACCGCTGGACCTGCTCCTCTGAGCCCCACGTGCTGCTGCTGTTATGAAAGGATGGAGAATCAGTCAAGTCTGTAGAGCTGGATTTGTTCCCAGAATATTTTTTCTGTCCTTTACCTTTTCCCTCCACCTCTGTGCCAATGATGTTTCCTCTCATACCTAGTGATAGTATCTAAAATATGTGTGTTAAGAATTACACACTGGGACCTGGGGTAGATAGTATAATGGTTATGCAAAGAGACTGTCATGCCTGAGGCGCCAAAGTCCCTGGTTTAACCCCTGGACAACCATTATCCAGAGCTTCTCAATGCTGTGGTCAAAAAAAAGGAAAAATAAATATTGAGGCTGGGCAAAATAGCTCACTTGAATAGTCTGCCTGCTTTACCACCCAAGTTTCAGCCTTTGGTAAAATAGTGTCTTTTATCCTTCTCTCTGATTCTGCTTCTCTGTCTCTTGCTATCTGAAAAAAGTTTACCTTGAATGGTAGAGCCTCCATGACAAGAAAACAAATAGATATGTACATAAATAAATTTCCCACTGAGGGCCTGGTGGTGGTGCACCTCGTTGAGTGCACATGTTACAATGCACAAGGAACCAGGTTCAAGTACCCTATCCCCTGCCCCAGGGGGAAAGCTCTGCAAATGGTGAGGCAGTGCAGCAGGTGTCTCTCTGTCTCTCTCCCTCCATATCTCCCCCTTCCCCCTTGGTTTCTGGCTGTCTCTATCCAATAAATAAAGATGATAAAATTTTTTACATCAGTAAGATAAATGACCCATTGATATGTATAATCTTACTTCTCATACTGGTAATGAGCTTTAGAACATGGCATTTCAACATCCAAATGCATGTGTGATGCTTAAAAAAGGTCAGGTCCTAGGTTCCGACTAACCAATCTTACTGTCTTATAAGCTACTATTAATCACAGATAAAAGTGGCTTGTAAAAATATAGCTATAGGGAGTCAGGCAGTAGGGCAGTGGGTTAAGTACATGTGGCACAAAGTGCAAGGACCAACCTAAGGATCCTTGTCATTTCACAGGTGGCGAAGCAGGTCTGCAGGTGTCTGTCTTTCTCTCCCCGTGTTCCCCTCCTCTCTCTATTTCTCTCTGTCCTATCCAACAACAACATCCATAAAAACTAAAAAAAAAAGGCAACAAAAGGGAATAAATAAGTAAATAAATATTTTAAAAACTGAAAAAAAATAAAAAAGAAAAACATAGCTATAATGCACAAATGATCTTCACATATAAAATATAATATAAAACTCTTTAAAAATAAAGATAGTAATAAGTTCTATAAATAGTAAATATCAGATATAAACCATCAATGTATAAGCTATGATAAAAAACCCTTTGCATATATGCAAAAGTTTTAACTTATGCTGCTATATATAACATATGGCATGTATCATACATACACATATATATGTATACATATACATAATAGCATATCATCTGTAAAAGGAAAAGAAAGCATTGATTTAGAAAGTGGTTATATATATATATATATATATATATAGTCAGCATAAGCATATATCTTAAAATGTTTTTGACACCTGCAGACCTGCTTCAAAGTTAGTGAAGCGATTCCCCTGTAGGTGGGGAGCCAGGGGCTGGAACCAGGATCTTTACGCAGGCCCTTGCGCTTTGCACCATGTTCATGTTTTAACCGCTGCACTACCGCCCAACTCCATATCTTAAATTTCTTTAAAAACAGGTTTTTAGGGGGTCGGGCAGTAACGCAGTGGGTTAAGCGCACGTGGTGCAGAACACAAGGGCTGGCATAAGGATCCTGGTTCAAGCCCCTGGCTCCCCACCTGCAGGAGAGTCGCTTTACAGGCAGTGAAGCAGGTCTGCAAGTGTCTGTCTTTCTCTCCCCCTCTCTGTCTTATCCTCCTCTCTCCATTTTTCTCTGTCCTATCCAACAACAATAACATGAATAACAACAATAGTAACTACAACAATAAAACAAGGGCAACAAAAGGGAATAAATATTTTTTAAAAAACATTTTAATGTTTTCTATCCTGAGTTCCACACCATTTCACTCAGTCAGCTCGTAACCTCAATGCACATACTAAGACAAATATTTCAATACACAATCAAATTCATCACATGAACTTTTCCCAAACAAACAAACAAACAAACAAATGCGCCTTGCCTTCAAAAGGCAGAATGTATGCTCTGCAGCTATTAATAGGAAACTGCCACCTAGTGGCAGAGGGAACATAGTTCAGTGTGAACTGGTGATTGAGGAACTTCATAGGACCATTTACAAATTTATTTTGGGGACCTACAAAAAGTTAACACCTGAAGAGGAGTTTTGTTAAGACAGTGGCACCAATTAAAAGACTGTTTAGTCCATGTGTTCCAGGTGCCTTAACATTTAGTAAGTAAACAGTAAAGAGTATTTCTTTGCTTTGCTTTGCTTTGCTTCCAGGGTTATCTCTGGGGCTTGGTGCCTGCACCATGAATCCACTGCTCCTGGAGGCCATTTTTTTTCTATTTGTTGCCCTTGTTGTTTATCGTTTTAGTTATTGTTATTGTGGTCATTACTTTCATTGTTGTTGGATAGGACAGAGAGAAATCAAGAGAGGAGGGGAAGACAGAGATGGGAAAGAAAGACACCTGCAGACCTGCTTCACCGTTTGTGAGGTGACCCACCCTGCAGGTGGGGAGCTGGGGGCTTAAACTGGTCCTTGTGCTTTGCACTATGTGTGCTTAAACAGCCGCACTACTGCCTGACCCCCGTAAGCAGTATTTCTAATGCTTTATCTCCCGGACCACTTCCCAGGTCCCTGTAAGCAGTATTTCTTTGATCAGTTGCAATAACCCATAAATATTTGGGAGCCACTCTCTTCCCTGATCCAGCTTTCTGGTCCCTTTTCCAGCCATGACATCTTCTCCCCAGACAATAACTTGGATCCACCTGCCTATCAGATGTCAGGCTTAGGAAAAAAAAATAAAAATAAAACTAATATAGTCATGGGCCCTTTGGAATATAACTAAAATAGGCCTACTAGCTATCTACAAAACAGAGACCCCCCAACTCTTCATTTGAACTATTCCAGCCTTTAGGTTCACGATTAGTCAATGTGTTTGGTTTTATATGTTAACTTTTCTTTCAGCCACCAGGGTCCAGATGCTACCATGATGCCAATCGGACTTCCCTGGGCAGAGGACCCCACTCCACCAATGTGTCCTGGAGCCCTGCTTCCCCAGATCCCCACCCCACTAGGGAGAAAGAGAGGCAGGTTGGGAGTATGGATTGACCTGTCAATGCCCATGTTCAGCGGGGAAGCAATTACAGAAGCCAGACCTTCCACCTTCTGCATCTCACAATGACCCTGGGTCCATATTCCCAGAGGGATAAAGAATAGAAAAGCTGTCAGGGGAGGGGATGGGATACAGAGTTCTGGTGGTGGGAACTGTGTGGAGTTTTACTCCTCTTATCCTATGGTTCTTGTCAATGTTTCCTTTTTATAAATAAAAATTTAAAAATATGTATAAGCTATCAAAGTTTCTAAGATGAAGTGTAGAAAACAGTCCTACAGGAGTCCTTAGGATCCCACATATTATTACTATTTTTTTCATCACTAGGATCCACTGCTTCTAATTTGAATTTTTCAGATAGACAGAGACAAAAAGGTAGTGAGAAAAATAATTATCAAAGAAACATGAAATACAGCATCCAAGATTCCTCCAGTGTAGTGGTAGGGTCAAACTTCAACTCTGGTTGTGCACATGGCAAAAACTGTATTTTTCTTATTCTTTTGTTCTCTTTTTATTTATTTATTCTTGCATAGGAACAGAAACAGAGTGACTGGGGAAGATAGAGATGGAAAGAGACAGAGAGACATCTGCAGCTCAACTTCACCACTTGTGAAGCTTTCCCCTGAAGCTTGGGACGGGAAGGGGGGCTTGAACCCAGGTCCTTGCACACTGTAGCATGAGTGATTAACCACCAGGTGCAACCCCAGTCTGGCCCCAGGAACTGTTATTTTCATACAGCTATATCCATTGTATACCATCATAAATGTTTAAAGGCCTGACTCCAAGAGATCTGTATTGAATTTCTTTGGCCATTAAGACTGCGAATTAGCCATTTGCAAAGACAGTGGTTTTTATTATTCTTCAATAAAAATATCGATGGTGAAGAAGGTCACTAACACTTCTAAAATGTAGCCGTACATGCTTATACTTAATTCTAAATCACACACTAAAATCTGTTTCATAGCTTGGTCCTGAGCTCAGCAAATGAGAAGGCACATTCAGGGCCTGAGCGTAGGCTGCGGTCCTGTAGTAGCTGATTAAGTCTAGGATTTGTGTCTTTTAACTTATTCACGATCACAGATGCTAATTAGAACACCACATTTTCGGGAATGATACAGCCCTGCTTATTTGCTGGCCTGGCAGCCAGGCGATAATTAATCTTTTGATGATTGTCCCACTTCTAGTTGCGTAACAACTTTGACTGGGAGCATAAATCACTGACTGCTAAGGGTTTGTTCTGCCTTACCATGACAGGTGGTCTGCACTTGCATAACATTTTTTTTCCTCCAGGGTTATCTCTGGGGCTAGGTGTCTGCACTGAGTTCACTGTTCCTGTGGATAATTTTTTTTAAATCATTTTATTGGACGATACAGAGAGAAATGGAGGAGGGGAGACAGAGAAGGAGAGAGAAAGACACTTGTAGACCTGCTTCACCGCCTGTAATGGCTCCCTCCTGCAGGTGGGGAGCTGGGGACTTGAACCTGGATCCTTGCATGGATCCTTGTATGGGTCCTTGTGCTTCATGCTATGTGCCACTCCACAGCCCCTTTGGATAAAGTAGGTAGTGCAACTCTGTGCCACCTGTATGCTTGCTGTATTGATAATTCCATCAGCTTCTCAAAACCAGATTCATCTGTCTGTGGTTCTCTCTTCATCCTAGATAATCTTACAAGGCTGTGGAACTGTTCTTCTATATTTGGGGGGGGGGGTGTTGTACCTAAGAAATCCTCAGTAAAAGTTTAATAAGTGAAGATATGGGGGCAGGGAGGAGATGGCACACTCAGTACAGAAGTTACTACCTAGCCCCTGGTCCCCACCTGGAATGAGGAAACTTCATGAGCTTTGAAGCAGTGCTGTAAGTGCCTTTCTCTCTCTTCTTTTTAATTATCTTTATTTAATAGAGACATGTTGGTCTGCTTCTAAATTCTGCTTCTAAGACCCCTTCTGTTGCACTGCTTGCCACTGTGATCTGTTTACATCATCATTGTTTTGCCCACACTGGTTTAATCCCCACTGGTTTGCACACTTTTTCCTTCTCCCCAACCCCTATCCTACTTACTTCCTCTTCCTGACACTTCCGCCTCAGGAGATACATAAGGACAGGATTGTGATTAGAGATAGCTAACTTGCACTGCATTCCTCATCTGTAAAGATCGAACTGCATCCCCGCTCATCAATAAAGATTGAACTGTGCCTCAGCTCAGCCATGAGTCCCTGGTCATCTCCCTCCGCCCGCAAATCTAGCCTAACAAATCTGGCGCCTCAAACAGGGACCGGCAGAGACAGCCATTTATTGAGAGGGACAAATCTACTTGATAATGTGCACTGAAAACAAATCTTCAGTGCATACAAAAGCGTATTTCTTTCTCTTTTTTGTTCTACAGTTGAGAGTACAAACCTACAGCATTTATTTCATTTCCTGTTTAACCTAACTTTAGCTGTGGGTTACTTTTGTTGTTGTTTTAGATGAAGACAGATAGGTAGATTGGCAGGGAGAGCAAGAGAAAGTGGGAGGGAGAGGGAAGGAGGGGGGAGACAGAGAGAAGGAAAGGGAGAGGGAGTGGGAGGAAAAAGGGAGAGGACGGGGGAGGGAGAGGGAAGGGGAGAGGGAGGGAGAGGGAGAGGGAGAGGGAGACGGAGGGAAAGAGAGAGGTAGAGGAAGAGGGAGGGAGAGGGAGGGGGAAGGAAGGGGAGGGGGAGGGGAAGGGAAGGGAGGGAGAGGGAAGGAGAGGCAGAGGGAGGAAAGGTGAAGGGTGGGAGAGAGGGGGAGAGGGAGAGGGAGAGAGAGGGGGAGGGAGAGGGACAGGGAGGGGGAGGAGAGTGAGAGGGAGGGAGAGAGAGAGGCAGAAGCAGGGGCAGGGGGAGTGGGAGGGGGAGGCACAGGCAGAGGCTGAGACTACAGTACTGAATCTTTGCTCAACGTGGTGCTAGAAACCAGACCTGAAGCTGGATCTCATGGACAAGGCAAAGCAACACAGCCACATCTGTTGTGCTGCATTCTCCTGTGCCCAGGCCAGTGCTAAGTACAGAGACACTCCGTTTAGGAAGGAGGAAAGGGATGCGAAGATCTAGAGACAAGTTTCCCAAGACAGCACAGCTAACAGGCCATGGAGCTTGGGAGTCACGATGGATGGGCTTCCCAATAGCACTGACTCTGCTATGTGAACAAGATGTGAAAGTAATGGAAGGTGAGCTTCGGCTCAGATTATTTGAGGACAGACCGACCATTAAGGCAATAGCCAAAGTCAAACTTTTGCAGTTTTACTGCCTATTGAAATGCCATCCTAAAAAAAAAGAAAAGAAAAGAAAAAGCTGAGGTTTTGTAATTCCTGTCCACTGCTTCTATGATAAATTATGTACAGGGTAAGAAGTTTTACAGAGAGAAGAAAAGTCCAGTGGAAAACTGTGCTAGAATACTCATTGCATGACAGCCACTTCCTGAGCCCTTTCCCCTTTCTTATTTTTTGGGGTGTCTCTCTCCTTCTCCGGCAGGGTGTCCTCCAGGGGAAAGGTAATGGGCTGGTTCTTTCTCGCTCACGACAGGGGTGACACGAAGTAAAAGACACCAGGGGACTCTTAGCGTGAATCTAGAATCTGAGTCCTTAGAGTCCCAGAATCCTAGAGTCCGTTTATTAGCAAAGTGGACATGAGTTAAATAGAAAAGCAATGAAGTTAATTATTGTTGAAATATGACAGAAATTACAGGTTTCTTAACAGTCAGCATGCCCCTAAGGTAGGGGGCTGGTATGACAGGAATTGATGAGATATAAGACAGTTATTCTCCATAACACAAGCAACTTAATTATCCAAAGGTATTTGAGAGAAGCATAGGGGTTAAACCCGTAGGGTGAGACAGAGAGAAGATGGATATCAAAAGGCCATATAGTTTGGAATTTCTCTTGTCTGGGGTCTGAGGTGTGTGATGAAGTGTGTGATAAGGTGTGTTCTTCTGTGATCAGAAGGTGACTTTGAATGAGTGAATCTGCGGCCATGTGGCCTGCAGTTAATGGAGGGAAGTACTGGGGTTTCTGTGGGCCTGAGAGTCAAGAAGGAAAGAACCAAGTCTGAGTTTCCCCCCTTATGCTCACCTCGGTTGAGAGAGACTTACCAAGAGGTTATCTTCTCAGACCTCCATCCAAAGATGGGGGTGGTTCTCCCTAAGCTCTATCAGGCTTACACATGTTCCCAACACTTATTTGTATTTTCAAATCTTTATTTATTGATTGAATAGGGAGACAGCCAGAAATCAAGACAGAGAGACAGAGAGACACCTGCAACACTGCTTCACAACTTGCAAAGCTTTCCCCCTGCAGGTGGGGAGCAGGGGCTCTGAGCCCCAGTCCTTGTGTGTTGTAGCCTCTGCCTAACCAGATACACAGCCACCTGGTTCTGACCCTTTCTTCCCAGGTGAGAGTTTAAAGCACACCCTGACAGCAAAGTTCTGAATTCCCTAAATTGGGAATCAGCTGCCACCAATGGAAATGGGTAGATGTGGAAAACTGGAGGACTGCAGCACACAGACCTCACATGGCAGTCACAGTTTGGGGGTGGGGTGGAGTGCGGTGCAGTGCAAATATCGTAAGTGGGGCTAGGAAGACAGTCCAGTGGTTATCCAGGAGACGCTTATGCCTGATGCTCTGAGGTGCCAGGTTCAATCCCAGGCACACACAACCAAGAGCTGAGCAGTACCAGGCTATCTCTTTCTCTCTTTCATTGAAAAAGTAATAAAGATCATTATTTTAAATAATTATTAGAGGGGACTGGGTGGTGGTTCACTTGGTTAAGTGTGCATGTTAGCATGAGCAAGGTCCTGGGTTCCAGCCCTCGGCCTCCACCTTCAGGGAGAACAGCTTCACAAACCACAAGCAGTGCTGCAGGTCTCTCTCTCTTTCCATTTCAGCCCTCCGTCTTCTTCTTTCTCCTTTTATTCCCCCCACTCCTCTCAATTCCTCTTTGTCCTATCAAAAGACATAAATAAAGTTTAAAAGATGTTAAAAATTACAAGCACTGGAGGCCAGGCAGTGGCACACTTGGGAAGACAGGCATGCTACAATGTACAAGGACCAAGGCTTAAGTGCCCAGGTGCCCCAAACTGCAGGGGCAGAGCTTCCAGGGATGGGATCAGTGAGGGAGTGTTGTTGTTATCATGCTTTCTCACTCCATTTGTAGCTCCTCCTCCCTTGGTTCCCCCATCTCTACCCAAGAAATAAATAAATAAAACAGTGTGGAAAAGCATGTGATTGCAGATACTGAACTGTGTATAGCTAGTTCGATTTGTGTTCACATCTCAGGAAAAAAAAAATACAATATCCATCAGTAGGAAAAGCAGTGAGACAGTAGGAGGGAAAGTGTGTGTGTGTGTGAGTGTGTGTGTGAGTGTGTGTGTGTGTGAGTGTGTGTGTGAGTGTGTGTGTGTGTGTGAGTGTGTGTGTGAGTGTGTGTGTGTGTGTGTGTGTGTGTGAGTGTGTGTGTGTGTGAGTGTGTGTGTGTGAGTGTGTGTGTGTGAGTGTGTGTGTGAGTGTGTGTGTGTGTGTGAGTGTGTGTGTGAGTGTGTGTGTGTGTGTGTGTGTGTGTGAGTGTGTGTGTGTGTGAGTGTGTGTGTGTGAGTGTGTGTGTGTGAGTGTGTGTGTGTGTGAGTGTGTGTATGTGTGTGTGTATGTGTGTGAGTGTGTGTGTGTATGTGTTTGTGAGTGTGTGTGTATGTGTGTGTGTGAGTGTGAGTGTGTGTGAGTGTGAGTGTGTGTGTATGTGTGTGTGTATGTGTGTGTGAGTGTGTGTGTATGTGTGTGTGAGTGTGTGTGTGTATGTGTGTGAGTGTGTGTGTATGTGTGTGAGTGTGTGTGTATGTGTGTGTGTGTGTGTGTGTGTGTGTGTGTGTGTGTGTGTATGTGTGTGTGCGTGTGTAGGGAGAGCAGGTAATAACAGCTCTTATGGGCTGGGAGAGAGCAGGCCAAGAGAAAGAGTGATGGGAAGATAGACAGATAGGCAGACAGACAGACAGACAGGTAAGAGAGACAGAGAGACAGAGAGACAGAGAGACAGAGATTGCACCAAAATGTGGACACGCTTGGATTTTTGTTTTTCTTTTTGTCATTACAGGGGCCTCATGGGTCCACACTCACTTCTTCAGATAAAAACATAAACACAGAGACAGACAGACAGACAGACAGACAGACAGACAGACAGGGAGAAGGACAGCACCACACCTAAGCTCAACTCCGGGTGGCACTCCTGACCAGGCAACTGCAGTATTTACCGGAACTATGTGGCCAGCTGAATGCTCACTTTGATGGCTTTTCCCCTCCCTGGTTTCTGCCTTTCCTTTGCAAGGAGAGAAGATTGATAGGATTTAAAGTTATTACCCCCACAGTATAACCTCATAAAGGGCAATAAGATATCTCCAAGATATTTGGACAGTTGCTCTCACCCTCTCTAGACTCTTTGCTTACTCCATGATTTTTAAATTTTTAAAAATATTTACTGTATTACTTGTGAAAGAGAGCTTCACTTGAGACAGGGCACAGGGAGAGGTGAAGAGAGGGAGAAGTCCCTGGGACATGCAGTGCTAGGGTTTGAACTGAGAACCTAAGGCAGGAAGGTCTGAGGTATTCCAGTAGACTCATTTCTTTAGCTGTCCCACAATTCTTTAAGCATTGTAAAATGCACAACTCAGAGGCAGCTAAATCACGCAAAAAAAAAAAAAAAGCTATTTGTAGACTATCATGATTTCGTTGTCAATTATTTTCAGACCTCTCAACAGAGCTAACTTTTAAATTTAATTAACTATTTGTGAAACAAAAGGAATACTTCATCTTTTTTTTTTCCCCTCCAGTATTATCACTAGGGCTCAGTGCCTTCACCACAAATCCACTGGAGGCCATTTTCCCCATTTTTATTGCCCTTGTTGCTGCTGTTGTTGGATACGACAGAGAGAAATGGAGAGAGGAGGGAAAGACAGAGAGGGAGAGAGAAAGATAGACACCTGCAGGCCTGCTTCACTGCTTGTGGGGTGCCAGCAGGTAGGGAGCCAGTCTGGGGCTCCAACCTGGATCCCTGTGCTGGCCCTTGTGCTTTGTGCCATGTGCGCTTAAGCCACTGCACTACCGCACTACCATCTCACCCCCCTTTCTCCTTCTAAATAATCTTTGTAAACCTACTTTTAATATGCACTGTGCCCCTTCACAAGGTTCCATGTTTGTAACACAGTGTATAGGGACTATTACATGGCTCATAATTCAGGCCAAGTGAATTCCAGGAAAATACAGTGATTCTCTAAGCACATTTATCAAAAAACATAAGAAAGTCTCTTTATTCCTAAACAAACCACTTAAGTTATCTCCCCGTCTTCTGGGTCTCCTTTGGGGAACTAGTTAGAAATGCTCATAAGCAAAAAGTTTATAAGATCTATAAGATAATTCAGATAGAAATACTTTTCTATGTTAGGTTATTAAACATATTCAGAGTCCCAAGTAAATTAACATTTACATTTTATATCTGATGAATCCATAACTGGATTTTGATTCATAGACTCTAGATATCAGGATATGTATGCTTGTAAATATTCTATATATGAAGGAAAGATAGAAATTGACCCCTGATGTACAAGTAGTTGTCAAGTTAATGCGAAAAGTAGATCTGTGCACAAGGACATTCTAAGTCCACTAGTATGTCTGTGACTCTTAGCTATCCCACCACATGTACTGAAATATGAGAATGTCTTACTATGTTTTGGTTCTTGCTGACATCATCTGATATCACCATGGCTGCCCTTGTGGTGCATTGCAGATGGTGCTTTGACCCACAATTTCCCCTAGATGGCGATCTTTTCAAAGAATCACTCCAGTCTTCACTCCCTGAGAGAACTGAGTCCCTGCCAGCAGCCTAATTTAGGGACTACATCCAGCACTTAGGCTGTGGAGAGGGAGGCAGAGATCAGGGGTACTCAAAGTCATTAAAAGACTGTCCCCTGGGGGTCGGGCGGTGGCGCAGTGGGTTAAGCGCACATGGCGCAAAGCGCAAGGACCTGCATAAGAATTCCGGTTCGAGCCCCCGACTCCCCACCTGCAGGGGAGTCTCTTCACAAGCGGTGAAGCAGGTCTGCAGGTGTCTGTCTTTCTCTCCCCCTTTCTGTCTTCCCCTCCTCTCTCCATTTCTCACCTATCCAACAATGAACAACATCAACAATGGCAATAATGATGACCACAGTGAGGCTACAACAACAAGGGCAACAAAAAAAAGGTGGAAAAATGGCCTCCAGGAGTGGTGGATTCATGGTGCAGGCACCGAGCCCAGCAATAACCCTGGAGGGGGAAAAAAACTGTCCCCCAAACATTACAAAATTGGAGAGATGAACGTTATCTAGTTAGATACGTGTTTGAGACATGGTATTCAAAAAAGATTGGTACAAATCAATCAGATTGAATTTCAACTCTAGGCTCAAACTGTTCATGCATCTCTCATTATGACTTGGGCTTTGAAATAGGAAACTGCCTATACACTTAGACCAGGGAGAACAGAAGCAACTGGTGATGCCACTTTATAAGATACAGTTATATGTAAGTAACATTAAGGGATATAAATCATGGTGAGGTCTTGTATGATACAGCAAATCCTAACAATGGGAATTTTCAAAGTTAACCCAATTGTCAAATAGTTTGGCTATAGCAATAACTATCTATTGCCTTCATAAACCCTGACAGCAGGAACCTTCCCCATTCTCAAAACCCATACTTCTCCCAGTCCTGGAACCTCTGGGGGGGGTCTCACTTTCCTACATGCTTCTCTCAATTACATACCAAGTGATACAGCATCTGCTTATCCCAACGTAATTAATGTAGCCAGTACCACCTCAGCATGTTTCACTTGGGACTGGGTCCAGAGACATCAAGCGTGGAATATCAACTCTTCAGCTTCATTACTGTGGTGAGACCTTTCCTAGCTCATAGGACTCATTAATTCCATTTCAGGTGGTGTACTTCCTAACAAAGCCTCAAAACCTAGATATAGACCAGGGCCCATGAGATACAGTTTAGATACACATGTATCTATCCAGAAGTTTTGAGGGGGAATATATATACATTAAAGCAAAAGTGCACAATCATTTGCAGTGAGTCAATAAATGCAGCAAGCAAGCAGAAAAAGACCTAAAAAAGACATCATAAAGTACCCAATTAAATAATTTCTACTTAGACCTAAACATCTTTCTCACTTAATTCCTATTTCACTTCCTTCAATCACTCCAAAGTTAACCTTGCCAGACAAAGTAAGGAATACAAAAGGTGGGTAAGGGAAAGAGACTGGCAGACTCTAATGATGTCTCTTTGGTCACTACCAGGCCATCGCATCACCTGGGGCCCTAGTCAAGTAGTTCTGAGATTCCCACACAGACATGATGGGCCTAGACCTCTAGCGGATTCCTCTCACCATTGTCACTGGTCATCTCCATCAGGAACAACATAATGGACCCCTCTGTGGGCCCCCGTAGGAACTTGCTCTCAATGTGGATCAATAGTGGGAGGGACTGTTCCATTCTCCAGAGGTCGGTTGGATAACATAGAGTATGTTTTTCCAAAATGGAGACCTGCACATCTTCATCCACAATATTCTTGCCTTTAGGTCAATGATTAGTCAACAATTTATTCTGCTTTATATCTTAACTCTTTTTCAGCCACTAGGTTCCAGATGCTACCATGATGCCAACCTGACTTCCCTGGGTAGACGGCCCCACCAATGTGTCCTGGAGGCCTACCTCCCTAGAGGTCCACCCCATTAGGGAAAGAGAGCCACAGGCTGGGAGTATGGATCGACCTGCTAATGCCCATATTCAACGGGGAAGCAATCACAGAAGCCAGACCTTCCACCTTTGTCGGGCTGTGACACAGAGGAGAGAGAGAGGAAATCTGGAGTGGAGAGGGAACACAATTCTTTATTCGTGAGGACACCTCAGAGTTGGGTGAGAGCGCAGCAGTTCGGGCCATGTGGACCTAGCAAAAATGGCCGCCTCCCACTATGCACAGCAGCCTTCCCTGCGTCCATTCACCGAGGTGAAAAGCGGGCAAGAGAGAGAGAGGTGGAAGCAGGAGGGATTCATAGGGCAAAAACCAGGAGTGACGAGTCAGGACAGGATTGGTTGGGAAAGGCACTCCGAGAATATCGTATTAACTCTCCTGGGAACTGGCAATAACCTGAGGGGACAACATGATGGTTTTGACTGCATCTGCACAATTTCCCAGCACACCTTCTGCATCCCATAATGATCCTGGGTCCATACTCCCAGAGGGATAAAGAATAAGAAAGCTTTCAGGGAAGGGGATGGGATATGACATTCTGCTGATGCGATTTGTATGGAATTGTAACCCTCTTATACTATGATCTTGTCAGTATTTCCATGTTATAAATAAAAGAAATTGTCCCCCAAACACTACAAAATTGGAGAGACGAAAGTTACTTAGTCTATACTTAGATACATGTTTGAGGCGTGGTATTCAAAAAGATTGGTACATACTAAGCTTGATTAATTATGGAAGCGTCATAATCATGTTACCCTCATTTCAACTTCTTAATGACCAATAGCTCTCTTTCTGAAATGCTGACATTATTATTTGCTGATCAGTGCTTCTGGAAGGTCCTTAGATTGGTAATTATTGACTTCGAGTGGTCCACAGTAAGTAGCGTGTTTGTGGGTATTTCACTGGTGAAAGAAGAAAGGTGGGTAGATTGGGATAGGGCCACTGATGTTTTAGACTCATGACATAGAAATGGAGAAAGACATGCATTGAAAAAGAGACCATGGAAGACAGAGGGCAGGACTTGGAGGCTTGACATCCCAAATTCTATCATTGCATATGCCAATTATGCTCTAATGTCTTTCCCTTCTCTCTGAATAAGTTCATTTAAACAAAGAATCTAACTAAGTAGCTAGCTGGGGAGGGGGCAGGAAGTTATCTGAGGCTTACTCCAAGCAGGCAGGGAGGCAGGAAACATGCAGGCCAACAGCTGAGACTCCCCTCCCCCCAATTCTCCACTTTCCCATCAAACTCTACTTACAAAACACAAGTCCAAAGATAAAATTAGTATTCATTTTTTAAAAATTATTAGTGATTTACTTTCTATTATTTTGCTGATTTTTATTGACACATACCTGAAAACTATTTTATAGTGTAATAATGCTTCAATAAAATTTTTGTACCCCTCTTATTCTATGTTATTGTTGATCATTATTAAATATATATATTAATATAATTATATAATACACACACACATATATATGGCAAGTGTAAAGGAGTAAAATAAAATAATAAAGTATAAAACATTGATTTTTATTTAAAAATTAATTCAAGCATTATTAGCGATCTAATAATGATCAACAAGACAGTGGGATAAGAGGGGTACAGTTCCACACAATTCCCACCACCAGAGTTCCATGTCCGTTCTCCTGCATTGGAAGCTCCCCTATTCTTTTCTTTTTAAAGATTTTTTTTTAATATTTATTTATTATTCCCTTTTGTTGGCCTTGTTGTTTCATTGTTGTAATTATTATTGTTGTTATTGATGTCATTGTTGTTGGATAGGACAGAGAGAAATGGAGAGAGGAGGAAAAGATAGAGGGAGAGAAAGACAGACACCGGCAGACCTGTTTCACCACCTGTGAAGCGCCTCCCCTGCAGGTGGGGAGCCTGGAGCTTGAACCAGGATCTTTACGCTGGTCCTTGCACTTTGTGCCACGTGCGCTTAACCCGCTGCGCTACTGCCTGACATGGGGGAAGCTTCCCTATTCTTTATCCCTCTGGCAGTACAGACTGAAGATCTTTATGGGGTGCAGAAGGTGGGAGTTCTGGCTTCTGTGATTGCTTTTCTGCTGCACCTGAGTGTTGGCAGGTGGATTGATGTCCCCAAGAGCCTCAGGCACTCAGTGTACACCCCTTTGCATGCAGGCCCTAATTGAGAGCCCACAACCAGGATTTTGCCAACATTCTCAACCTTCTGACACATACGAGCTTTTGCTTTCCTGTGACTCACGCTGCTCTTGGGTACTTGGCTTAGTCTCTTCTTCCTCCTGGGGACTGGGGTGAACTTGGAGGGGTGTGGGGACACTATTCCAGGTTACACATTTCTTTCATCTAATGGCCTAATGGCCACTGGAGTCAAATCTTCTCCTTCACCCCTGAACATTGTCATCCTCCCAGCTGTGCTGAAAAGTCTCCCATTCTGCAACACTAACTCCTCCACCTTCACCCTGCTGACCTCACATCCCGTCTCAGTTCCTTGGCTGTGTGACCATATTCTGAGCCTTGCCTCGAATGATACCCAATACCACAAAACAGTCGCAATCCTTAATTTTCTTGTTTTTTTTTTATTTTCAAATGTTTTTTTTCTTTTTTTAATCTTTATTTATTATTGGATAAAGACAGAGAGAAATTGAGAGAAGAAGGGGTGATTGAGAGAGAAAGAGACAGAGACACTGGTAGCCCTGCTTCACCACTTGTGAAGATTCCCCTCTGCAGGGGGAGGGGGTGGGGGGCTTAATCAGGTGCACCACGCACCACCTCCAGGCCCCATCAACTTCTCTTAATCTTCTGGCTGACCCTTTAGTCTCACAGAAAGCAATACAGCATTTTGGGCAGAGAAACAGATTCTTTGAATGCAGTAGAAAACCAGTTTTTTAAACTCCTTAGAGTTTAAAAACTACCCTGTTTGCCTGCCTCCCCTCCCCACCCCATTCTGAAAATGGAGGGATAAGAGGAGAGCCTGCTTTGTTGCATGCTGCCAATTCTCCCTGCTTCAGACTGTGTGTTTTCCTGTGAGTTCATCGAGACTCTCAGACCTTCCAACACTCATTTTTCTTGCACTCTGCCAAATTCTTGCTGGCTTCATTTTAATCAGTAATATGTTGAAATTTCATGATCTATTACTTCAACTGATTTCTTGAAAATATACTCCAATCCTTGATTTTTTTTTCCATTGAACCAGCCCAGAAAAACCACAACTCCAGGTCAATAACAGTGATAAGCATTGACAGCTCTGGACTGCATGATTCATAGTCTTGGGCTTATCTAATTTAACCAGCACAATTCTCTGGAGGTAATATAATTATTCCCAATTTGCAGATAAGGAAGCTAAATACCAAAGGACCTCCACCACTTGTTCATGTGGTCTCTGAAGTTTCACTCTTAACACTCAGTGGCCCTGAAACACGAGATTGTGAAAACTGAGTCTCTGGCTATCTGTGTCAGTGAGGCTCGGGAGTCCTGCTTTCTCCAGAGTTAATTATTGAAAGTGGTTTAGAGTGTGGCATGTTTAACAACTGTCCCTAAGGATTCTGACCTTGAAGCTCCCGTGAGACTCCATCACTATCCATTGGGTAGAATTTACATTCAGTGCGCGTGCCTGTGTTGCACAGTGATCTCTGGGACTTGGTGCCTGCATGATTCCACCCTTCCTAGAGGCCAGTAATCACAGACACTGAGAGGTAGAGAGCAAGGGAGAAAGGCAGAGAGAAAAGGGGAAACACCTGCAACCCTTCTCCACTGCTTCTGAAGCCTCCTCCCTACAGATGCAGACTAGGGGGGATGAACCTGAGCCTGAAGAGAAGATAGACAAAGAGATAGATACTTGCAGCCCTACTTCACCACTTGTCAAGCTTTCCCCCTGCAGTGGCTTGAACCTGGGTCCTTGTACACTCTAATGTGTGTGTTTAACCAGGTGCACCACCACCTAGCCACCCCCCCACACACACATTTTTCTTCTTCTTTGGGAGTCTCAGGCATGAAAGTCATTTTGTATAACCATTATGCTATCTACCCCCACTCTCTTATTCTTTAGCTGAATTATTTTAATGAATTTAACCAAGGTGACTTGTAGTAAAACTTCCAATAGTACCAATACATTGCTGCAGTACTTCTAGCTCTGACCATAAAAATGAAAAACATGTACACGTCCGTAATAGCATTTTTGTATGATCATTCACAGAGTGATTACAGGTCAGAGGACTAACATTATTAGTCTGGATGTAACAGAATCTTACCCAAGCCTCTTGTAAATAATCACATGCTTTCAAATATAACAGTAACCAAAACAGGACTGGAGCGATAGTTTACCTGGTGAGGTGTCTGCATTGCTATGTACATAGTGACCAGGGTTTTGACCCCTGGCACCATATGGGAGTTGCTGTGGCAACAGAGAAAGCTTCAGTACTGTTATATTCCATTCTCTGCCTCTATAATCTCCCTCTCTCTCTCTCTCTCTCTCTCTCTCTATATATATATATATATATATATATATATATATATATATATGTATGTATATTCAGAGATCTGATTGTTCATAGCTGTGAAATCACACACGTGTGAAACCCTGGTTCCACCAAAAAAAAAAAAAAATTTCAAAAGAATCTCAAATCATCAGCATTTTGTTTTATGTTGAATAGCTTGCCTTGGCTGGTGAGTTAATCATACATGCATTGTCAACACTGCTTTGGGAAGCCTGGGACTCTCCAGGCATTCTAGGGAGCCATCCTCTGCCTTAATTCCCATGCTGGCATGTTAACTCAATTTAACTATATTCACAGTATTCAAAAGCCCCCGACATTGCGACGTTTCCCCCCCCCCCCCGCCCCATCTCTCTTTCTCCTTATGCCAGTGGTTGCTTTATTAAATGTAGACAGCTGCTGGTGACATATGTTTCTTAAAAAGGAATTTTTGAAATTTACGATTTGGAGAGCATACTTGAAAAAAGTCCCCAGGCTGTCAAGTGTGGTTTGGCTCCTTGGGAGACTGGGAAGCTAGGTGGGAGGGTTCAAACACTGGACAGTGTGGTGCTGACCCTATAGTTGAAGCTAAACTGCGGTAAGAGTCATGTCCAGTGGTGTATGGCCCCCTCTCTCCCTCTCCCTCTCTTTTTCTCCATATATATAATATTAGCTCAGAGCTGTGATTGTTCAGAGCAGTGAAATCACACATGTGTGAAACCCTGGTTCCACCAAAAAAATAATTCAAAAGGATCTCAAATCATTAGCATTTTGTTTTGTGCTGAATATCTTGCCTTGGCTGGTGAGCTAATAATGTATGCATTGTCAGCACTGCAACTGAAGAGCCTTCCAAATGACAAGTTCAATGGACAGCGTTGCCTATCCTTATACATAACTCAAACTCAATAATGCTGGTCCTGTTACCTTAAAGTGCATTTGTAAAAATGAAATGACTCAAAGTCTCCATTTTGGAATAAGCTAAGAAGTCTATTTTAGGTATATTCCTATATTTACTAATTTTTTTGCCTGAGCCCAACAGCTAACATGCAGGTAGGCTAAAAGTATTGTCTGGAGAGATGGTGTCAGAGTTGGAAATAGGGCTAGAAAGTTGGATCAGGGCAGAGAATAGCTCCCAAATATGGGAAAAGCATATAAATACCATTCGCTGTAAACCCCACTGATAGGATCTGGGGCCCATATTCAACAGAGAAGCCTGTGTAACCTCGGCAGTCCTGTAGGTCAGATCTCACATCCCATGGTCATAGCTGGGAATATTTGAGGCTGCACTTATTTCTGGGCCTGTCTTCCTCCAGCAGCAGAGTATACTGACCCAGTCTTCCTTCAGAGAGTGGGGAAGGATAAATAAATATGAAATGGTGTGATGCCTGGGGAAATAGTTCAGCTGGTAGTGTGCATGTCTTGCATGCCTGAGGTTCCCATTTAATCTGGACACACATGTACTTAAGCAATTTCCTGACTTCTTCTCTCCCCCCATCTCTCTCTCCCCTCCCACCCAGTGTCTCCCTCCCTGCCTCTTGTATATAAAATTCTCTCCCTTTCCCACTACTGTGAAACACTATCTGATAAGGAAGAAATAAAAAGAAGTTTAAAGGAAAAAAAAACAATTGGAATGTTGAAAGTAAAAAGCAAACTATGGATTTTAAGGTGGAACAGAGTATCATTGGCTGGATGTACACACACACACACAGCTTTCCCTCTAGTTCATTCAACTGAGTAGATACGGAAATCCCAGACTTCAAGAAAATATCTAAGGGCATAAGAAATTAAGTAACGGGAGCCGGGCTGTAGCGCAGTGGGTTAAGCGCACATAGTGCAAAGTGCAAGGACCGGCATAAGGATCCCAGTTGGAACCCCTGGCTCCCCAACTGCAGGGGAGTCGCTTCACAGGTGGTGAAGCAGGTCTGCAGGTGTCTGTCTTTCTCTTCCCATCTCTGTCTTCCCCTCCTCTCTCCATTTCTCTCTGTCCTATCTAACGATGACATCTACAACAATAACAACAACAACAATGAAATAACAAGGGCAACAAAAGGGAAAATATAAAAAAAAATTTAAAAAGTAAGTAGCTTCATTAAGGCCAAACAGTTAATGTATTATTATCTTCATCATTATCATCATCATTATCATTTGCCTCCAGGTTTATCGCTAGAGCTCAGTGCCAGCACTAAGGCCCCACTTCCCCTGGCAGCCATCTTTTACATTTTATTGTATAAGGACAGAGAGAAATTGAAGGAGGAAGGGGAGAAGGAGAGATAAAGAGAGATCCCTGTAGACCTGTTCTGCAGCTTGTAAAGTGTCCCCTCTGAAGGTGGGGAACCAGGGCTTGAACCTGGGTCCTTGCGCTTAGTACTATGTGTGTTTAACTAAGTGTGCCATGGCCTGGCCCCATCAGTAAATGGTCGATTAGCAAATTCTTTGGCTCCTCCTTCCAGAGAGACCCAGAATTCCAGTCATCTTCCTCCATCTGCCCTGTAACTAGTCTATTACCAGCTAGCTACCGTCAGTTTTTACCTGGACTACAGCAACAGCTCAGCACTTGGCCTGTTTTTTTTTTTTATTATTTCTTTTTTCTCTGTGTAGTGTGATTGTAACACAAGAGGGAGCCTTTTCTTATTTGCAGGGTTATCACTGGTGCTCAGTGCTGGTTCTACGAATCCACTGCTCCTGGAGGCTATTTTTTCCATCTTTATTGAAATAGGGCAGAGAGAATTTGAGAGGAGAAGAAAGCTTCTAGAGAGGGGGAGAGAAAGATAGGCATTTGCAGATCTGCTTCACCACTTGTTAAGTGACACCCCCCCCCCCGCGCAGGTGGGGATCCGGGGGCTCAAACGTGGATCTCTATGTTTTGTACTATGTGTGCTTAACCCGGTGCGCTACCACCTGAGCCCACAGATATCTTTACTGACGACTTCTCTGATATACCCTGTCATATGAACTGTGAAGGCTGGTCCTCCTATGTCCTGTTTCATCTGAGATGGGCTAAGAGTTGAACTTGAGTCTCTCTCTTAGGATTCACCCTTCTCTAGGGGATGCCATTCATGAATGGGAGGATGAGCATGTGGACACAGAAACCCCTTGTCACAAGAGAGACAACTCTGTAGGGTCCTACAGCTGAAGTCCTCTCAGGAAACAGTTTGAGATGATGATGATGGTGATGGTGATGGTGATGGTGATGGTGATGGTGATGGTGATGATGATGATGATTACAAAGCTCCTAGAATTTGGAACCTTTCCCTGCTCAGTCAGTACTGTTTCTTTCACTCTCTCAAAATGGTCTCGTTGAGAAAATTCCCCAACACATCTATGAACTCAATGAACTCAGTTCTATCTCAGGATTTGTTCCCTTGGAAACTCAACCTGTCACCTGGGTAAACTGATGGACAAAGGGATGAACAGAAAGCGGCTGTGGGTCTGTCTTCTGCGTTCCGTGAGAGGGTCTACCTGGCAGGGCTGCTGCATTGTCACGTGTAGGACTCAGGTTCCAGCCCCCACTGCACTGCTATCTTTCCCTTGTCCCTCTGTCTCTCCACTCTCTGGAGGCGTGAAGCCTAGGCCTTGACAAAAAATGAGGCAGGAAGGAAGAGAGGGAGGGAGAAAAGGGAGGTGGGATAGAGGGGAGGAGAACAAAAGAAAAAATTTATCTTTTAGAATAAAAAAAAATCTATACTTCAATTCTTTTTTTTTAAATATATAATTCAATTCTTACTCTGTGTCTTAATTCCTGTGATTTGAAAGTACTTAATAATGAATTTTCCTCATCCATATAATAGATTTTACTAGTACGTTTCCCAGAGAAGTTTTGTGAGGAGAAAACGAGATAGAACACATAAAGTTCCTACACGAATGTATGGAACATTAATGATATTAATGGGTATCATAAACAGGTTATTACTAGAACCACTTACAGAAAAGAAAGGTGGTCAGCTCTCGCTGAGTTGAGAGCTCGTTTTTGTTTTCTTGTACCTTGCCTCAAGTTTATTTCTAGGTGAGAATAAGAAAGAAAAAATAAATAAAAACACCCCTCTCGATGGTCTTAAGGAAAACACATGTGTGAGTGAAACTGAGAAATGTGAAAATAGTTATGATGGACAGAGTTTATCAAGAGGTTAAGTAAAATTCAAGTTGCACACTGCAGGATACAAACAATTATATAACACTAAGTATCATAACTTTTTTTTTTATAAAGTGGGTTGTCAGAAACATCACGATCCATTTTTTTTTAATGTAGGAAAAATATGCCATGATTTTCCCCACCATTTATTTAGTTGATTTGATAGGACACAGGGAAATTGAAATGGGAAAAGAGGAGAGGAGAAAGAAAAGAGAGAGGCCTGCAGTATGGCTTCCCTTTTTCTGAAGGTTCCCCCCTGCAAGTGGGAACTAGAGGCTTGAACCTGGGTCCTTGCATATTGCCAGGGATCAAACCTGAGTCACACAGATAGCAAGACAGACACACGACCTCCTGAAATATCTCTCAGTCCTGTTTTGGTGACTGACATATTTTAAACCATGGGGTTATTTATAAGATTTTATTTACTCTATCCAGACTTACAATGTTAGTCCTCTGACTTGTAATCACTATGTGAAAGATTAAACACACACACACACAAATTTTATTACATCTCTCCTCTCTACTTGTTTGGGGTTTATGGCCAAAACTAGAAGTACTGCGACAGTGTATTTGGTACTGTTGAAAGTTTTCTTAAAAGTTACTTTGGTTGGGAGTTGGGCGGTAGTGCAGCAGGTTAAGCAAACATGGCGCAAAGCTCAAGGACTCACATAAGGATCCTGGTTCGAGCCCCCGGCTCCCCACCTGCAGGGGAGTCGCTTCACAGGCGGTGAAGCAGGTCTGTAGGTGTCTCTCTTTCTCTCCCCCTCTTTGCCTTCCCCTCTTCTCTCCATTTCTCTCTGTCCTATCTAACAATGACGACATCAATAACAACAGCAGTCATAACAACAATAAAACAAGGGCAACAAAAAGGAATAAATAAATATTTTTTTAAAAAGTTACTTTGGTTAAAATAATTTAAATAATTCAACTAAAGAAGTAGAATGGACGCAGGGGGAAGGTAGCTAGCATAATGGTTATACAGAGACTCTCGTGCCTGAGGCTCCCAAGTCCCAGGTTCATCCCCTGCACCAGCATAAGCCAAAGCTAAACAGTGCTCTGATAGAAAAGAAGGAAGCAAAAGGGGGGGCAGGCGATGGCACACCTGGTTAAGCACACACATTAAAGAGCGCAAGGACACAGGTTCAAGCCCCTGGTCCCCACCTTCAGGGGGAGAGCTTCACAAGTGGAGAAGCAGGGCTGCTGGTGTGGGCTCAGCCTGGTGAGTCACCACCTAGCCCCCCATAATTCTGTTTGAGTGATTAATAGGGCAGGTAATCCAGTCCTTTGTTCCTATTCTTGACTTAGTGACGTTTGTTCCAGTGCTTAATCACCTGGTGCTTTCTATTCTCTTTCAGATAACTTTCTATTTATTTCTAGACTTTTAATCGATTTTATTCATCTTTGGCCATCACTACAAGCAGGATTACTGATCTCTGTCTTTGAGTCTCCACTTCAGTAATTTAATTAATCAAAAAAGAGTTATTTGTTGACCCGTGTGCCAAGCCTTGGGCTGGGCTTGATGACAAGTTCTAATTCATGATCCCTCTTGCTATTCTCTGACCTCTTTGCAGCCCTGGAGTTCCTTTCATCTTTTGTGAATCATCTTATTCTCGTTTTCTGTTGATCTTTTGTGAATGAGCACCAACATCTCCCCTGCCCTCTTGTAAAGACTCAAGGAAAGACCTGATCATTGCCAAATATGGGAGAAAGATCACTACTCATGGTAAGCCTGGCATGCTTCTATTAATGCACTCCAGCATAATGCCTGCTTCTTCCATAACTGTTCTGCTCTGCTCACTCATCCCACCTGGATTCTGTGAGGAGCTCTCAGCCTTTCCCTCACAGTCTCCTCTGGCTGAGATCAAAGAAACTTGTCTCATTTTCTCTTTCCCTGTGTACTATCTTCCACTTCAACATATTTAAGCCCGACCTCATTTTTACGTTTTTTTTTTCCCCACAGAGCCATATTTAACTCTCATTCTTTTTTTTTTCTTCATGTATTTATTCATTCCTTTTGTTGCCCTTGTTTTATTGTTGTAATTTGTTGTCGTCATTGTTGGATAGGACAGAGAAATGGAGAGAGGAGGGGAAGACAGAGAGGGGGACAGAAAGACACCTGCAGACCTGCTTCACTGCCTGTGAAGCGACTCCCCTGCAGGTGGAGAGCCGGGCCTCGATCCTTATGCTGGTTCTTGGGCTTTGTGCCCTCTGTGCTTAACCCACTGCGCTACCACCTGACTCCGCCCCCTTTTTTTTTAACAGAACAAATCCATCATACCCTCATCTGGGCTTAGTTCAGTTTACCTGATCTTTGATAGGCTCCACAAGTCTGGCCTTGCACTAGATACCAAGGCTTCAAAACATGGGGAGAAAGGCCTTATAGTGAAGTTTTCAATAAAAAGATGGCAGAGAACCTATTACATCCCAAATGCCAAGATATGGAAATGTAGGCATTGAGAAGAAGGATACTTTTGAAGAATGAGGACAGGCAGGCTCCTTGATGAACGTGGGCTAGCATGGGCTGTGGAGACTCAATGGGAAGCAGGCAGGTAGTGGTACAACTGGTTAAGTGTACACATTGTAGCGTGTGAGGACCTGGGTTCAAATCCCTGCTCCCCACCTGCAGGGGGAGAGCTTCATGAGTGGTGAAGCAGGGTTCCAGGTGTCTTTCTGCCTCTTTCCCTCCCTATCTCTCCCTCCCCTCTCAGTTTATCTCTGCCTCTATCAAGTAATAAATAAATAAGTATTTAAAAAGAGTGGTCCTGCAGTGGATCAAGCACTGGATTCTCAACCATGAGGTCCTGAGTTCGATCCCTGGCAGCACATGTACCAGAGTGATGTCTGGTTCTTTCTCTCCTCCTATCTTTCTCATGAATAGGTAATTTAAAAATAAGATTTAAAAAAAGTTCCCCTGTGGACTCTTTGGACCCTA
The DNA here is from genome assembly GCF_950295315.1 of Erinaceus europaeus. Classification (NCBI taxonomy): domain Eukaryota; kingdom Metazoa; phylum Chordata; class Mammalia; order Eulipotyphla; family Erinaceidae; genus Erinaceus; species Erinaceus europaeus. The sequence goes on along the minus strand of NC_080168.1, from coordinate 123,569,479 downwards.
GAAGATATAAACATAACTGAAGTGATCCCAATACTTATACAAAAATTAGTTTTATACCCAGGCTAGTATCTGACTATGAAGGCCATGTTGCTCTTCTGAAATAAAAAAAGGAAGAATGCAGTAAGAAAAAGACAGTTAACTATAAAAATAAAGTGATTCATGAAAAAAAAAAGACTGAGGGTAAGCTGGTGGCATAATTAGTTAAGCACACACATTACAGTGCATAAGGACCCAGGTTCAAACCCCTGGTCCTTATCTGCAGAGGAAATGCTTCATGAGTGGTGAAGCAGGTCTGCAGGTATCTCTCTGTCTCTTTCCCTATCTCCCCCTTCCCTCTCAATTTCTCTCTGTCTCTTTCCAATAATAAAAACAAATAAATAATATTTTTAAATATTTATTCCCATTTGTGGCCCTTGTTTTATTCTTGTAGTTATTATTGATGTTGTTGTTGTTGGATAGAACACAGAGAAATGGACAGATAGGAGGAAGACAGGGAGAGAGCAATGTAGACACCTGCAGACCTGCTTTACCACTTGTGAAGCGACCCCCCTGCAGGTGGGGAGGCAGGAGCTGGAACCAGTCCTTGTACTTAGTGCCACCTGCAGTTAGCTTAATCCTTTGCGCTACAGCCCGAGTCCCCAATAATATTATTTTAAAAAAAGATGGGATAGGATTTAGGTATTGAAGACAGAGTGAGCCATAGATAACTCCAAGCAGAGAGAATTAAGCAAACAAACACGTAGAGGTCTATAACAGTACCAGATGTAGCAAGCATAGACAGCTTTCTATTTCTAGCACACTGTGCAAGTTAAATGATGGTGATAAACTTAATAAATACCCTTTCTACATTGCTAGGAATTCATGTAACATTTTATAATTTGCAGTAGTCTCCTGGTTGGCTCATTCTTAGCACAACAGATCCTGATCATCTGTGAGGATTATATTCGAATTGGCCAGCATGTTGCCAGTTCTGTGTAACCCCCAAGTTCACACTTATGGTCCTTTTGTGATCATCCAAAGACGACTTATCTCAAGCATTGAAAAACAGTGTAATCACCTGACCTGTGTAGTAAAATATTTTATTTAATAAATCACCTAACCCAAAACCAGATGGTGGCGCCCTTGGTTGAGTGTGTATATTATAACGAGCAAGGACCAGAGTCTGAGTCCTCAGTCCTCACCTGCAGGCGGAAAGCTCTATGAGTGGGGAAGCACAGCTGCAGCTTTCTCTCTCTCTCTTCAAAAATTATTTTTAATTAGTTATTATTGGATAGAGACAGAGAGAAGTTGGGGGGGAGATAGAGAGGGAAAGGGATAGACACCTACAGCCCTGCTTCACCACTCATGAAGCTCCTCTCCTGCAGGTGAGGACCGGGAGCTCGAACCTGGGTCATTGAGCATTGGACCATGTGCTCTCAACCAAGTGCACCAACATCCTGTCCTCTGGCTATCTTTCTAATTGCAAAGTCCCCAAATATGATCGTGATCACTTTCCAATTGGCCCGAAGTCCAGAATGGTTGGGACTTGTTTTTGGAACAAGGTTTGTATCAGGCAAGATCTACAGTGATTCAAAGCACGTTAACCAGAACTGAGTCCCATCTCTAAACAACACCTTGCCACTGCCTAAAGACCTAAGTCATCCAATCAGAAAGGGCACCCACAGAGTTGCCTCAATTCACGATTTCCATGCACTGAAATCCTAAGTATGGCCAAGGTGCACTGCACTCTGAGCACCGCTGCTGGAAACTGTGCTGGTTGCATGCAGGCCTACACCCTGGACAAGTCTCAGGTCTGCAGATGTTCAGGAACTCTTAACGCATGATGATTGCAGTGGTGAGGACGGTGCCCATAATGAGATGCTGAAAGGATCATGGCCAAATGTTGCCTTTTCTTCTCCAGTGAAGCAACTGCACTGAGGTACGGAAGCTGCATCTCTGAAGGCATGCTCAAGGCAGCTAAAGAAATCAGATGTTTACTGAGCGCGTTGGATGGTTCTGTGCTTAGACAGATGATGAACAACACAGCCCATCTATAAAGGTTTAAAACCTCATGGGTTCAGTCAGGGAAAGACACTTATTATAATGTAAATTTAGATGGTGATGCAAAGGGAGCATTACAGAGCACTGGGGTCTTGATCTAGATAAGGAAAAAACTACCATAGGGGTTAGTTCAGAAAGAGGCATCACGGAGGGGGGGGGGGGGGAGAGTCGGGTGGTAGCGCAGCAGGTTAAGCACAGGTGATGCAAAGTGCAAGGACAAGCTTAAGGATCCCGGTTCGAGCCCCAGGCTCCCCACCTGCGGGGGGGGGGGGGGTGTGTTGATTCACAGGTGGTGAAGCAGGTCTGCAGGTGTGACTTTTTTCTCCCCCTCTCTGTCTCCTCTCCTCCCTCCATTTCTCTTTGTTCTATCCAACAACAACAATAACTACAACAATAAAAAAGGGCAACAAAAGGGAATAAATATTTTTTAAAAAAAGGAGCAGGAGGAGGAGGAGAAGAAGAAGATGATGATGATGATGATGAAGGAGAAGTAGCAGCAGCAGCAGCAGCACAGGGAAGCTGAAAGTCAGGTTGGCTTTTGGGACCAGGCAGTGGTGCACCTGTCTGAGCACACACGCTACAGCGCACAAGTACTCAGGTTCAAGCCCCTGGCTTCCACCTGCAGGTGGAAAGCTTCACAAGTGGTGAAGCAGGGCTGCAGGTGTTTCTATCTTCTCCTCCCGTCTCAATACTTTTCTGTCTCTATCCAATAATAAATAAATAAATAAATAAATAAATAAATAAATAAATAAATGGAAGAGCATATCTGAGGCCAGGATATCTTCCCCAGGGAATGAGAGAGAGAAAACATCCACTCTGCTTTGAGTACAGACTTTGTGAAGAAGCAGGAACCGTGACTAGGAAAGCAAGGTGCGCATATTCCTGTGAGTAGAGCTTTCTGAGCAGGGGAACAAAGTGGGAGGCACCCTGATGGCAGAAACTTACTTTACATCCGTGTGCAGGAGGAGGCACGATCAGATGGCTCTGCATATATTTTCTGAGATCTTTAGGCCCACGGAAGGATAGTAGCAGGGGTAACAGGAAGGAGAACATGGGTGGGTCTTATAGAAGGTACATATTCAGGAAGCTGAGCTTTATAAGCCATGCTGCTCTAAGAATGCCTGAGCCTTCTCTTTCTGGCTTTTTCACTCCGTGTGATACCTTCAAGATCTGTCCAAGATATGGCAAAGGAGAGAGCCTCATCATTTTTAACAGCTGCATACTGCACACACACAAACACCCCCCCCCAGTTTTCTTTTAAAAGTATTTATTTATTTATTTATTTATTTATTCCCTTTTGGTAACCTTGTTGTTTTATTATTGTAGTTATTGTTGTTGTTGTTGTTATTGATGCTGTTGTTGTTAGGACAGAGAGAAATGGAGAGAGGAGGGGAAGACAGAGAGGGGGAGAGAAAGACAGACACCTGCAGACCTGCTTCACCACCTGTGAAGAGACTCCCCTGCAGGTGGGGAGCTGGGGGCTCAAACAGGGATCCCTGCACCGGTCCTTGTGCTTTGCACCACGTGTGCTTATGCGTCTGTGCTACCGCTGGACTCCCACCACCACAATTTTCTTATTCTGGGTGAAATTTAAGAAGCAAGGCCAGTAAGGGAAAATATAAGGTGCAACTTGATTGGGTGTGTTCTATTGCAACAAGATGAAGAGCTTATGCTAAGGATGCAAAGGGTTTGGAGGAAGAGGCTGGTAGAACAGGACCGGAGCCAGGGCTGAGAGTGCTTTGCAGACACCTACTGTGGGGCATGAGAAATTGTACCCAGCAGACAACAACTGTGCCAGTCTAGCTTCACGGGTAGGAGAGACGACCAAGGATTCATGGCTGAGCTGGGAACGCACTTCAATCTTTATTAATGAGGGATGCAGTGCAAGCAATCTATCTCTAATCACAATCCTGTCCTATATATCTTCTGAGGCAGAAGTGTCAGGTCAGAAGAGGTTGTAGGGTGGGGAGAAGGAAAAAAACTCGAGAGCCAGTGGGGATTAAATGGTGGAAAACAGGATGTGACTAGGAGAGGGGGCGGAGTGGAAAAAGAGCTCAAACCAGTGGGGATTAAACCAGTGTGGGCAAAACAATGATTATGTACACAGACCACAGTGGCAAGCAGTGCAACAGAAGGGGTCTTAGAAGAAGAATTTAGAAGCAGACCAACACAACTGTACTGTAAACCATTAACCATTCCCCAATAAAATGGGGGAAAATAATCATATTAGGGGCTGGGTGGTGGTGCATCTGATTAAGTTGACATATTACCAAACAGGAGGATCTGGGTTCCAATCCTGGCTCCCCACCTGCAGGGGCCCCGCTTCATGAGTGGTGAAGCATGTCTTCAGGTGTCTATCTTTCTCTCCCTTTCTCTATCTCCCCCATCCTATCTCAATGTCTATCTATTTCTAGTAGGGGAACCAATAAAATGTGGGGATCTCAAGAGGGAGGTACCCCATTTGGTCACTGGAATTACATGTGCTTGAAGGATGAGCAGATTATGAAACAAGAGTCATCCAAATAATGCTCTGATTAAAAAGTTTGTGGATATGATTTTATAAAATATGAATTATAAGGGCCGGGTGGTGGTGTACTTAGTTGAGCGCACAGATTACAATGCACAAGGACCTAGGTTCAAACCATCAGTTCCCACCTGCAGGGTGAGAGGGTCATGAGTAGTGAAGCAGGTCTGTAGGTGTCTCTTTCTCCCTACCTCTTTTTTTTAATCTTTATTTTTAAATTTTTTTAAAAATATTTATTTAGTTATTTTCATTTTGTTGCCCTTGTTGTTTTTATTGTTGTTGTCGTTATTATTGTGGTTGATGTCGTCATGGTTAGATAGGACAGAGAGAAATGGAGAGGGGTCTTTCTCTCCTCTCCTCTCCTCTCCTCTCCTCTCTTCTCCTCTCCTGGGTCAACTAGGAATATTAAGGGAGACCACCTGGGACAGCAACAAGATAGGACTAGTTAAGGAAATAATCACAATAGTGAGTAAAGTGTTTGAAAGATTTGTCATTAGAAATGCAGAAACAACAAATGAGACCATGGAGGAAGAAAACACTAATTATCTCAAGGTTATTAGAGCTGAAAGCTGAAATAGCTGAACTAAGATTACAACTAGCTGAAAAAGTTAAAACAGTATCAGAACAGGGTAGTAAAATAGATGAACTCTAGAAAACACTCCAGGGGAGAGAGAATAGAATAAATGAGGCTGAAGACAGAATTAGCAAGATTGAAGATGAATTAGAAACAACTAAAAAATTAGTAAGAGATCTCAAATTAGAGATTAAGAGATACTAAAAACAACAACAGAGACCTATGGAAATAATTTCAAAAATAATTTCAAAAGAAATAATATGTGCATTATTGGCTTACCAGAGGAAGAAAGAGAGGGAGGGGAAGAAAGTATTCTTCAGGACATAATTGCTGAGGACTTCTCTAGCCCAGACAACATCAAAAACATAAAGGTTCAAGAAGCTAGGGCTCCCAAAAAGAATTAACCCAGACTTATATACACCAAGACACATCATATATAAAATGGAAAGGAATAAGGATAAAGAAAGGATCCTGAAGGCTACAAGTCACCTACAGAGGAAAACCCATAAGATTAGCAGCAGACTTCTCCACACAAACACTACAGGCCAGATTGGAATGGCAAGGTGTCTATCGAGGGCTCAATGAGAAAGGCTCAATGAGAAAGGGATGGACACTACTTAATGCTCAGTGGATCAGTCAATCAAGAGGACTTAACAATTATTCACATCTCTGCACTCAATGAGAAGCCATCTAAATACATCTAACATCTACTGAAAGAGCTACAGCAATATATTAACAGCAACAAAGTCATGTAGGACTTCAACACCCCACTTTCTCAACTTGACAGATCATCCAGGCAGAAAATCAAAAAATACATGAGGGAGATAAATGAGGAGATAGGTAAACTAGAACTATTGGACATTTTCAGAATCATTCATCCCAAGAAACTGGAATACACATTTTACTCAAGTCCACCATGAGTCATTTTCAAGGATAGACCATATGTTCGGCCACAAACACAGCATCAGCAAATTCAAAACCACTGAAATCATCCCAAGCATCTTCTTAAGACTACATTGGAATTAAACATTTAACAATCAACAAAACAGTAAGAGTCCCAAAATGTGGAAGGTCAACAGGGCACTACTTAACAACTACTGGGTCAATGAGGAAATAAAGGAAGAAATCAGAATTTTTTGAGAGTTCAATGAAAATGAAGACACAAGCTATCAAAATTATCTTTTGGATATCACCAGGCAATACAGTAAGGTGTCAGGCTACAAAATTAACATTCAAAAGTCAGTGACATTCCTCTATGCAAACACTAAGTTAGAAGAAGTTGAAATCCAGAAATCAGTTCCTCATACTATAGCAACAAAACAATAAAATACCTAGGAATAAACCTAACCAAAGAAGTGAAAGACTTGTATACTGAAAATTATGAGTCACTACTCAAGGAAATTGAAAAAGACACAAAGAAGTGGAAAGGTATTCCATGTTCATAGATTGGCAGAATTAACATCATCAAAATGAATATACCACCCAGAGCCATATACAAATTTAATGCTATCCCCATCAAGATCCCAAACACATTTTTTTGGAGAATAGACCAAATGCTACAAATGTTTATCTGGAACCAGAAAAGATCTAGAATTGCCAAAACAATCTTGAGAAGAAAGAACAGAACTAGAGGCATCACACTCCCAGATCTCAAACTGTATTATAGGGCCATTGTCATCAAAACTGCTTGTTATGGAACATGAATAGACACACTGACCAGTGGAAATAGAACTGAGAGCCCAGAAGTAAACCCCCACACCTATGGACATCTAATCTTTGACAAAGGTGCCCAGACTATTAAATGGGGAAAGCAGAGTCTCTTGAACAAATGGTGTTGTAAAGAATGGGTTGAAATATGCAGAAGAATGAAACTGAACCACTGTATTGCACCAAATACAAAAGTAAATTCCAAGTGGATCAAGGACTTAGGTATTAGACCAGAAACTATCAGATACTTAGAGGAAAATATTGGTAGAACTCTTTTCCACATAAATTTTAAAGACATCTTCAATGAAACAAATTCAATTACAAAGAGGACTAAGGCAAGCATAAAACTATGGGACTACATTAAATTAAAAAGCTTCTGCACAGCAAAAGAAACCACTACCCAAACCAAGAGACCCCTCACAGAATGGGAGAAGATCTTTACATGCCATACATCAGACAAGAGGCTAATAACCAGAATAAGTAAAGAGCTTGCCAAACTCAACAACAAGACAACAAGTAACTCCATCCAAAAATGGGAAGAGGACATGGACAGAATATTTACCACAGAAGAGTTTCAAAAGGCCAAGAAACACATTAAAAAAATGCTCCAAGTCTTTGATTATCAAAGAAATGCAAATCAAGACAACAGTGAGATACCAGTTCACTCCTGTGAGAATGTCAGACATCAGAAAAGGTAACAGCAGCAAATGCTGGAGAGGTTGTGGGGTCAAAGAAACCCTCCTGCACTGCTGGTGGGAATGTCAATTGGTCCAGCTTCTGTGGAGAACAGTCTGGAGAACTCTCAGAGTGCTAGAAATGGACCTACAATATGATCCTGTAATTCCTCTCCTGGGAATATATCCTAAGTAACCCAACACACCCATCCAAAAAGATCTGTGTATACATATATTCTTAGCAGCACAATTTGTAGTAGCCAAAACCTGGAAGCATCCCAGGTGTCCAAGGATAAATGAGTGGCTGAGCAAGTTGTGGTATATATACACAATGGAATACTACTCAGCTATAAAAAATTATGACTTTTCAGCTGATCTTGGAAGGACCTTGAAAAATTCATGTTAAGTTAAATTAAGTAGGAAACAGAAGGATGAATATGGGATGATCTCTCTCTGAGGCAGAAGTTGAAAAACAAGATCAGAAGAGAAAACACAAGTAGAACCTGAACTGGAATTGGCATATTGCACCAAAGTAAAAGATTCTGGGTTGGGTGCATGTTGGGGGGGGGGGGTTGAAGGTCCAAGAAGGATGACAGAGGACCTAGTGGGGGTTGTATTGTTATATGGAAAACTGAGTAATGTTATACATGTACAAACTGTTGTGTTTACTGTCAAATGTAAAACATTAATTCCCCAATAAAGAAATGAACCAAAAAAAAAAAAAAAAGAAAGAAATGGAGAGAGGATGGGGAGACAGAGAGGAAGATAGAAACCTGCAGATCTGCTTCACCACCTGTGAAGTGACTGTCCTGCATGTGGGGATCCAAGGGCTTCAACTGGGATTCTTACATTGTTTCTTGTGCTTTGTGGCACATGCACTTAACCCTCTGCGCTACTGCCCAACTCCCTTTTTTTAATCTTTATTAAAAATATTTATTTATTTGATAGAGAGAGCCAGAAATCAAGAGGAAAGGGTTGGAGAGGGTGGGAAGGAGACGAAGAGACACCTGCAACACTGCTTCACTGTTCTAAGCTTTCCCGCTGCAGGTGGGGGGCTGGGGACTAAAACCTGGGTCCTTGCACTTTGTAACATATGCATTCAACCAGGTGAGTCCCCACCTGGCCCCTCTCTCTCCCTCTCTATCACCCACTTCTCTATTGATTTCTGGCTATCCCTATCTAATGAATAAAGATTTAACAAGTTTTAAATATGAATTATTAAGTTTAATTCCTTTGAAACAGACCTTTTTCAGGCGCTTCAGAAATATAAATTGAACTGCAGATTATTATTCAGAGAATAAAACCAGTTTGCCTATCAAACTGAGTGTCTAAGTTGGTAAAAGAACCTTATATTAGTGAAGACACAGCAGAGTCAAGAGACATGTCAGAACATTCAACGATTAAAACTACATTTCACTGGTGTCATTTAGAAATGTATGTGAGGGGAGTCAGGCTGTAGTGCAGCGGGCTAAGCGCAGGTGGCGCAAAGCACAAGGACTGGCATAAGGATCCCGGTTCGAACCCCGGCTCCCCACCTGCAGGGGAGTGTTGTATGCTTTACATTGGGTTCTAGTTCTCCCCCACCAAGAGAATTAGATCAGTCCAGTTAAATTTTGCGGGCCCGCTTGGCCCCGCCCCGGAGGAACCCCACCAGAGTTCCTGACTTCCTGAGTTCGAGAGGAAGAGAGAGAGGGCCAGAGGGTTCCTGAGTTGGAGAGTTTCAGAGTTACAGAGTAAGGAAGAGTTCCAGAGTGCCAGAGATTCAGAGGGTTCCCCAGTACGAGAGTTCCTGAGTTACAGAGTAAGAGGGAATGCTTGTGCCGCCGCAAAGAGACAGCTGAGTTCTGTTTGGTGATTAGTTTGTCTTAGTTTATGAATCGTTGTTCCTGAATAAAGAAATACAGCTTCCCTGCCCAGCCGTTGTCTCCGCGTCTCTGTTACCTGCCCGTGAAGCCAACCTGCTGGCAAGAGCCTCCGAAATTTTAACAACAGGGGAGTCGCTTCACAGGCAGTGAAGCAGGTCTGCAGATGTTTATCTTTCTCTCCTCTCTGTCTTACCCTCCCTCTCTCCATTTCTCTCTGTCCTATCCAACAATGACAATAACAATAATAACTACAACAATAAAACAACAAGGGCAACAAAAGGGAATAAATAAATAAAATAAATTAAAAAAAAAAGAAATGTATGTGAGATCCAACATTCCCCATCGCACATCAGACTCAATTTGACCATCCAGACTTCACTGCCATGTATGAGTGTTATGTCCTATGCATGCTGGAATGCAACTAGATATTTAGATTAGTTACACTGCTGAAAATTAGCTCCTTGCTTTTTCCCAAGAATCTTCCCAAGATCATAAAATACTAATAAAATAATAAAATCATCATCATCATCATCATCATCATCTGTTATTGGCATTACAGTACTGAGCAAAACTAAATAATTTGGGGACAGACAAGGGAAATAAGTCAAAGGTAGGTTAAGAAATTCATCCACAGTCGGGGGTCGGTAGCGCAGCGGGTTAAGCACATGTGGTGCAAGCGCAAGGACCGGCATAAGGATCCCGGTTCGAGGCCCTGGCTCCCCACCTGCAAGAGAGTCACTTCACAGGTGGTGAAGCAGCTCTGCAGGTGTCTGTCTTTCTCTTCCCCCCTCTGTCTTCCACTCCTCTCTCCATTTCTCTCTGTCCTATCCAACAACAATGACATCAATAGCAACTATAATAACCACAACAAAGATAAAATCAACCACGGTAACAAAAGGAAAAAAATGGCCTCCAGGAGCAGTGGATTCATGGTGTAAGCACCGAGCCCCAGCAATAACCCTGGAGGCAAAAAAAGAAAGAAAAAGAAATTCATCCACAGTCATCCAACCTCTATTCTACGTGATGAACCAGAGATGCCAACCAAGCCAGACCTACTTGAGCTCAGAGTCCAGGATCAGTCCCCATGTTATAAAATGCTACTGTCTCCCCATGAGTTTTTTGTCTGTCAGGCAGTGTCTGAAGCTGGATCCTGCAAGATGAGCCACATGAAAGGAAAGAACCCAAAGGCTGGGGTCAGTCTTGGCCACTCGCAGGAGCCCGGAGGTGTGGTATATATGTACCAGCCACCACCCCAACACCACCAGTACCTTCAGCCCCTCAGACTCCAGGCTTATTCCGGTTTTCACTAGAGGAGAGGGGCCAGGACTTTGCAAGTCCCTTTATACACAGCAATACTAATGGTAAGTGTCCAGAATCAAGAATTATCTCATTACCAGACAATGTTCTTTCAAGGACAGAAGCCTAGAGGACAACCCGTCCTGGGAGACCATGAGATCTAAGTCCACAATATGAATAGAACAAAATCTCTGATGAGAACAAGCAGGACAGGTGAGAAGAATGAAGAGATAAAGAGAATATGGTCAAAGAGTATCTTGGCACAGACTGTTTTATCCCACGTCCCCTCATGTCTTTGCATCGCTGTGTGTTTCTATCCTTTGTAACTTTAGATTCACAAGGAAAGCAAAATGTCTCTAAGGGTAACAATTCAACTGTGTGTTGTTGTTTTTTTTGGCAGGGCATTTGATCTTAAAAGAGTCCTTGGAAGGTTTTTTGAGATTTTTCTCTGCTTACAACCTGTATCTTATACCAGCATAGATTCCTTATGGTTGGTTTGATTTATTCATGCATATGATATTTTTAAGGTCATATTACAAAGAGGAATATAGGACCTGCAAGCTAGCTGACAAAGAATAGTGACTGCTTTGCCCCCCCCTTCTCTTTCTGCACATTAAAAAAAAATACTAGAGTAATGAAGTTCCAGCAATGAAAGGGAAGAAAAAAAAAAAAAAGGAGGAGTTGGAGGAGGAGAAGGAGGAAGACAAGTCAGAAGCCTATTGTATCATTGACATAAGGTAAATGAGTGAATGTCTAAATAGCTCTTATCCTGACAGGGGTTATGGTTTCACAGGGATTTCTCTCGATTCATTGGACTGTCAGTACTTTACAGTATTTGTGTGGCTTAGAATGCTGAAATCGTTCTGCAAAGCTGCAGAGCCAGTTGGAAGGAACCTGATAACAAAATTTGCTCCAGGGTTTGTGTTTCCAGCAAGGGAGGCCCCAACATCCTGGATTTCATTAATCTTTATTTGCATACTTCCAATATTCATCCAAGGAAAACCAAGATCACCATTCCACCTGAACTGAAAGTTACTCCTCTTTCAACTTTTTAAAATATTATCTTTATTTATTATTGGGTAGTGACAGCCAGTAATCAAGAGGCAAGAGGAAGACAGAGAGGAAGAGAGACAGAGAGACACCTGCAGCTCTGCTTCACTACTCACAAAGCTTTCCCCCTGCAGGTGGGGAATGGTACTTGAACCTGGGTCTTTATGCACTGTACTGTGTTACCTGTGCTCACCAGATGCCATCATCTGGGCCTTCAACTTTTCTTTAGAAGCTAGTTCTAGTTCTTTCTTTTTAAAATTTTTTAAATTAATTTTATTTTTGAGAGAGATGGAAAGAGAGAGAGACACCAGAGCACTGCTCAGCTCAGGCTTATGGTGGTGTGGGGACTGAACCTGGGACTTAGGAGCCTCAGGCATGAGAGTCTGCTTGCATAACCATTCTGCTATCTCCCCCGCCCTCTTCTAGTTCTTTCTAGCAAGCTTCATCTCCTGCTCTTCTGTCATCAATTCCTACACTGCCCTTCCTATAAATTAAATAGGAACTAATCTTTTATTTAACTGAACTTCCATTATAACTCTATTCTTCCTCTTTCCTAGCAGTTTCTTTTGGGGAGGACAGGAAGTGAAGTATTTTATTTATATTTTATTGACTTAACAATGATTGATTAGACAGTAAGATAAGAGAGGTACAATTCCCATCACCAGAGTTTTGTATCCCATCCCCTCCATTGGAGGGTTCCCTATTCTTTTTTCCCCTCTGGGAGTATGGACCCAGGAACCATATGGGGTACAGAAGGTGGAAGTTCTGGCTTCAGTAATTGCATCTTCACTGGACATGGGCTTTGGTAAGTGGATCCATACCCCCAGCCAGTTTCTATCTTTCCCTAGTTTGTTAGGGCTCTGGGGAGGTGAGGTTCTGGGACACACTGGTGAGGTCATCTACCCAAGGAAGTCAAGTTTTTAAAGCAAGTTCATGCCATGGAAACACTGACCTGGATGTAATTACTATACGTCATCTCATCAGAAACTCTATATTTAATTATTTTTAAAAATATCGTGCCAATGCTTCATCTTGGAATAAAGTGCTCTGATTCTAAAAGTACAAGTTTCAATTTTTAAAAGTAAAAATTACTTAAGAGACAGCTTGTTTAAACTCCCTCCTGGATAAAGAATGCATTATGTGTTGTTTAGAATAGACGCTGTGCTGCAATGAAATAAGAATTGCATGACTCAGTTTAATATGTATGGTCATGTATTTAGAATAGACGCTGTGCTGGAATGAAGTAAGAATTGCATTATTCAGTGTAATATGTATGGTCATATAATGTGAATGAACTCTGATAGTTGTAGCTATATGCTATTTTGTCCTTTTTATTCTTTTTACTAGGCAGGACAAGAGACCAAAGAATGTGAAAATACACACAAACATAGAGCAATTAATATTGGTGTTAGACACTCTGCTAAACCACACACACACACACACACACACACATACACACACGCAAACACACTCCTAATAACCTCTTTAAAGCTCAGTCTTTAAAGAGGTCAAGTAATTGCTCAAGGCATATACAAATGTGCAATTCATATATAGAAAGTCCTAATTTGCCACCTCTCCACAAGATTTCCTCTCTCGCTCATCAGGATCCTCTAGCTCTGTCTCCCAGTTTGGCTTGTCTTGCTGCTTCATTAACAGACATACTGTTTCACACTTCAGCTGGGTGGGGGTAAGAGGTGGGCCTTGTATGCATGAGGTCCTGGGCCCAATCTTTAGCTTTTCATAGGCTAGCATGTTAGTTTCTCTGTTTCATTATCTCTGGTTAATTAAGAGAGTAAGCACTGACACAGACACACACACAGACACACACACAGACACACACAACGTATAAACTGTTGGGTAGTTTCCTTAGAATTTTCGGTTAATTCATCTGAGTGTGGGACCCAACATTTATATATTTCCAAGAACCCAAGTCAAGGTGAAGATGCTGATCTGAGGGATCCCCTGTCTTTTGCATAATGTTAGACTTTTGTGGAAGCAATGTTGGGCAGTAGGCCAGCTTCCCCCTGCTTATCCCTGTGGTCTATTTACATAACCAGTTACCTAGGAACTGCCCTGCCTGCAGGGCATTGGTTTAATCCCCACTGGTTCACTATCTTTTTGCTCCGCCCCCTCTCGTAGTCACCCTGATTTCCACCAGTCTCTTTCCAGCTCCGAGAGTTCCAGGGTCTATCTTCCTGATCCCTCTCCCACGAAGCAGCCTAGGTTGGCTCTAGTTGAGTTCTCTCCAACCCAGAGAGCACTTGCTAGGGAAGAAGCACCCTCAGGCTATCCCAACATTTGGTGCCCTGAACATGGACTGGCAAGGCAACATATATTAAGTGAGAAGTTAAAAGAAAAAAAGCACAAAAGGACGATCAGATCACAACTGGTTCTTTCTTCTAAGTTATTTACGTATATTATATCAGTTACAGTCATATTGAATGAAAACAGTAATTCCGTTTAAAAGACAGAGGATACAAGGCAAAAAGCACAGGCACCATGCATGTATATGTATATGTATGTGTATGTGTATGTGTATGTGTATGTGTGTATGTGTATATGTGTGTATATGTGTGTATATGTATATGTATATGTATATGTATATGTATATGTATATGTATATGTATATGTATATGTATATGTATATGTATATCTATATGTATATCTATATGTATATCTATATGTATATGTATATGTATATCTATATGTATATCTATATGTATATCTATATGTATATCTATATGTATATGTGTGTGTATATATATATATAGTTTTTATCCATTTATATATTTTCTTTGGCACTATTGTTCAGCAAAGTCAACAAATCGCTGTGGCAGATTATTTATTATTTCAGCATAGTTCCAGAAGTTCATTTAAAAAAAATTTGTATTTTTATTTATTTTCCCTTTTGTTGCCCTTGTTGTTTTATTATTGTTGTAGTTATTGATGTCATCGTCGTTAGATAGGACAGAGTGAAATGGAGAGAGGAGGGGAAGACAGCGAGGGGGAGTGACAGACACCACACCGGCAGACCTGCTTCACTGCCTGTGAAGTGACTCCCCTGCAGGTGGGGAGCCGGGGGCTTGAACCGGGGGCTTGAACCAGTATCCTTATGCCATTCCTCGAGCTTCACTCCACATGCGCTTAATCTGCTGTGCTACTGCCCAACCCCCAGTTCAAGGAGTTCTTATGATCCTAAAGGTTTCATAGTCTCGAGGAAAAATCTTAGCACAGTGTACACACTTCTCAAAGATATTGAACGTAAACAAGTTGGAAAGGAAAGATTTTGGGTATGACTCATAGGTGTTTTTCACCTTTTGATATTTTCAGAAAGAAAAAAAAAATCCCAGTAAAGAGTTACTGCTTTCCTCAGTTTTCTTACATGCAAAGCTCATATTTCTGGGGCTGAGTTGGGGGGTGGTGGGAGGTGGTAGAGGTAGATAGCATAATTGTTAAGCAAAGAGACTCCCCTGCCTGAGGCTCCCAAAGACCTGGCTTGATCCCTGGCACCACCATTAGCCTGAGCTGAGCAGTGCTCTGATAAAAGAACACAACAAAACAAAACCGAAAATGAGCTTCTATTTTTGTGGGGGGGGGGGGAATGATACACAAGACAGAGGTACAAGGGACCTGTGCCATATATCTGTTTGTCCACAGAAGATTTTCTACAGTGTATAAAATATTAAGTTATGCTTCTTACCATATTTAAATATATTATTCATATCTTTTCTTTAGATATGAGCTTAATGTACTTATTTACTGCCTGCTGTGTCATATCCACTGGCTTTTATGAGTAAAAGAGCTGTGTTAGATATAAATGAGGTAAACAGATCTAGTTCTGACCAAGTTCTGATCGATCAAATTCTGTCAGGAATAGTGCTTAATTCTACTGTATTGATGTTCTTTCATTTTCGCTAATGGATTCCTATTTTATTCTAGGTACTAATGTGTACAATAAAAAAAATATTTCCCAGGAAAATATATGCCAGATAGTTAAGATATTTAAAGCTATATACACTTGCCAAAGGTAATCTACTGTGACATCAGTACAATTTTCTCTGCATCTTGCTTAGGGTGGAAGGCGGTTATCCACTGAGTAAATGCTGAATTCAGTTCAGTGACTGACCGAGACATTCAATGAGATCTACTTCCCATCATAATTTCTCACTGGGTGAAGCTCCCAGTTTCTGTCCTTGTACAGCTGATGGAAAACATAAACATGAAAATGGAAGTCTAGCTTAATGAGTCATTTTTAGTGTAACATGCAAGGTCAACCAGTTTTCAAGAATGTCCCATGTAGGCATTAGTAATCTTTTCTTTTCCTGATAACCTGTCTTTTGCATATTATTCTCAATTCTTTGATGGACTCCCAAAGGCTAGAAATCTCCTAATAGGACATTATAAAAGTCATTATTATAGGAAACATGTTGTGTGCCAATACATCTTCCCCTGGATATAAGGGGAAAGCTTGTGTCTTCACAGCAAGATTACCAACCTGTGGCCATATTACTCACACAAGAGACAACATGCCAATCAAGCAAAAAAATTGGTTCTGTGTTGAATCAACACCCAAAATGTCTAGCTTAGCCTTTACTATGAACACCAAATATGCAGACTGAAAGTATCACAAAGTCCCCAGGTAGATAGAACGATCTTTTTGATTTAGGTTGGACCGGCTTGGTTATAACAACCAAAGATGTGCATCTTCAAGCCTCTGTTCCCTAGTTTTAAGAGGGGGACCAATCCATACTCATACTCATTTACCAGAGTAACATAAAAACTTGGCAATTTGCTGCTACACTGTTCAAAGACACATGCTTTGCTTCTGCAATGTGTCTTCATTTAAAGCAATCAACAGATCCCTGCAAAGCATGACTACGTAGAATGAGATAACCACAACAGGTACTTGAATGGACAGGCAACAACTTTGTCTTCAAGGTGTCATTTCCTCTGTAGCCATTCTTCACTTGACATGGTTATTTATTTCACCAATGATGAAAGAGCTACTGTATTTTTTTGTTGGAAATTGTATTGAAAAATTTTTTATTGAAATCTGCATACAGTCAGCATTTAGGCTTCAACTAATGGGGTCAGGTCACTCCAAGACACATACATACACACACACACACACACACACACACACACACACACACACACACACACACTTCTAAATGTAAAGTAGAAATGTGTCTTCCAAATATTATCTAGCATGTCACAGTGTTTCTTTTGCATGTTTCAGTTATGTGAGAAGAAGTTACCTTTCCACCATTTGCACAAGGTCTGGAAATGCTTGTTGATTTTAACAATCCATGAAACCAGCTTTTGAGTTCTTTGAGTTCAGGTCTAGAGTGTAGAGCTTCAGAGATCCTGTGCATAAAGATCCCTTGGCAGGGAGTCGGGCAGTAGTGCAGCGGGTTACGCTCACATGGCGCAAAGCTCAAGGACAGGCATAAGGATCCTGGTTCGAGCCCTTGGCTCCCCACCTGCAGGGGAGTCGCTTCACAAGTGGTGAAGCAGGTCTGCAGGTGTCTACCTTTCCCTTTCCCTCTCTTTCTTTCCCTCCTCTCCCTATTTCTTTCTGTCCTATCCAACAATGACATCAACAACAACAACTACTACAGCAATGAAAAAAAAAGGGCAACAACAAAACAAAAAAAATAAGATAAAATAAAAGATCCCTTGGCAACATTTCATGACACACATATTTGAGTGTAGACAATTCCAGATATGAAGTTGCTGCAAATGGAAGGCTTATGGGTCCACCTTTCCCATTCAGCTGGAAACTATGCGGGGTGACTGGAGAAGAAATAGTGCCCACAAACTGATATCCAGAGGATTCCTCACCGTCTATTGCCTCCCGGGCCTTATCTTCACTCAGAGCTATTCTCCAAGGAGGCTCTGGTCTTCAGGCTTCTGCCTTTCTCTCCCTTTCTGCCCAGCTTCCTTCACCATCCTTAATACCCACCTTTTGCCTTTCTATTACAATGCTCTCTTCTCTTCCTGTATTTCAGAGATTCTTTTTTCTTAATCATTTTAGGGAAGGTGGAACAATGGATTACAGGGTTATTGCAGACACACAGGTGCAATATCTCATCTCTTCGTGATACACTCTTATCCCCAGCTTAGGTCCTTTCCCGTTCTTCCATTATAAAAAGGTGGATTCGACTCTCTCTCTCTCTCTCTCTCTCTCTCTCTCTCTCTCTCTCATCCTGTCTCCTCCACTCCCACTAGAGGGCAGTACATACTCAATTTTCTCAAGGGTAACTGCATGGTATCTACCCTGTGGATAGTCATGGGCTTCCAGGTAGCTTTCAACAGATGGCTTAAGCTATTGCGTTGTTGGAAAAATCATGACATACATATATATGTATCAGAGATATTGCTAGGGTTCTGCACAGGCACTATGAATCCACCACTCGTCACAGCAGGCATTTTTCCTTTCCTTTTCTCCCCCTTTCCTTTCTTCCTTTCATCCCTCTTTCCTTCCTTTCTTCCTTCTTCTCTTTTTTGATATGACAGAAATTGAGAGGGAGGGGGCCAGGCGGTGACACACCTGGTTAAACACAAATAGTACTAAGTGCAAGGGCACAAACCCCCACAAGCATCCCAGTTTGAGGTCCCACTCCCCACCTGCAGGAGGGACGCTTCACAAGCAGTGAAGCAGGTCTGCAGGTGTCTCAGTCTCTCTTGCTACCTTGCCCTCCCCTCTCAATTCCTCTCTGTCCTAGCCAATAAAATGGAAATATATATAAATGGCTACCAGGAGCAGTGGATTCACACTGCTGGCACCGAACCCTAGTGATAACTGTGGAGGCAGAGGGAAAAAACAAAAAAAACAAAGCACTAGAAATTGGGGAGAGGGAGATAAACAGGGAGAGACACAGGAAGACACCTACAGACCTGTTTCCCCACTTCAGATCCGGGGGGCAGGGGCTGAAACCCACATTCTTGTTCATGATAATGTGTGTGCTCAGTCTGGTGCAGAAATCTCCCAACAGCCTTTTTTTTTTATGCAAAAGTGCATCATGAATTTACCAACAACCCAAGAAAAAGATTTCCCAGAAAAAGTCAGGAGGGCTTTGGGGAGCAGAAAACTACTCATTCTATTTTGGAGAAGTAAAGTCTCTCAGACATGAGCAATGGATTTTGCTACTTGTAGTGAGTGCCTAGTATGTGGACACAGGAAAGGCGGGATGCTCTGGACACTTTACCAGAGGGCTGTGAGTGAGAACTTTAATCCCGATGCCACACAGAGAAAGAAACAGCTTCCCTAAGCAGGCGCACTCACAGAAGAAACCACCTCTGTGATAGCACTGGCTGCCTGAGCTGTCTTGGAAATAACAAGCGGTCCCTTGGTTGTAGGCTGGCATGTAAACAAAAACCGACTTGAGAAGGTGAATCAGGCCTGTCCACTTCTTGCTTCTCTAAACTTAAATTTGGAATAAGAAATATCTGGGGGAAAAATGTTTCCAGTCAGCAGAGGGAGGTTAGGTGTGCAGTTCTCTAACATGAAGAAAAAGTCTAAAGAGATCAAGTCAAGGGGCCAGTGTGTGGTGGCTCACTTGGATAAGCGTGCACATTACAGCTCACTAAGTCCCAGGTTCAAGCCCCTGGTCTCCGCCTGCAGGGGGAAAGCTTCATGAGTAGTGAGACAGTGCTGCAGGTGGTTATCTGCCTCTTTCCTTCCCTATCTCCAATTTTACCTCTCAATTTCTGTCTCTATCCAATAATAAATATATAAATGTCAAGGAGGGAACACAAGATTATGAGAATGCTCAGATACAACCAGAGAAAGGAAGAACAGCAGGTGATTTCCACATTCAACTCTTTCTGGCCTCCCGTTTACTGCATATGCACAGATATGAAAGTTTGATTTTACATATTCAGATTAGAGGGGGGCAGTAGCGCAGAGGGTTAAGCGCAGGTGGCGCAAAGCACAGGTGGCGCAAAGTGCAAGGACCGGCGTAAGGATCCCACTTTGAGCCCCTGGCTCCCCACCTGCAAGGGGGTCACTTCACAGGTGGTGGAGCAGATCTACAGGTATCTATCTTTCTCTCCCCCTCTGTCTTCCCCTCTTCTCTCAATTCCTCTCTGTCCTATGCAACAATAGCAATGGCAACAATAACAACATCATCAACAACAACAAGGGCAACAAAATGGAAAAAAAAAAGGCCTCCAGGAACAGTGGATCTGTAGTTCAGGCACAGAGCCCCCGCGAGATAACTCTGGAAGGAACAACAACAACAACAACAATCAGCTTCACGTATGAAGCAGATGCCCTGCAGGTTGGGGAGCGAGGGTTTGAACCTGGATCCTTGAGCTTTGTACTATGTGCACTTAGCTGGTTGTGCCACTGTCCATCCTTCATAAGTCACATTTCTTCTACTCAGCCCTGATGTCTTTTTTTCTGTGGCTCAGGTCTGGAATGTTCCCTGCCACTTCTCTGCCGCTGTATCCCAACCACACTGAGTGAGGTAGCTCACAGCTTCTATTAAAGCAGGAGCCAAGTGACACTGTTGCTCTCTCTCCTTTCCCCACCTCGTCACCATCATCTCCACTCACTCCCTTCATCTGTCATTTACTGACACTGGTTGAGTCTTGATGGGCAGGGTCTGCATGGGTGTAATTACATAAGATACGCCTACATAGAGCATAGAGTCTACAGAGAGTCTTTGTTGGCCTAAGGAAGAGCCTCAAATCAATCCATCAGTGAGGTAAGTGGTAAGCAGAAAAGGCAAGCAGAGAGAGATGGCAAGAGGGAAGGTTGGCCTGTGAGGGAAGGCTGTAGTTGATAAAGGGGAGGCAAAGACTTGAATGAGCAGGGGATGCAAATGAGGATAGAGAGCTTCCAGCAAAGTGAACAGGCCCCAGGGGAGGACCAGATAGAGGACTAGCAAGGGGTTTTATTTTCTCACCCAGAGGAAAATAAGTGCTGTAGGAAGAGGCACACGGGGCTCCCACCGACATATGAGGAAATGCTCCAGTTCACTCATCATTACAGAAATGCAATTTAAAAACCACACACCGAGATGCCCACTCAAACCAGTGAGAATGGGACACATCAACAAAACAGGAAATAAGGTTAAGTGGTGGCAAGGATGTGGAGGAAGAGGAAGTCTGTTCCACTGCTGGTGGGAATGCAAACTTGTGCAGCCATTATGATAAATTGACTAATTAGTTAATCATAAATAAATAATAAAGAGAAAAGTGAACCCATCTCTAAGGCCTTAGGAGAACTAGTGTGGTTATTATCATGGGGGGGGGGTGATGAGGAAGGGCAGGAATTTGGTTGTGGGAGTGGTGTGCAGCTAAGCTTCTATTATCTTATGATCTTGTAAATCGCTATTAAATCACTAATAAAAAATAACTGAGAAAAAAAATCAAGTGGTGCTAAGAAGATGGCATATTGGGAAGTGTATTATTTTACTCATGTGGATCCTAAAAGCACAGCAGGGAGGTAGTATTTGAATCCAGGCCCAAGTGCTGCATTTAATTCAGTCACATGGATGATTCCAAGAGGAGTCACTTCAGAAAAGGAGAAAGTGGCGCCAAGCACAAGGACAGGCTTAGGGATTCTGGTTCGAGCCCCCAGCTCCTCACCTGGAGGGGAGTCGCTTCACAGATGGTGAAGCAGGTCTGCAGGTGTCTCTTTTTCTCTCCCCGTTTTCCCCTACTCTCTCCATTTCTCTCTGTCCTACCCAATAACGACGACATCTATAATAACAACAATAACCACAACAATAACAAACAAGGGCAACAAAAGGGGAAATAAATAAATATAAAAAAAATTTAAAAAAGAAAAGGAGAAAGTAGGGAGCACTGGCTCACCTGGTTGAGTGGCAGATATGACCAAAAAAGGAGCGAGTACACCACGCTGGATGCAGTTAGACGCTGTCGGATTGAAGAAGGACAACTGTCAAGAGGCTTTGCAATTTTAAAATAAATAGAAGATATAAGCGAGTCAAACTTAACATTACTACCTTTCTAAAAACGAAATGAGACAAAAGCAAACCCTTTTCTCCGGTGATACGTCTAGAAGTCTCAGTAAGACCACTCACTGTCTTTTCCCACTGCTTCTGTAGCAGGCACCGTTGTGGGTGTTTGGATGTGGCAGATGGAGTCCAGTCAATAAACTGTCTAAGGAAGTGAACTGAACAGGCCTTCCTGGTTTTTGCTTTTTTCCCCCCTTGGGACTCTTAGATAAATAACTGAGTTTCAAGTTCATTCAGATGAGGAGGATGAAGAAGGTCTCGAATAAATTGTGTAGATTCTGCTCATTGCTAAAAAGAGGAACCACTGTGAGTAATTGCTAACCATCAGGTTTCATATTGTATGTAAACAAAGTAAGCTGTGATTTAATGAGTTATTACTGGTGTCTTCTGTTTCTTGCAGCAGAAGCATTCTCAGTGCACAGCTGGTGCCGTGCTCTGAACTGGGTCCCTTTCTTGTGAGTTCTACACATGCCTTGTTTATGCCTTCCTTTTTTTTTTTTCCTCCAGGGTTATTGCTGGGCTCGGTGCCTGCACCATGAATCCACTGCTCCTGGAGGCCATTTTTTTTTCCCCTTTTGTTGCCCTTGTTGTTGTAGCCTCGTTGTGGTTATTATTATTGCCACTGTTGATGTTGTTCATTGTAGGATAGGACAGAGAGAAATGGAGAGAGGAGGGGAAGACAGAGAGGGGCAGAGAAAGATAGACACCTGCAGACCTGCTTCACCGCCTGTAAAGTGACTCCCCTGCAGGTGGGGAGCCGGGGGCTCGAACCGGGATCCTTATGCCGGTCCCTAAGCTTTGTGCCACATACACTTAACCCACTGCACCACCTCCCGACCACCTGCTTCTTTTTTATTTCATTTATTTATTTGCTGCCAGGATTATCGCTGGAGCTCAGTGCCTGCACTAGGAATCTAGTGCTCCTGGAGGCCATTCTCCCCATTTTGATGTCCTTGTGGTTGATGTTATTGTTTTTATTGCTGTCATAGTTGGATAGGACAGAGAGAAATTGAGAGAGAGGAGGGGAAGACAGAGAGGGTGAGAGAAAGATAGACACCTGCAGACCTATTTCACTGCTTGTGAAGTGACCACCCTGCAGGTGGGGATCCGGGGGCTCGAACCGGGATCCTTATGCTTTGCGCCATGTGCACTTAACCTGCTGCGCTACTGCCTGGTCCCCCTACTTCTTCACTTCTTTCAAACAATTCTTTCTTCAGTGGCTGTGAACTAAATCTCATTTTACATGTGATAATAAAACAATGTCTCCTTTCATACCTACTTGATGTGTCCATTAGTACTCTTTCAGTGAATGATTTTAAAATGCTATTTGCTAAAAAAAAAAAAAATCAAAATTATTTCAGATATTCTTCCCTGATATCACACACATACACACACACACACACACACACACACACACACACTGATTAGATGCTTAGACTTGAGACAGGCAAGTCTAACTAAATCTTTCAAAGTTTGGAAGATGATGAGATGGCAACTAGATTGAACCTTTCTCTGAACTACTGTAGTTTAAAGTTCTCCTCTTGCTGGAGACAATTTTGCTTTCACACAAATTGTGGCTTAAGAAGACTGAGTCTAGCAAGGAAAGGGGATGAGTCATTCTTTCCATTGCTTCACAGAATAAATAAGTCTTAGCATATGAATACAGCATCTTGATTTGGTTTTCCCAAATTCTTTACTTTCCTAAGTATTATTATTATTATTATTATTATTATTATTATTATTATTATTATGTACATTTGGAAAGAGAACTGAATAGTCAATTAGATCAGCGAACATGTCACTTTACTTGCTATATCATTTTAAAGGACTTGAAAATCTTCCCAGTTTTATTTTACTTAAGTATTTTATATTCATCTCCTATGGAGATGGTCGCTGATGAATGGTACTAAACGAAGACATTCTAAGCTTATTTATCTTCTAAATGAATCAAAGGACCAAGTGGTGAGCCAGATATCTGACACGATGACATTCAGACTTGGCTGGAGGTCAGGAAATCAGAAAAATATTTTAAGATGAAGACTTAAATAGCCCAGTGAGAAACTGGATGTGAAGGCTTATGAATATGGGCTGAATTAAGTCTTAGCTTTATATATTTTGAAATTTCCATTTGAGAGAGGGAAAGAGGGAGAGGGAGAGGGAGGGAGGGAGGGAGGGAGGGAGAGGGAGGGAGAGAGAAAGAGAAAGAGAGAGAGAGAAAGAGAGAGAGAGAGAGGGAGAGAGAGAAAGGGAGAAAGGGGGAGAGAGAGGGAGAGAAAGAGAGAGAGAGAGAGAGAGAGACTCCAGAGCATTGGTAACTCTGGGACAGCCATGTGCCAGGGACTGAACCTGTGGCCTTTGAGACCTTGGCATAGGAAATCTGTGTCCTCACACTGGGATTACGTTCACAGGCTGAGGCATTAAATGTCAGTTACTCAGAGAGCAGAAACGACTGAAGAAAAAAATAAAACAGAATTATGTGCAGAGATGAGACCACTGTCAGAAGAAGCTAATTCATTGCCAAAACCATCTTAAGGAAAAGAAACAGAAATGGAAGCATCACACTCCCAGACCTTAAACTATATTATAAAGCATCATCATCAAAACAGCATGGTACTGGAACAAAAATAGGCACACAGACCAGTGGAACAGAATTGAAAGCCCAGAAATAAATCCCAACACCTATGGGCATCTAATCTTTGATAAGGGGGCCCAAAGGATTAAATGGAAAAAGGAGGCTCTCTTCAATAAATGGTGCTGGGAAAACTGGGTTGAAACATGCAGAAGAATGAAATTGAACCACTTTATCTCACCTGAAACAAAAATCAACTCCAAATGGATCAAAGACCTAGATGTCAGACCAGAAACAATCAAATACTTAGAGGAAAACATTGGTAAAACACTTTCCCACATACACCTCAAGGACATCTTTGATGAATCAAACCCAATTGCAAGGAAGACCAAAGCAGAAACAAACCAATGGGACTACATCAAATTGAAAAGCTTCTGCACATCCAAAGAAACTATTAAACAAACAGAGAGACCCCTCACAGAATGGGAGAAGATCTTCACATGCCAGACATCAGACAAGAAACTAATCACCAAAATATATAAAGAGCTCAGCAAACTTAGCCACAAAAAAGCAAGTGACCCCATCCAAAAATGGGCAGAGGAAATGAACAAAACATTCACCACAGAGGAGATCCAAAAGGCTAACAAACATATGAAAAACTGTTCTAGGTCACTGATTGTCAGAGAAATGCAAATTAAGACAACACTAAGATACCACCTCACTCCTGTAAGAATGGCATACATCAAAAAGGACAGCAGCAACAAATGCTGGAGAGGATGTGGGGACAGAGGAACCCTTTTACATTGCTGGTGGGAATGTAAATTGGTACAGCCTCTGTGGAGAGCAGTCTGGAAAACTCTCAGAAGGCTAGACATGGACCTTCCATATGACCCAATAATTCCTCTCCTGGGGTTATACCCCAAGGACTCCATAACACCCAACCAAAAAGAGGTGTGTACTCCTACGTTCATAGCAGCACAATTCATAATAGCTAAAACCTGGAAGCAACCCAGGTGCCCAACACCAGATGAGTGGCTGAGAAAGCTGTGGTATATATACACAATGGAATACTATGCAGCTATCAAGAACAATGAACCCACCTTCTCTGACCCATCTTGGACAGAGCTAGAAGGAATTATGTTAAGTGAACTAAGTCAGAAAGATAAAGATGAGTATGGGATGATCCCACTCATCAACAGAAGCTGACTTAGAAGATCTGAAAGGGAAACTAAAAGCAGGACCTGATCAAATTGTAAGTAGGGCACCAAAGTAAAAACCCAGTGGTGAGGAGTAGACATGTAGCTTCCTGGGCCAGTGGGGGGTGGGAGTGGGCGGGAGGGATGGGTCACAGTCCTTTGGTGGTGGGAATGGTGTTTATGTACACTCCTAGCAAAATGTAGACATATAAATCAGTAGTTAATTAATATGAGAGGGGGAAATCAATTGTATGTCTCAAAGTTTTTCAAAAGACAAACTGAATCTTTTTAATATATAGGCTATGTATTTGATATGCGGACTCTCTCAAAAGCCTAGACCAAGTAGATTAGAAGCTTCCAATAGCACAGCTATATACAAGATACTGGGTACTGTACAGCAAACCATAACAAAGGGACTTTTCAAAGTTAACCCAATTAACAAATAATGTGATGATAATATTAACTATTGATTGTCTTTTTTGAACCCTAAGACAGCAGGAACCTCACATCTTCACTATAGAGCCCCTACTTCCCCCAGTCCTGGAACCCTTGGATAGGGCCCACTTTCCCGTATGCATCTCCCAATCCAAACCAAATAATATTGCATCTGCCGATCACAACCTAACCAAAGCAACGATTGCCATCTCAACATGCTTCACCTCAGACTGTATCCAGAGACTTCATGTGTGGAATGACAACCCTTCAGCTTCATTACTCGGGTGAGACCTTTCCTTTTATAGTACACTCTAATTTCATCTCAGGTAGTTCACTTTCTAACAAAGTCCCATAACCTAGATATACACCAGTTTCTGTGAGAGAGAGCTTATGTGCACACGTATCCATAAACTACTGCAAAATATATACCTGAAAGCAGGATTACACTAGAGTTTGCAGTGAGTACCCCCCCTAACACTTCCTCTCCACTATTCCAAACTTGGGATCCATGATTGCTCAACAAATTGTTTGGCTTCATATGTTAACTCTCTTTTCAGTCACCAGGTTCCAGATGCCACCAGGATGCTGGCTAGGCTTCCCTGGATTGAAGACCCCACCAATGTGTCCTGGAGCTCAGCTTCCCCAGAGACACACCCTACTAGGGAAAGAGAGAGGCTGACTGGGAGTATGGACCGACCAGTCAACGCCCATGTTCAGCGGGGAAGCAATTACAGAAGCCAGACCTTCTACCTTATGCAACCCTCAATGACCCTGGGTCCATGCTCCCAGAGGGATAGAGAATGGGAAAGCTACCATGGGAGGGGGTGGGTTATGGGGATTGGGTGGTGGGAATTGTGTGCAGTTTTACCCCTCCTACCTTATGCTTTTGTTCACTAATCCTTTCTTAAATAAAAAATTTTTAAAAAAAGAAGCTAATTTATGGGGGGTGGTGGTGGTAGACTGTGAGGGATTCAGGACCATATTCTAGAAGACAGTGAGGATCTCCACAGCCCCGCAGAGGCACACCTCATAGAACACACATGCTACTATCATGCACAAGGACCGGGATCCCCACCTACAGGGGTAGCAGAAGCTTTAGGAGCAGAGGAGCAGTACAATGGTGCTGCAAGTCTCTCTTACTCTTCCTCTTGCTCTCTCTCCTTCTAGATTTCTCTTTGAATATATCAGCAAAAACAAGATAAGAAAGAAAGGCCTCTGTGGAGTTACCATACAAGCGCTTGAATCCCAACAATGATCCTAGTGACAAAATAAATAAAGAAATAAAAATATGGACTTGAGAGTCAATTTTTAATCTCATGAAGCAGTCAGATGAGGTAAGTTTTCCAAGAGAGTTTATTGTTAGAGGCCTGAAGAGACTCTGTTCCAAGTTAGACCTTCAAGAGCCATATATGGTGATGTTCTTTTGGGGGAAAACACAAGAGGGAAACAGTGATTTAGTGCCTTCAACCATTCTTTCAAAACCCATCCATATGAGATTAAAATAAATAAATAGAAATATAGCAACCTGCCCCCTTTTCTATCTTGATGAGGCAAATGGCTTAGCTTCAATGGGCTCTAATTACTTCAGTGACTGTGGCACCTACTCATCTCAGCAAACGATTCTGTCAACATTTCAGGTCATTTCAATCCATCATCTTGATAAAGGTCAAGCCTGACCAGGAAAAAAAAATGTTTTTCTGTTCTCTATGCCAACATAGTTGTTCTCTATTTCTTGCAGATGAAAGAAAAAATATTGATTTGCCATACTAATAGGACAAAGCATAGCAACTTTAGAACCTTTCTGGGTCTAAATAACTTGGGGATAGGATTTGCTAATAGAATAATTTTTCTTTGAAAAAAGACAATTGACTCTCCCATACACTACCTTGTTGTCAAGAACTGCATTGTTACAGACATGCTAAAAAA
The DNA here is from genome assembly GCF_950295315.1 of Erinaceus europaeus. Classification (NCBI taxonomy): domain Eukaryota; kingdom Metazoa; phylum Chordata; class Mammalia; order Eulipotyphla; family Erinaceidae; genus Erinaceus; species Erinaceus europaeus. The sequence continues at coordinate 123,541,631 of NC_080168.1, read as the reverse complement.
ACATTAGGGATCAACTAGGAATATCAAAGGAGATCACCTGGGACCGCAACAAAACAGGACTAGAATGACTTTAGGAACCCATCAAATCACCAGAATTGTAATAGCTTTAGATCTACATTGGAAAGCAAGTAAGGTAGCAACCCAGTGCTCAGGATGGCCCCTTATGAAGAATGGGTATTATCTTCTGTGTCCTTTGGGGCAAAATGGATGGAGCTAGAGGTTCCAGATGCTACCATGATACCAACCAGACTTCCCTGGTCAGACAACCCCACCAATGTGTCCTGGAGCTCCACTTCCCCAGAGGCCCGCCCCACTAGGGAAAGAGAGAGGCAGGCTGGGAGTATAGATCCACCTGTCAACGCCCATGTTCAGCGGGGAAGCAATTACAGAAGCCAGACCTTCCACCTTCTGCATTCCATAATGACCTTGGGTCCATACTCCCAGAGGGATAAAGAATAGGAAACCTATCAGGGGAGGGGATGGGATACTGAGTTCTGGTGGTGGAAATTGTATTCCTCTTATCCTATGGTCTTGTCAGTGTTTCCATTTTTAAATAAATAAATTAAAAATAAAAAAACTAAAAAAAAAGTATTCAGGACTATAAACGGAGGGAGGATAACAAACAGTACATGGCTAAGAATGATAGGATGAAGCCAAGTTGGTGGGAGGGGGAGCAGATTCAAAACATGTGAAAGCCAAGGGAGATGAACACAAAAGACACTTGTCGACTGGGACACAGTCTGGTGTGGAGAGCCCTGCAACAAACAGAAGAGGAAATACCTTATGACCCAGCAATGCCACTCTTTGACATTTACCCAAAGGACATGCAAATACTGATTCCTTTTTTGAGTATCCAGTAGATTTACTTATTAGACAGAGACAGAAAATTGAAAGGAAAGGGGGAGTTAGGGAAGGGAGCTTGGGTCAACTTACTCTGCCACTGGAGGAAGATGGGTCCTGCCAGTCAGTGCAGCCTAGAATGTTCCTAGCTATGACCACAGAATGCGGGCTCAGACCGACAGGGATGCACAGGTTACACAGGCTCCTGTGCTGAATATGGGCCCCAGGTCAAAGCTATGGGGTTTACATTTGACAATATTTATATACTTTTCCCATATTTGGGAGCTGCTCTCTTCCCTGATCCAGCTTTCTGGTCCTATTTGCAACTCGGACACCATCTCCCCAGACAATACCTTTGGCCCACCTACATATGAGCTGTCAGGCTCAGGTAAAAATTAGTGACGTTATGGACCACTTGGAATAGACCTAAAATAGACCTACTAGCTTCTTTTTTTTTTTTTTTTCCAAAATGGAGACTCCCAAATCTCATCATCTGCTATAGTCTTGTCTTTAGGTTCCTGATTATTAAACAATCTGTTCTGCTTTATATCTTAATGCTTTCTTAGCCACCAAATTCCAGATGCTATCACGATGCCAATCTGCCTTCCCTGGGTAAATGACCTCACCAATGTGTCCTGGAACCCCACCTTTCCAGACCTCTATCACTAGGGAAAGACAGAAACAATCTGGGGGTACGACTCGAACTGCCAACACTCATGTTTAGTGAGGAAGCATTTACAGAACCCAAAACTCCCAGCTTCTGCATCCCATAATGAGCCTCGGGCCGTGTTCCTAGAAGGATAAAGAATAGGAAAGCTTTCTTTCCCCCCTGACCCTGAAATCTGATTTGCAGGTGGATCCTAGTTATTGTCTGGGGAGATGATGTCATAGATGGAAAAAGTACCAGAAATCTGGGTCAGGGAAGAGAGTAGCTCCCTAATATGGGAAAGGGGTATACATAGTGTTGACTGCAAACCCCATCAATTTGATCTGATCTGGGGTCCATATTCAGCTTAGGAGTCTATGTGATTTCTGCATCCCTGCAGATCCAACCTCACTTTCTGTGGTCATGAGTTGGAACATTCCAAGCTGCCCCAATATCAGGACCCATCTTCCTCAGAAGTAGCATAGAGTATGTTGTCCAGCCTCCCTTCAGAGGATGGAACATTCTCTACCATTGTAGATCCAAGTTGAGGGCAAGGTCCTATGGGGATCCACAACCACAGGCCCTTTGGACTATAACTAAAATATGCCTACTAGCATTCTACAGAACAGAGACCCGCCCCCAACTCTTCATCTGCACTACTCCAGCCTTTAGGTTCATGATTAGTCAACAACTTGTTTGGCTTTATATGTTAACTCTCTTTTCAGCCACTAGGTTCCAGATGCTAGCATGATGCCAACCAGACTTCCCTGGACAGACAACCCCACCAATGTGTCCTGGAGCTCCGCTTCCCCAGAATCCTGCCCCACTAGGGAAAGAGAGAGGCAGGCTAGGAGTATGGATCGGCCTGTCAACACCCATGTTCAGAGGGGAAGCAATTTCAACAGCCAGACCTTCCACCTTCTGCATCCCACAATGATCTTAGGTCCATACTCCCAGAGGGTTAAAGAATAAGAAAGCTATCAGGGGAGGGAATGGGATACAGAATTCTGCTGGTGGGAATTGTGAGGAGTTGTACCCCTCTTATCCTATGGTTTTGTCAGTGTTTCTTTTTTATAAATAAAAAATTTAAAAAAAGAATAGGAAAGCTTTCGAGAGATTGGATGGTATAGGGAATTCTGCTGGTGGGAATTGTGTGGAACTGTCTTTTTACAGTCTTGCTGATTTTTTTTTAATAAAGAAAAAGTAAGGTGTGGGTGTTATAATGGACAAGGACCTGGGTTCAAACCCTCAGTCCCCACCTGCAAGGGGAGGAAAAGCTTCATAAGCGGAGAAGTCATGGTGCAGATGTCTCTCTCTTTATGTCTTCCTTTTAATTTTTCTCTGTATCTATTCTAAATAAACATATTGACATACATATATATATATATATATATATATATATATATATATATATATATATGAATGATATATGGGTTAGACCAGTGAAGTACTGTATCTGAGAGGATGCCTGCTTTGTTGATGTGCATGCAACCCATGTTGGGGCCTCATCCACTATCATACTGGGGGAAGCCTGGGTGCTCTGATGTCATTTCTTTTCTTTTTCTGACTCTGTCTGTCTCTTTCCTCCTGAAAAACGTATTCCAGAGTGGTGAAGCACCTGTGAGCACAAGGTATGAATTCATTTGTGTGAAAGAGGAAAAACAAACAAAATAAATGTAATTGCAATTTGATAGAAAGGGACCAGCCAAGAGATAGGAAGACAATAGGCAACACAAAGGCATACAGTGTACAAAGAGACATGGGAATTTTTATACTGTGGAAAATATGTTGATCTTTTTGAGTCCTCAGTCGCAGTCTGTGAAGTGGGAGTCATCCAAAACCACTATTAACACTACTGTAATTAACTGTGGCAATGTCTTTTTCTGAAACACTTGAGGTATTCAGTGAAAAAAAAACTATTCTTGTATTTTTCCTGGTTTTTATGACTGTGTTAAGCTTAAGGAGGGATAAGAGGGGGCCAGGTGGTGGTACACCTAGTTAAGTGCACACACTACAAGGCACAAGGACCTGGGTTCAAGCCCCTGGTTCCTACCTTCAGGGGGAAAGCTTCATGAATGGTGAAGTAGAACTGCAGGTGTCTCTGTCTCTCTCTTTCTCTACCTCCCCTCTCAATTTCCCTCTGTCTCTATTCAATACTAAATAAAATATTTAAAAAAAAATTCAAAAATAACCTAAATTAAAAAAATTTAAAAAAGTGAAGACAAGTGATTTACAAACAATCAAATAAACCCAGACAAGCAAACAAAACACAGCACAGTTCAATTCTGGCTAATGACGACACTGGGGATGGCACCTGGGGCCTCAGAAGCTCAGCCATGGAATTCCATAGCATCAACCACTGAACTATCACCTTGGCCCTGAAACAAGTGAGCCCAAAATAGAGAAGAAAATGATGTGCAATCCCATCAAATCTTCACGTTTGTTTAAGGCCAAGTCATGTAAGTGCAATATGAGAGACCACAGGCAGGGAGCCAGATGGTTAAGAGCACAAGGTACAGTGCCCAAGGACCTGGGTTTAAGGCCTTGCTCCCCACCTGCAGGGGGAACACTTTGCGAGTGGTAAAGTACAACTGTGGGTGTCTCTGCTTCTCTCCCTCTCTATGTCCCCCTCCCTTCTCAGTCTCTGTATCTATCTAATAAAAATAATTAAGTTAATTTAAAAAATAAAGTACAAAAAAAAAACTACAGTTAGCATAATAGTATCATAGACTAGTATCAGTCTGATGCTTACATGGCACTATGATCTCGGAGTAGACTGAACCAGTGGTATTTTCTGAAGTTATATCCCAGGAAGAGGACAGAGTTTCTAGAGAAAAATCATGATTTTCACTTCTGACATGTTTATTTTTAACCAACTGTGAGGTAGCCAAGTGAATATTTTGGGACATCTGTGAAGATACGCTGTTTGCTATTTGCATGGAGGTCAGTGATACAGCTAGGAATCGATGCCTGTCTGCATAGAGAGGAAAAAGGAGGCCAGAGAGATAGAGGACATCACCCAGGGACAGAGTATACAATGACATTGCATTTTGAATTTTCCAGGAAAATAACAATGGGAATTTGCAGACATCTGATTTATTAGAGAATGATGTTCAGATAAAATATAGAAGGAGGGGTTGGGCGGTAGCACAGTGTGTGAAGCACACATGGTGCCAAACGCAAGGACCGGCATAAGGATCCCGGTTCAAGCCCCCAGCTCCCCACCTGCAGGGGGTGGTCACTTCACAGGCAGTGAAGCAGGTCTGCAGGTGTCTGTCTTTCTCTCCCCCCCTGTCTTCCCCTCCTATCTCCATTTCTTTCTGTCCTATCTAACAATGATGACATCAATAACAACAACAATAAAATAACAAGGGTAACAAAAGGGAAAAAATAATAATATATTTGAGAGAGGATAAGCCAGAACTGGTTTATGGTGACACCAGAGATGGAACCTGGGACCTCAGAAGCTCAGCCATGGAATTCCACTGCATCAACCACTGAACTATCACTGGAGAAGTGAATCTTTGACTAAATGTAAACCCCAAGGCCATAGGTAACACCACAGGGAAACTGAAATAACGATGTAAAGTTAAGATAAGGTTTTAGGCCAAATAGAGACTTCAACAGATACTGGCTCTCTGACAGTGTTCTCATGGCTGGGACGACAGATTCTGCCATGCTGGGTCTGAGAAGCAAATGGCAGGATCTATACTGAGTGAAAGATAACTAAGGTCTTGAGAATATACAGCCCTTAAAGTTTTGGGAGGCAAAGATAAGTCACAAATCTAGACTTAGAAGGGGAGGAAAGTCAAGATAGATAACATGCTATGTTGGCTAGTAGATGTTAAGAGATTATTAGGGATAAAATGTTACATGAATTTTAATTTGAAAATTCACTTACTGAGCAAGCTAATCCTACAAGGAAGAAGCTAGGAGGGAGAAGTAAAGATTATACTTAATGAAAAGGCAGAATGGAAAAGCCAATCAAGGTCTGGGGAGATAGCATAATAGTTATGCAAAGGAATGTCTTGCCTGGGACTCTGAGACCCAGGTTCAGTCCCCCACAGCACCATAAACCAGAGCTGAGCTGTATTCTGGTCTTTCTGTGTCTTTCTCTCTGTATCTCTTTTTATTTTGCACTACAATAACATAAATAAAAATACATAGAAAAAAGAAAAGTCAATAAAAACAAATATATTTATTTAATCCAATGAAATAGAAAATAATAAAAAAAATCAATGAACTAAAAAGCAATACAAAATAAATAAAAGACTCAAGGGGAGAAGGGACATGGTGGCTGATTTTAAGACATAAAAAATATCCTAAGAGGGAATGCTGAGAAAAACTGAGGAATTAGACAATGAATATCTAACACAGTTTTAAGAGGAGAAAATAACTATAAATGATGCAAACACACACACACACACACACACAAACACACACACATGTAACTGTATTCTGAATGAACCAATACTAGATTAAAACAAAATAATTAACAATGAACAAATAGCCACACAAAGAAAAGCCCAGGTCTTGGTGGTTTTAATAGTTAATTCTACTAAAAAATTGAAGAGGAATTAATTTCTAGTTTTTACCAAACTTTATTTTAATATGAAAGAGCAGTGAACACATCCCAGCTTGATCCCTGAGGCCAACGATTAATCTGATAGTAAAACAAAAACCCGTCACAATAAAATTACAGAACTAGAGAGTCTTTGTCAATATAGACACACATATACTCAACAAAGCACTAGTAAATCAAATGTCGGTGATGTCTAACAGTATTTATATACTTAGATCAAGTTGAGATACTCTCAGAAATATGTGGCTGGTTTAATACCCTAGAATCAATATGACACACAATAATTATATATAGTACTGAACCTTCATGGTTTTATCATAGATCCAGAGGAAGCTTTTGATAAGATACATGGTAAACTTACACACACACACACACACACACACACACACACACCCAACAAATCAGGAATAGAAAAGAAATTCTATGGTCTTAATGAAGGATATTTATAAGAGTGGATTAAGATCTTTATTTCTTTGTACTTTCGACTTTGAAATATAAACCAAAATAGAGACTGCATAGATAGTGAAGCAAGATGACTGACTTTGTAGTTCTGAGACAACATGAGGAATGCATACGTACATTCTGTAGTCATCGGCATATTCATTCTATTTCGAACTAAGGGACTGGATATAATATAAATCAGACATTACAGAATCCGTGAAATGAATATGCTTGGTAGATGCCTTGAAAATATTGGTGTTTCAAAAACAGATGCTGTCTGGAGTGCAGAGACTGTGATTACAATGAACCTAAGAGAAAAAATTGAATCATGTGAACTCCATGAATAACTGACTGATTTCCACTGTGGTCAAATTTTCAAGATGTAAAATCACTTCAGACTGTGTCTAGAGACTTCAGGTGTGGAATGTCAAACCTTCAGCTTCATCACTTGGGTGAGACCTTTCCTTTCATAGTATTCCCTAATTCCATCCCAGGTGGTTCACTTCTTAACAAAGTCCCAAAACCTAGATATAGACCAGGTTCCAGGAGATAGAGCATATGTCCACATGTATCCATAAACTAGTGCAAAATATATACCTGAAAGCAGAAGTACACAATAGTCTGCAGTGAGTACCCCCCAACACTTCATCTCCACTATTCCATCCTTTGGGTCCATGATTCTTCAACAATTTGTTTGGCTTTGTATGTTAACTCTCTTTTCAGCCTCCAGGTTCCAGATGCCATCAGGATGCTGGCCAGGCTTCCCTGGACTGAAGACCCCACCAATGAGTACTAGAGCTCCGCTTCCCCAGAGACACACCCTACTAGGGAAAGAGAGAGGCAGACTGGGAGTATGGATCGACCAGTCAACGCCCATGTTCAGTGGGGAAGCAATTACAGAAGCCAGACCTTCCACCTTCTGCAACCCTCAATGACCCTGGGTCCATGCTCCCAGAGGAATAGAGAATGGGAAAGCTAGTGGGGAGGGGACGGGATATAGAGATTGGGTGGTGGGAATTGTGTGGAGTTGTACTCCCCCATCCTATGATTTTGTTAATGTCTCCTTTCTTAAATAAAAAAAAAAGAAAAAATATCTTGTAGTAATGTGCAGTGTACAGATAGAGAGTGTAGAATTTGGAAGCAAGGCAAGGAGAAAACGTAAAAGGTGTGTGTCTGTGTGTGTTCTCTCAACCAATAGAAGATATCTGCAGTTAAGATACAGCATATGCTCACATGCTATCAGTGTGAAGATTATAGTATGAAGTCCATCTTCATGAACCATTGTGGCTGAATTACAGCACTCCAAAACAGATGAACATCCAAATGTCTGCAGTCTCTAAAGCTGCTTTATATAACAGAAATCAGTCTGCCGATATAACTCAGGTCACCATTTTTCCCCTTTTATTGCCCTTTTTTTTTATCATTGTTGTGGTTATTTTTATTGTTGTTGGATAGGTCAGAGAGAAATCGAGAGAGGAGGGAGAGAAAGAGACACCTGCAGACCTGCTTCACCGCCTCTGAAGTGACCCCCCCCCCCATTGCAGGTGGGGAGCCGGGGGCTCGAACCAGGATCCTTGAGCTGATCCTTGCACTTTGTGCCATGTGTGCTTAACCTGCTGCACTACCTCCAGACCCTCCCTTACTCTCAATTAATCTGAGATGCCCTGTCTCACTTTCAGAGCCTCAAGGGCATTGTCAACCATTTCTCTGAGGAATAATATTTCTTCTTAGTGAAGAATGGTTGAGGGGGAAGGACAGACAGTAATGCACCTGGTTGAGAGCACGTTACCAAGTGCAAGGACCCAGGGTTTGACTCCTTGGTCCCCACCTGCAGGAGGAAAGCTTTGCAAGTGGTGAAGCAGGGCTGCAGGTCTCTCCTTCTCTCTCCCTCTCTATCTCCCCTCCCCTTTCCATTTCTGACTCTCTCTATCCAATAAATAAAAATAGTAATACAAATATTTTTTTTTAAAAAGAATGGTGGAGCCAGGTGGTGGAGCACATGGTTGAGCGCAAATGTTACAGTGTGCAAGGACCCAGGTTCAAGCCCCTGGTCCCCACCTGCAGGGGGAAAGCTTTGTAAGTGGTGAAGCAGGGCTGCAGTTGTCTCTCTCTGTCTGTCCCTCTCTATATCCCCATTCCTCCCAATTTCTGTCTCTATCCAAGAAATAAAGATAATATATACTTTTTTTAAAGAATAGTTTGGGACGCTAGAGTTTCTGTGAAAAGTTGTTTCTTTTGGGGTGCCATTTTGTTCAGGATTTTTCAGCTGACAGGCCAAAAATAATATATGTGTATGTGTATTTTTATGATATATATATTTCTATATATGCACTCTCTTTCTGTGTAGTATCAACATGTATGCCCATATATGCTCATCTATAAGCATTTGCATTTAAGTTACATTAAATATGAACCATTCATCTAGACAAGAAATCTTACTGATGCATTCAACATGCCTCCATCACAACTCATTCACTTTTTCTCCACTTTGTCTCTAAGTTCTCACGTCAACATCAAGAAACCTGTATCCTACCTCCCACTCTCCTTTTACTTAATTGTTCCATGATAATCTACATGTTCAGAAGTGAAGTGTGGAATTATTAACTAATACTCGCCCCTTTCACACATTTCCCTAACATGTTTCCTGATTTTGATAGAAAAAGAAATTGGGGAGTTGAGTGGTAGTGCAGTGAGCTAAGTGCATGTGGCACCAAGTGCAAGGACCAGCATAAGGATTCCGGTTAGAGTTCCCGGCTCCCCACCTGTAGGGATGTTGCTTCATAGGCGGTGAAGCAGGTCTCCATGTGTCTACATTTCTCTCCCCTGTCTTCCCCTCCTCTCTCCATTTCTTTCTGTCCTGTCTAACAATGAAGACATCAATAACAACTACAACAATAACTACAACAAAAATAAAAAAACAAGGTCAATAAAAGGGAAGACAAATAAATAAATAAATACTAAAAAATTAACAAAAAAAGAAATTGAGGGTGGGGAGATAGAGAAGTAGAAAAAAAAAGAGAGAGAAGCCTGTAGCACTTCTTCACAGCTCTTAATACGCTTTCCCTGAAGGTGGAGAGCCAGGGGGATTTGATCCAGGGTCCTTGCAACTGTGTACACTTAACTAGGTATACCACCAGTCACTCACACACACACACACACACACACACACACACACACACACACACACACACACACCTCAGTTGTATTTTTTAAATATTTATTTACTTATGTATTTACTCTCTTTTGTTGTCCTTGTCCTATTGTTGTAGTTATTATTGGTGGTGGTGGTGTTGAATAGGACAGAGAGAAATGGAGAGAGGAGGGGAAGACAGAGAGGGAGAGAGAAAGATAGACACCTGCAGACCTGCTTCACCACTTGTGAAGCTACCCCCCTGCAGGTGGGGAGCCAAGGGCATGAACTGGAATCCTTACACTGATCCTTGTGCTTTGTGCCACCTGCGCTTAACCCGCTGCGCTACTGTCCAACTCCCCTCAGCTGTATTTTTCTAGAGCAAATATGCTCAGCTCTAGTTTCTGGTGGGCTAGGGATTGAACCTGGGACCTCAGAATCTCAGGTCTCAAATTATTTTTTTCAGAACCATGAGGCTATCTCCTTAGGTTAACCACATTTTAAAAATAATTTACAAATCTCATTATAGTCACTGTTTCCTTCCCTGACAAGATTTGAATTATCTGTTTTCTTCAAAGAGTCATAAGTTTGCATTTTGGTATTTTAAATATTTAATACCCAGTGTTAAAATTCAGTGAGGTTTATATGAACTCTAATTTTAAAATGAATCAGTATCAAGAGGGAAGTAAATAGCATGACCACAACACACCACCAACTTAGACTTCTCACTTTGAGTATAAGTAGGTTATATGCATATAGTCCACCTCTGCAGACACCACATACTAGTAAGAACTGTAATTCATTAAGAAAATGTAAAGATGGAAGCAGCTTATTTCTGACAGAAGATATTTAAGTGAAGCTATAGGGTTTAGCTAGTAGTAAGTGACCTACATAAACTAGCGAGAGGGGAAAAGGTAGAGGTGATTTACGTCAGGAACTGTCTCCTGGCAACTGTGCATTCTTTTTTAAAGATTTTTTATATTTATTTATTTTCCCTTTTGTTGCCCTTCTTTTATTGTTGTTGTAGTTATTATTGTTGTTGTTATTGATGTCTTCATTGTTGGGTAGGACAGAGAGATGGAGAGAGGAGGAGAAGACAGAGGGGGAGAGAAATATAGACACCTGCAGACTTGCTTCACTGCTTGTGAAGTGACCCCCTGTAGGTGGGGAGCTGGGGGCTTGAATTGGGATCCTTACTCTGGTCCTTGCACTTCACTCCACACCTTGTGTGCTTAACCCGCTGCGCTACCGCCCACCCCATGGGCATTATTTCTTAAGTGTCTGCTACACATCATAAGACACTGACCATAACCATGGATTTCTTGTCATTAATGAAGCAGTTTTAGGATGCAAGACCCCAGAGGCCACCTGTGTGGGTGGGGTGGGGGGGTTCATGAGCAGGGGAGCAGGACTGCAGGTAGCTCTATCTGTCTGTCTGTCTGCCTGTCTATCTATCTATCTATCTATCTATCTATCTATCTATCTATCTATCCATCCATCCATTTATCTATCCATCTATCTATCTCTGTATCAGTAAAAATATAGAAATAAAAGGCAAAAGTTAGTGGTAACAGTGGGATATTCTTGCATATGGATCAAGCCCCATCAATAACCCTGTTCACAAGAAAAATAGAAAGAAAAAAAATTCAAAAATACTGTTGGTATCTAGGTCAAAATGAATAAGTGACTTCATTTTCACTTTCATTTAAGTGTTAAGGAATGCCATTTTAGTTATTGACATATGGGTACAATTAACTCATCTTCACATGGAAGGTGTCTGCCAAACACTCTCATCCCCAATTGAAGCCCCTTTCCATCACCATAGACCAGGACCCCAAATGGAAGGTCATAGAATCATACAAGACTCAGCTGTGTGTTTTGGAAACTCAGCATGCATGTCCCCTTTGTCCTGCCTGGTTCTCTCCAGATATCTTTATATGTTCCTCTTCTCTTCTGGTGACCACTCACTGGCCTTGCTTGTGAAGATGAGTAGATCTCTTAGGACCTGAAGCAATTCTTCCATTATACTTAGTTAATCCTAGTCACAAAGCACCCATCCTTAGCAGTCACATATTAAAAGTCCCCCTGCATGGTCACTGAATCAATATTCCTAAATAAATACATATCGAGAGGAGGATTTGTGCTTTTTGGAGTCCTTGTAGACTAATAATAATAATAATGATAAGAAGAAGAACAAAAAGGAGGAGGAGGAGGAGCAGGAGGAGGAGGAGCAGGAGGAGGAGGAGGAGAAGGAGAAGAAGTAGAAGAAGAAGAAGAAGAAGAAGAAGAAGAAGAAGAAGAAGAAGAAGAAGAAGAAGAAGAAGAAGAAGAAGAAAGTAGAAGAAAGAAGAAAGAAGAGAAGAAAGAAGAAGGATAAAGAGAAGGAGAAGAAGGTGAAGCATCATCAGCAGTAACAACACCCAGTGTGATTCCTCATTAAGTACCTTCTCCCAACCTTCCTGTATTTCTCATAACTCACAGGCCCCTACACCTAGCAGAACAATGACTGATTAATGACAAGGTTGTTGTTATTCTAATACCTCAGAGAGTCAGAGAGCCCAACTGAACGCAGCAAATATTCAAATAAAGGTCAACACAAACACAGCACAGTTCCTATGCAAACACACCTTCCAAATTACTTTTCTCACTTGAGGCAATGTTTTATAATTGAGTCCCTCAAGTGAAAGAAGAATTAGCCTGAGTGGTTTACAAGTTAAAGTACACTGAGAACTAATGAAATGTGAGGAATGTCCTTTCTCAGAAGATGAAACCAAAAAACAACTTCCCTTGTGTTTTTCTCCCATCCAAAGATAATGGAGACTTATATTAGTCTCTGCCACTTCAAAACAGTTTCGTGCAGTAGAAGTTATATAATATGTCTGACACACTTCTTAAAAACCCCACTGTTTTCAGTACTTTCCTTCTGATTCCTAGGGTTTATCCGCTAGTTGACCAAGGAAGACAGCGTTCTTTCAAACAGATAACAGAACCACATTATAAAAACAAAACAGATAATGGTCAAATGCCTGGTTGTCTGACCAATGCCTGATGTCAGACACAAAAAGCACAGTCCTGCATAAAAACCATGATGTCTTGAAAATATTGTGTTGTTAAACCATCCCAAACTTCTAACATCACCTTTGAGCATTAAGATGCCTTGAGGACTCATCCACTTCTTGCTCAATGAAGTTATGTTGGGGGGTAGAAATTAAGGTACAGGGAGATAACATAATGGTTATGCAAAAAGACTTTTGTGCCTAAGGCTCTAGAGGCCCCAGGTTCAATTCCAGGTGCCACCACAAGCCAGAGAAGAGCAGGGTATAGTGGCTTTGCCTGTGGACTCTGAGGCAGACAGAAGAGCAGGGCTTTAGCTTTAAAATAAGAAAGTAGGGCCGGGGGTAGTGTATCAGGTCAAGCTCATATGTTATAATGTGAAAGGACCTGGGTTCAAGGCTTTAGGCCCTCCCTCCAGAGGCAACACTTCACACACGGTGAAGTATTGACGTTGGTATCTCTCTCTCTCACTCAGTTTTCCCCCACCCTTCTCAATTTTTGTCTTTATTAAAAAATAAACAAAACATATTTTTTTAAAAAAGGAAGAAGAAAGAATGAAAGAAAGCAGGTCTTCAGGTGTCTTTCTCTTCCCCTCTGTCTTCTCCTCCTCTCCATTTTTCTCTGTCCTAGCCAACTACTAAGGACATCAACAACAATAGTAATAACCACAGCAAGGCTATGGCAACAAGGACAACAAAAGGGGGAAAAATGGCTTCCAGGAGCAGTGAATTCATGATGCAGACACTGAGCCCCAGCAATAACCCTGGAGACAAAAAAAATAAAGGAAATAGTTCATCTGGAGAGGTGTCTGCTTTGCCTGTAACCAGGTTAGAGTCTCCGACACACCAATTAATAGTACTATGTCGGGAGGGAGGGGAAGATGGCGGACTGAGAAGCTGCTAACAGCGTGTTCTCTGATCACTTCTTCTGGCAACGGTAGGATTTTCTGCCTTTAGCAGGCCTGTCAATAAGGGGTGACACCAAAGAGGTGACTATAATTTAATTTGGGTTAAGAATTAGAGTAAAGGTGGCACGGACTAGCGGACGGGCTGCTCCAGACTTCCCAGGCGGCGCTGGGCAAGGCGAGTGCGCCGGGCATTGTCCTCCGCCCAGAAGGTGGCTCCTCCGCTGGTTGCAGAGCGCTGCTGAGCGGCGGGCAGAGGACCCGGAGAGAGCACTGTAGCTCCGGGGCTTTCTCTTGGGAGTCTCCAGGGACCACCGCGACCCTGAGGGCGGATCCAAAGACTTCTTGAGTATAGCTCTCATTGTATCAAAGGACTTGGAGCTAGTTTTCATTTTCAAGAAGTCCTTAAAAAAGTCTGGAGGGGGGGGTTTCCCAGAAGATGGCGGACGGAGAAGCTGCTAGACACTGAGCTCCAAACACATTCCCTGGAAACAATAGGATTTTCTGCCTTTAGCAGGCCAGCCAATAAGGTGTCATAGTGGTGACAAAGAGATGACTATAACTTAATTTGGGTTAAGAATTAGAGTAGGGAAAAAATTCTTTTTTCTTCCTTTTAATTTTCAAGCATACATCCTTCCCCCCCCCTCCATAAGCAATCCCTGGGGACCAGCTCCTAGCAGGATACCCCATACCACCAAACAGGGTGTTTTTTTTTTTAAATCACTGATACACATTTGGGAAGTTCCTTGCACTGCTCTTTAATTACAACTCTTTTTCTTATCTTCTCCCTTTTCTCTCACTTGTCTCTCTCTCTCTCTCTTTTAATCTTGTCATACACTTCTTTCTTCTTTGCCTTTCTGAATTTGTGAATTACTTTGGGGAAGAAATCTGACTCAGAGTGGACTCTCTATGTGTGTATCTCTGCTCTAGTTCCCTTTCCCCTCTTGTTACCCCTAGAATATACAGTGGATAGTAGATTTGCATAACTGTCTATTCTTGCTATCCTCTCTTTCTTTTCTCTTTCTTCACTGGGATTTGGTTCCTATTTTTTCATGGACTGGAGAAATTGTTTGGCTAACTGGTAATGATTAAACTACTTCAATACTTACTTCAGTTGCTACTGTAATTCTGGAGGTTGGTGAGTGCAATTGTCATAAAGGTATTTAGTACAGTGTTACTTGTACTCAAGACACAACAACTGAGGAACAACAGAGCATAAAAAAAAGAGAAACACATAAATAAAAAAAATGGGTAGATCAAAAACAAATAAAACTGCTACTCCAATGAATGAAGACAAGAGCCCAGAAGAAACTACAAATCAGCCAGAAGTAACCATAGATAAGAAAAGTATGCAAGCAATAATAAACTTATTAATCACAGAAATGAAAACAACACTGGAGGAAAGGAATGGCAGTATTAGGGAAACAACAGTTGAGACACCCAAGGAAAATACTGATTATCTTGAAGCAATTAGAGAACTGAAAACTGAAATAGCTGTAATGAAGAAAGAAGCTGAGGCAAGGAAAAGCAGACTAACAGAAGCAGAAAACAGAATTAGTCAGACAGAGGATGAGTTAGAGAAAACTAAGAAAGAGGTGAAAGAGCTTAAAAAGAGATTGAGAGACACTGAAAACAACAACAGAGATATATGGGATGATCTCAAAAGAAGTAACATTCGTATAATTGGCCTGCCAGAGGAAGAAAGAGAGGAAGGGGAAGCAAACATTCTAGAGGAAATAATACAAGAAAACTTCCCAGACCTGAATAACAGAAAGGATATCAAGGTTCAAGAGGCCCAGAGAGTACCAAACAGAATCAACCCAGACCTGAAGACACCAAGACAGATCATAGTCACAATGAGAAGAAGTAAGGATAAAGAAAGGATCCTAAAGGCTGCAAGAGAGAAACAAAAAGTCACATACAAGGGAAAACCCATAAGATTATCTGCAAACTTCACCACTCAAACTCTAAAAGCCAGAAGGGAGTGGCAAGATATCTATCGAGCCCTGAATGAAAAAGGGTTTCAACCAAGGATAATATATCCTGATAGACTTTCATTCAATCTAGATGGAGGGATCAAAACCCTCTTAGACAAACAACAGTTAAAGGAGGCAACCATCACCAAGCCGGCCCTGAAAGAGGTACTAAAAGACCTCTTATAAACAAGAACATCACTATAATACTTGCAATATATCAGAGTAAACAATTTTTTTTAGAACAATGGCACTACAATACATTAAATCCATAATATCAATAAATGTCAATGGCTTAAACTCACCCATCAAAAGGCACAGGGTGGGGGAATGGATCAGAAAACATAACCCAACCATATACTGCTTGCAAGAATCTCATCTGTCACAACAAGATAAACACAGACTTAAAGTGAAAGGATGGAAAACTATCATACAGGCTAACGGTCCACAAAAAAGGGCAGGAACAGCCATTCTCATCTCAGACACGATAGATTTTAAATTAAATAAAGTAATAAAAGATAGGCAAGGACATTACATAATGATTAGAGGATCAATCAGCCAAGAAGACTTAACAATTATTCACATCTATGCACCAAACGAGGGACCATCTAAATACATTAAGCATCTACTGAAAGAATTTCAAAAATACATCAATAGTAATACAATAATAGTGGGAGACTTCAATACCCCACTGTCACACTTAGACAGATCAACAAAGCAGAGAACCAATAAAGATACAAGAGAATTGAATGAAGAGATTGACAGACTAGACCTCTTGGACATTTTCAGAGTCTTTCACCCCAAAAAACTGGAATACACCTTCTTTTCAAATCCACATAACACATACTCAAGGATAGACCATATGTTAGGCCACAAAGACAGCATCAATAAATTCAAGAGCATTGAAATTATCCCAAGTATCTTCTCAGACCACAGTGGAGTAAAACTAACATTTAACAACAAACGGAAAATTATTAAAAGACATAGAATTTGGAAACTAAACAACATGCTCCTTAAGAACCACTGGGTCAGAGACTCACTCAAACAGGAAATTCAAATGTTCCTGGAAACTAATGAAAATGAAGACACAACCTATCAAAATATTTGGGACACAGCTAAAGCAGTACTGAGAGGGAATAGTACTATGTCACTCAAGAAACTTTGGTGTTATGGCTCCTCTCTCTCTCTCTCTCTCTCTCTCTGGAAAAAAAAATTCTGGTGTAGTGAAGCCTTAGTGGTAATGGAAAAAAGATTAGACTGATTCATGAAAGTATTGGTATGTTCATCAAAATAGTTATAAAAGAACTACTGAAGAAAGTTCTGGAGCTGCAGGGGCACACTGAGTTGAGCATACATATTACAATGTGGAAGGACCCAGGTTCAAGCCCCCTACACACACACACACACACTGCAGGGGAAAGCTTTGTGAGTGGTGAAGCAGTGCTGCAGGTCTCCGTGCCCCTCTCCCTCTTTCATCTTTCTCTTTCTGGTTGTCTGTATCCAATAAATAAAGATAATTACAAACAAAGTTCCTGTGGGTGTGCGTGTGTGGGGGGGAGAGAATGGAGGGAAGGGAAACAGAAGAGAAGAGAGAGATAAGACAGAAGAGAAATGTTAAGAGAGGAAGAGGAAAGAAGGAGAAAGAAAGCGATGGACGGACAATTTCCGGGGCAAAGTAACAGAAGCTAAACATCCTTACAGTTGCACACGGGAGACATTACTTACTTACACCCACTTTTAAATCTGAGAACAATGAAACATAAGGATGGACAGTTTCACTAGAAGCAAGTCCATGCTCACTATTGGGTCGTCAGGGCACCTGGAGAGAATTACAGTCTTAAGCATGATACCCATGGTGATGTCCATTTCTTTCATTAATATTGACAATGCTGAACATGTTTTACCAAATATCTATATATTTTCAATGTGAGATCCAAACAGTTATGTACTCATTGGAGGTGGCAATCATGCCAGGAGTAAAACTGAAAACAAGCTTAGCAATAAAAGAAGGAGGGAAATATATATATATGCCTCCACACCTCCCTGTATGTATAGGGCTTTGAGCATAAAAGAAAGAACAAGGTGGAGAAAAGTGGGGGAAATCTCTATTTCAGGCATATATGAATTCATTATGTAACCCCAGCAGCACTAAAGTGTTTTTTTTTTAATTTGCATACAGTGTCAAGATCTTGCCAGAAGCAGGTATTTTATGCATACCCACAGATGGAAGCTGTTGCCTAAGATTTTTGTCTTCCGTTTATCATCATTAGGTATTAATTGGGATGGATTGGTACCTACCTACAGGCTTTCCCAAGAAGAAAAGGGCAAAACTAATCAGCCTGAAAGGCATGGCTCAGCTGGGCATACAGAGAACATCACAAATCACGGGGACTCTGACACATGCTCCTCGGAATGACATCGGTTATACTTGATGAAAGGCAGAGTTTAAGAGAAAATCTGCTAGTCTAAGAAGCTCAAGTCAGGAGTATGAGAAAGATGGAGTCTTATCATCCATTTGGACCAGTTACGGGAAAGTCCCCTAACAGCTTTCAAAACTGAAGGAAGACTGAAAAAAATTGCTCCCCACTATTCCTCCCTCCCTCTTTTCTTTCTTTCTTCTTACCTTCACACCTTCCTTTCTTCCTTTCTCCTGTTTTATTGTCCTTCTTCTAGCGTTTGCCCTTCTTCCATAGCCAGTCAACAGCGTCAGGTTGAGCCTGATGTAAAGTTTCGAGACCTCCTTTGAATCTGTAGAGGTGGCAGTCGTTGACTATGTGGCTCATAGTCTGTCTTTTATTGTCCTGAGGGCAAGGATTATCACTGAGGCCCAGTGCCTGCCTGATGGGAGCACTATCCAGGCAGTAATTTTCTTCCTTTTATTGCCCCTTGCTTTTATTCCATAGGAAAGAGGCAGACTGAGAAAGAAGGGGGAGAAAGAGATAGATAGATAGATAGATAGATAGATAGATAGATAGATAGATAGATAGATAGATAGATAGAGACACTTGCAGCACTGCTCCTGATAATTCCTCCCTGCAAGTGGGGACTAGGGGTTTAAACCCAGGTCCTTGTGCATGGTAACTTGTGTTCAAACTGGTGTTCAAACAGGCACACACCCCCCTCCAGTTCCTGGCTTTCGATTTCAAAAATACACTTCCTCCTTCTAAATTTGACCAATCTCAGAACGATTTGTAGTAGTGAAATTCAGTGTTTCCGCTTTAAGCCCAAGTGGCGCAAAGCGCAAGGCCCCGTGTCAAGATCCCAGTTCGAGCCCTGGCTCCCTACCTGCAGGAGAGTCGCTTCACAAGCGGTGAAGCAGGTCTGCAGGTGTCTATCTTTCTCTCTCTCTCTGTGTCTTCCCCTCCTCTCTCCATTTCTCTCTGTCCTACCCAACAACAATGACATTAATAATAACTACAACAATAAAACAACAAGGGCAGTGAAAGGGAATATTTATAAAAACACTTAAAAAAAAAGAAAAAAACAACAACAACAAAAACCCATAGGACTCTGCTGGCTTCTTTAGAGTACTGCGTTTCTCCTATTACATATATTTAAATATTCTCAGGGCAAATGGGAAAGAGGCTTAAGGGGAACAATTGAAAACAAAGAAAATAAAGTTATAATAAAACTAAGGGGCGGAGTATACGCTGTTGCTGCCTAGCTTCAGGTCTGATGACATCAGTTCATGGGCTTTTCTTTAGAAGGTCTGGATTCTGACCTGGACTCTTAACACTCCATCACTCTTGAGGTCAAATTATCACTCTGCACCAACTCCGACCACCTCAAATTCTGCAATATGTGAGGTTTCCAGAGGGTCAGTCAGAACCAGAAGCTCAGATGTGTTCTTTAGGCTTCATCTCCAAAATCACTTCTGAGCCTCATGCTGGAGTGGGGGAAGAAGTAGGAGAGAAAGATCTCAGATGGAGGATACTGTTTCAGATTAGTCAGCAGAAGAAGTGACAGAAAGAGCACACAGACTGTGTTAATCGAACCTTCATTTCCCCTCATCTAGTTTCTCCTCTCTTCTTCTGGCAGGGGCTAGGGTTAGTAAACTTGAAGTACTTCCTTGAGGATAAATTTGAGTAAAACTATTTATTTTTGCTTCCAGGGTTATTGCTGGGGCTTGGTGCCAACCAACCTTTTTCCCTCCCTCCTTCCCTCCCTCCCTTCCTTTTTTTTTTTTTTCCTTCTTTCCTCTTTCCTTCTTTTTTTCCTTCCTTCTTTCCTTCCTTCCTTCCATCCTTCCTGTTAAAACTGACAGAACAAGACAGAGAGAAATTGAGAAGAAAGGGGATATAAGGACAGAGACGGCTAGACTGCTTCATGGCTCATGAAACATCTCCTCTGCAGATGGAAAGTGGGGCCTCGAACCAGGGTTCTTGAGCATGGTAATGTATGTCTGAAGCATGTACACCACCGCCCAGCCCCAGTGAACCTATTTCCTCAAGGGAGAATGTGCAGAATGTGAGTAACATATATTTCAGAAGCTCCTCTGCTCAGTCTCTGGGAGAAAGCAATGTAAAAACCTTAATGTTTCTACCCTATTGTCAAATATTGGTCCTTTGGTGACGTAACAGATCCCTCCTATGTAACAATGTTAAGAATCAGTACATTTCTTCATAATCTAAAGGTTTTAGACACTTGTTTTATCAAGTGAACAAAGTATCAATGTATTCTTGAAATCACTAAGTGAGTGAAAGATCATAGTGGATTAACTACATCTTTCCCTGGTACGTTTTGCTGCTGTTGTTGTTGTTGTTAGAAAATAAGACACATCAATATTAAACAATGACATCCTGACGCAAAGCTAAGCCTGTTATTTTTCAAGGTATGTATGGGAGTAGGAAAAGCTTTGGGGAATCTGAAAAGAGAGGTGAAGTTAAGACACCATTTTCAGTAGTCAAGTCCCCATACGCTTACAACAGGAGAGAAACTGAAGTCATCTATGCAAGCCTTTGTGTTATGTACAAAGTGACTTTGAGTTTATCTGTGGCTTAAATTAGAAAGGAAGCCAGAAGTGGCATCCAGCTTTATTTATTTAATTATTTATTTTCATATATTCCTTTATTGCTGGATAGAGACAGAGAGACGTTGAGAGGGGATGGGGAGGGAAAGAGACAGAGACAGCTGTGTTGTTTTCGATGGGTTAGGTTGTTTTCGCCGGGCTGGCTTCATGGGTGGGTAACAGACGACCCGGGACTCATGGCTGGGTTGTAGGCAGTATCTCTTTATTCATGCAGGACGCAGCACAATCTAAGACGAGCTAAGCTAAACTCAAGGTAAAGTACAGTACTCTAAAACTCACAATGCTGTCTTTATATATACTTGCCAAGTAGGGTAGAAACAGGATGTGACATAGAGAGGGTAGAGAGAAAAGTGACTGGTGAAAATCAGAGTGTGACAAAGAGGGGGCAGATTAGGCGAGAATCCTATCACTGAACCACAAATGCCCTAGAGGGAGGGTGGAACTTGTTAACAGTGGTTATGTAAATAGAATGAAGTGGTTATGTAAATAGAATAACGTTAAGCAGGGGGGATTTAAACCAAATGAAACAGAAGGGGTCTCATGCATACCAACACAGCTGCAGCCCTGCTTCACTACTCCTGAAGCTTTCTCCCTGCAGGTGGGGGCCAGAGGCTTGAACCTATGTCCTTGCTCATTGTGACGTGAATATTTAACCAGGCGTGCCACCGCCTAGCCCCTGGCATCCTATTTTTAACATCCTAAGCCTCTTGTATTAAACAAAACTTGACCTTGACTGTGAAGGGTGCGGGGAGGCTTGAATAGCCAGTTGAAAGGAGTGTTTTAGGCTGGCAGTTGACTGAACTGTCAGAGAGTCAGTAATGGTCTTTTCTACTCAGAGTTGTGATGAGATTGCAGCTTTTTTCATCCAGTCTCTGCTGCACTGCTATTTATTTACAAGAAAAAGCATCAGGGGCCAACAGACAGTTCACTCAGTGGGGGGGGGGGGCAACATCCACCGTGCGTGACTTCTGGGTTTGAGCCCCAGCACCACCTGCAAGTACCAAGGCCAAGGAAAAACCTGAGAGAAGTCCCATGTGTGGTGGAGAGGTACTGTGATGTCTCTTCTCTGTCTCTTCCTCTTTCTATCTAAATAAAAACTAAAAACTCAGGGCCTGGTAGACCCATTCATACTACAGTTTATGCACAAGACTGTGAGTTTATTTCGCCAGCACTTTTGTGTTGATTAGGTTGCGATCGGCTTTTAGGATTTGGCTGATGCTCTGTTTTATTATATCAATGGGTCAACTGAGCCAGTGAATCTGCTAAGAGACTTTGTGAGAACTGTGTTGGTTGGGAGGGGCACAGAACTTTGGGGGGAGGATGCAGAGGCTTAGAAACACCACAGGTATGTGTAAAATCGTACCCCTGGAATATTGTCATTTTACAAATCATTGCTAAATCACAAATAAAGAGAGTGAGAGAAGCGAGGAAAACTTCTCTGGCATGGGCCAGGGATCAAACCTGGAGTCTATAACATCAATAAAGCACTTAGTATATCACAGAGTTTTAGTGAATTAAAAACTGGAAGATAATTTGGCCATGCAAAAAGAAGCAAAGCCACTAACACTCCTAACTTTTCACTACTGTGCTTCAAAACCCACAAAGAGTAGACAATAGAAACTCCACTGGTCTTACAATCCACAGTTTTGACTGAAGTGTGAATGACGGTAAATTTTATGTTTGGAGATTAAATTTACAACCCTCCAGCTACTAGAAATTAGTTTCACAAGCTTAGCATCTCTTCTATGAAAGAGGTCACGTAAACTCAGACTCTCTTACTGAGTGGCTATCTGGAATTTACCAGTGAGAATCTGAGTAATGGAGAGATGCTATTTGTGAGTTCACCTCTGGAGAGTGAACATGGCAGTTGAAACCTTCACTGCTTACTTTTGTGCTGATGTCCTTCAGGTAAAGAATTCCTGGCAAACGGACTCCAATCAAAACCGTCACCATTTTCAAACCCATGAGCAGGATGGAGGTGAAGGTTGTTGGCTATTTTAGGTTAACAAGAGGTTGTCAAGAAAGGGAGTTTGTTCATGTTTTTGGTTGGTTTATTTATACAGTTAAACTGGAAAAGGTGTCCTACATTTCTTTTACTTATTTATTTATTTTTCTTATTATTTTTATTTACTTATTGGATAGAGACAGCCAGAAATTGAGATGGAGGAGAAGCTAGAGAGGGAGAGAGACAGAGAGACAACTGCAGCCCTGCTTCACCACTCATGAAGCTTTCCCCCTGCAAGTGGGGACCAGGGGCTTGAACCTGGGACCTTGCACATTGTAACACGTGCACTCAACTAGGTGTGCCACCACCTGGCCCCTTGGCCTCCATTTCTTTTTTTTTTTTTTTTCCCCTTGGCCTCCATTTCTTAAGCAGAAAGCAGATAGCATATCTTTCCATTACACCTCCCTGCATCTCTTCAGTTCCCAGACACAAAATCAGCAGCTGGCACTCACAGACTTTCATTTATCTACTTCACTCTTCAAAGGTACAATATTCATCTCTGGACTTCCAGGGACTTTTATTTTTCCAGTGTCAGAAAAAAAAAAAAAAAACATCAGTCCTCAAATTACCTAAACCTGAACTCTATCCTCCATCCCCTTGCTTTAAGAACTGTACCTCTGGGAGTCTGGCGGTGGCGCAGTGGGTTAAGTATACTTGGCCCAAAGCCCAAGGACCTGTGTAAGGATCCTAGTTTGAACTCCCGGCTCTCCATTTGCAATGGAGTCACTTCACAGTCCGTGAAGCAGGTCTGCAGGTGTCTATCTTTCTCTCCCCCTCTCTCTTCCCCTCCTCTCTCCATTTCTCTCTGTCCTATCTAACAATGATGACAATAATAACAACAATAATAACAGCAATGAAAAAGTAAGGAGAACAAAAGGAAACAATAAATTAATTATATATATAAAAAAGAACTGCACCTCTAGCCAGTGAAATAGCTCATTTGGACAGTGGGCTCTTTTGCTAGCGGTGAGACAAAGACTCAAGAGTCCAGGCTCAGGCAATTGAAGGAAGCTTCCTTGCTGCACTATCCTTCAACCCCTCCCTGCCTTTCTGTATCTCTGACTCTATTCTTTAATGTTGTTTTATTAATTATTTATCTATTATTGGATAGAGACAGAGAGCAATCGAGAGGGGAGTGAGAGGCAGAGAGGGAGAGGTAGGGCTGGGCAGTAGTGCACCAGGTTAAGCACACTTAGCATGGAGGGCAAGACCTGCCAAGGATCCAGGTTCAAGCTCCTGGCTCCCCACCTGCGGTGGGGGGGAGGGATGCTTTCCAAGCAGTGAAGCAGGTCTGCAGGTATCTATTTCCCTTTATTTTTCTCTGCTCTATTAAAAAAAAATAGCTGCCAGGGGCAGTGGATTTGTAGTGCAGGCACCAAACCCTAGAGAAAACTCTGGAGGGGAAAAACAAAAACAAAAACAAAAACAGAAACAAAAACAGAGAGAGATACCTGCAGCACTGCTTCACCACTCATGGAGTTTAACACTGTAATGTGTGAGCTTAACCAGATGTTCCACCACCTGGCCCCTCTCTGACTCTATTCAAAAAGGAAATAAAATAATAGGATAAAAACAAGGAAGAGAGAAATGAACAGAGAAATGTTACCTCTCCAGTGTCAGGAAAGCTTGCACAATGGCTAGAGATTACCAAGACCTCTAACTGGTTTCCATGATTGATGACCTTTCTAATGCAATTTCTAAAATTCTAGGTAGTCCAAAGTCTCTTTAACATACAGAGCAAAAAGGAGATTCTAAGAGGTAGATAATAGAAAAGTTGTGGCCAGGTGGTGGTGCCCCTGGCTGAAAACACATATCACAATGTGGAAGGACCCAGATTCAAGCCCCAGGTCCCCACCTGCAGGGGCAAAGCTGTAGGAGTGGTGAAGCAGGGCTGTGGGTGTCTCTCTCTCTCCCTCTACCATTGCCTTTGCTCTTGATTTCTTGCTGTCTTTATCCAATAACTAAAATAACTAAAGATAGTAAAAAAAATAAACAAGAAAATTAGAAAAGTTTAAAATACATATTTCACAATGACAAGATATTTTGTTTTTGGAAACCCAAAGACAAAGAAACAAAAGAAAGAATTAAAGAAAGAAAGAAAGAGAGAAAGAAAGGAAAGTCTGATGGCTGATTAAGGACATATTGTTGACAATAACTTTTACTCTTGAGATTCTACCTTCATTATAAATCATTTTATGCACTAGAGGCAAACCTTATGGTCTTGCCAAATAAACACATTTTTTACTTTATCTTGTCACTTGAGGTCCAGATAAAATGGCTGAGCCAAAAGTATTGATTTTAACTCCCTAGCCTGGGCCTAAGGTAGACATAAATCAATGAAAAAAATAAGCTCCCATTTATTTGAAAAGAGGGAAAAAACTCTTCCAAATATGATATTTTCTTGGGAGCCAAACATCTGCAGAAAAGAGAGATGGGTGGGCTGTGATAGACAGAAGCTGCAGTCAGCCTTGTGGGAGTCACTAAAGCACACAGAGTCACAGCCAGGGAATAGGCAGGATGCAATGGAAGCTTTAACCCTTTAGGCCATGCTATGAATCAACTCTACCACTCAGCATTCGTTTTTCCTGCAGTGAAATAAATAAATAAATAAATAAATAAATAAATAAATAAATAAAACATAGTCCCAATATTACAGTTTCTTTTTCTCAAGGTCAGTAGAGTGTATGTCCTTTGCCCAAAGTGTCTATCTCATGGGCAGACACCCAGGCAAGACAAATGTTCCACCTGAAACCATCCATGTGGGGGGGTAGCAGGCGCTTGGTTGAATGCACACACCTTAATGCATGAGGACTCAGGTTTGAGACCCTGCTCCCTATTTGCATGAGGGAAATATTGAAGGTCAGGAGGTGTTTCTCCTTCTCTCTCCCTCTGTATCTCCTCCTCCCATCTCAATTTTTCTTTTTTTTTATTTTCCCTTTTGTTACCCGTTTTTTATTGTTGTTGTAGTTATTATTGTTGTTGTTATTGATGTCGTCATTGTTGGATAGGACAGATAGAAATGGAGAAAGGAGGGGAAGACAGAGAGGGAGAGAAAGACAGACACCTGCAGACCTGCTTCACCGCTTGTGAAGCAACTCCCCTACAGGTGGGGAGCCGGGGGCTCGAACCAGGATCCTTACACTGGTCCTTGTGCTTTGCACCAAGAGCACTTAACCTGCTGTGCTATCGCCCAACACACACACACACACCACCTTGCATGTCTCAAATGTTTGACTGTTTAGAGCTGATTTTTCTTTATTCTATCTCCTCCAATGCATTAGGATTCTTGTGTGGTCAAGATAGTCTATCTCACTGATCCAAATGTTGCCTTTGAGACATCCAAGTGGGGAATCGATATATGACTATTTCCATCATGACAATGGCAGATCGTGTGTGTGTGTGTGTGTGTGTGTGTGTGTGTGTGTGTGTGTGTGTGTGTGTATGTTTCCTGTGTCTTTGTGTGGCTGATAATGTTGAGGACACCAGGTCAGTTCTTTCTTCTTAGAGATCACTGCAATGTTTTTCCAAACTACCACTAGAACACATATTCCTTTGTTTAAATCTTTATTTCCTCTGCTGGGCAAGAAGCACTTAATGGAGAGAGAGAGAGAGAGAGAGAGAGAGAGAGAGAGAGAGGGAGAGAGAGAGAGAGAGTGTGTGTGTGTGTGTGTGTGTGTGAGTGTGTGTGTGTGTGTGTGTGTGTGTGTGTGTGTGTGTGTGTGTGTGTGTGTGTGTGTGTAATCTTGCCTCCGGGGTAAACACTGGGGCTCAGTGCCTGCACTATGAATCCACTGCTTCCGGAGGCCATTTTTCCCATTTTTGTTGCCCTTGTCACCCTTGTTGTTACTGCTGTTGTTGGATAGGACAGAGAGAAATCTAGAGAGGAGGGGATATAGGGAAGGGGAGAGAAAGACACCTACAAACCTGCTGCACCAGTTGTGAAGCCACCCCCCCTGCAGGTGGGAAGCTGGGAGGTTGAACCAGGATCCTTATGCTGATTCTTGTGCTTTGCATCATGTCTGCCTAACTGTCTGTGCTACCACCCGACCTCCTAGAGACCACATTTTAAGGGGCTTTATATCCGCAGGAACTGTGCGAGTACTCTGGTAAGAAGCCCATGGTCATTAAGTGAGTGAATCACTATGTCTATATAGATCTGTCAACCACTTAATAAGTAACTGGAAAATCTGTGACACGAAGCTAAAAGTAAACTGCTCTATTTAATATCTGATTTATTCATTCTTATTTGAGTTGACTCACAGAGTCAGAAATGGTGTTTTCTACTCAGAGTTGTGATGAGATTGCAGATCTTTTCATCCAGTCTCTGCTGCACTGCTATTTATTTACAAGAAATAGCATCAGGGGCCAACAGACAGTTCACTCAGTGGGGGGGGGGGCAACATCCACCGTGCTTGACTTCTGGGTTTGAGCCCCAGCACCACCTGCAAGTACCAAGGCCAAGGAAAAACCTGAGAGAAGTCCCATGTGTGGTGGAGAGGTACTGTGATTTCTCTTCTCTGTCTCTCTGTCTTTCCCTCTTTCTATCTAAATAAAAACTAAAAACTCGGGGACCCATGACTAGTACAGTTCATGTACATGATCCTGAGTTTATTTCCCCAGCATTACAATAAATAAAAAATGACACTGACATGTATTTGTCCTGCTGTTTCTGAGATAATTACATGTCATTATTAAATATCTCTCTTAGTCATCTATGGTCTGTTTTCACTAAAGAAGCTCATTAAGTAGACAATGAGTAAAATGTCTTTGTGAACAAGACTTTCCAGAAATTTGAATTGGGAATTCCCTTTCTAAAATATTAAACGTCTGAAAAAGAAAATAACTTTAATGATTATCATTTTTTTAAAAAATAAAAGCATTAGTGTTTGTGTTGTTATCACTGGGGCTTCACCACTCTGGGAAGACTTTTTTGGATAGTGAGACTAAGATGTGGGGGTCTGGGCAGTGGCACACTGGGCTAAGTAGCACACAGTACTAAGTATAAGGACCCATGCAAGGATCCTGGTTTGAGCCCTGGCTCCCCACTTGTAGGGGGTAGGGGTCACCTCACAAGCGGTGAGGCAGGTCTGTAGGTCTCTCTCTCTCTCTCTCTCTCCTCTCTATCTTCCCCTCTTTTCTCAACTTCTCTCTGTCCTATCCAATAAAATGGGAAAATTAGCCACCAGAAGCAATGGATTTATAGTGCTGGCACAGAGCCCCAGCGATAACCCGCAGGTAAAGAGAGAGAGAGAGAGAGAGAGAGAGAGAGAGAGGGTGAGATCACAGCACTGATGCTTCTTTCAGTGCATTGGGAGTGAGGCTTGAGCTTGTATACACACATGGTTAAGGCATCATACTATCCAAGTGAGTACTTTTTTTTTTTAGCCCCAAACAGATAAGTATTACAATCAAATTTGATATAAACAAATGAACTTGTAAAGTAACCAGACTGTCTCTTAGACTGTGGCATTTTCTTGGGGGAATGCCAGAGGAAACATAGGAAATCCAGAGGTAGGCAATGTGAGTTGTACAAATACATGTGTGTGTGTGTGTGTGTGTGTGTGTGTGTGTGTGTATGACATCTTATTGCTTTGTAAATCAGTGTTAAACCACTCATAATAACAATTTCATCGAACTATCATTTTGTGTTCAAGACTATCTATTCTGAAGAAATTTATGAAATAATTATAATGGTAAAAGCCAAGAATATATAACATACAAAGTTGATGGCATTCCCTTATGCAAACACTACGTTAGAGAAGACAAAATCCAGAAATCAGTCCCATTCCCTACAGCAGCAAAAACGATAAATTATCTAGGAGGAAACCTAAAAAAGAAAAATAAGTGAAAGACTTGTATACTGAAAATTATGCATCATTATTTAAGAAAATAGAAAAAGAGACAAAGAAATGGAAATAGATTCCATTGTTCATGGACTGGAAGAATTAACATCATTGAAAGGATTATTCTACCCAGAGCTGTATACAACTTGAATGCAATCTTCATCAAGGTTCTAGCACCCCCCCCCCTTTTTTTAAAGATAATACAACAGAAGCTACAAAAGTTTGTCTGGAACCAGAAAAAAAAAATAGAATTGCTAAATCAATCTTGAGGAAAAAAAAAAAAAGAACATAACTGGAGGCATCACACTCCTAAGTCTCAAACTCATCATAGGACCATTTCTATCAAAACTGCCTGGCACTGGAATAATAACAGACACAGGGACCAATGTTATCAAAACTTCCTGGCACTGGAATAATAATAGACACAGGGACCATTGCTATCAAAACTGCCTGGTACTGGAATAATAACAGATACAGGGACCAATGTTATCAAAACTGCCTGGCACTGGAATAATAATAGACACAGGGACCAATGGAAAAGATTTGAGAGCCCAGAAACAAGCCCCCACACCTGTGCTCATCTAATTTTTGACAAGGTGGATCAACACATTAAATGGGGAAAGGGGAGACTCTCTAGAAAATGGTGTTGGGGAAATTGGGTTGAAACAAGTAGAAAAATAAAACTGAATCATTACATTTCAGTACACACAAAAGTAAGCTCCAAATGGATCAAGGACTTGGATGTTATACCAGGAACTAACAAGCAATTATAGGTAAATATTGGCAGTACTCTTTTCTATCTAAATTTTGTAGGCATTTTCAATGATACAACTCCAATGCAAGGAAAAAAAAACAAAAATAAGCCAGTCTGACTACATGAAATTGAAAAGTGTCTGCACTGCAAAAGAGACCACCACTCAAAGAGACTCCTGACATGGGAAATCTTTGCATGCCATACATCAGACAAAAGGCTAATAACCAAAATGCATTAAAAAAAAAAAAAACTCACCAAACTCAGCAACTAAAAAAAAAAAAAAAGATGACCTAAAAAAAAAATGGAGAAAGGATATGCACATAATATTCACCACAGAAGAGATCCAAAAGGCTAACAAGTGAGGTATTGGTGGTATAGTGGTGAGCATAGCTGCCTTCCTACAGGCCAACAAGTATATGAAAAAAATGCTCCAAGTCATTGGTTGATAGTCAGAGAAATGCAAATAAAGACAACAATGAGATACCACTTCACTCCTATGAGAATGTCAGACATCAGAAAGGACAGTAACAACAAATGCTGTTAAGTGAGTTAAACCAGAAAGAGAAGGATGGATAGGGGATGATCTCACTCCCAGATAGAATTTATGTAATAAGAACAGAAACACAAACTAGAACTTGGAATAGGTTCGATGTATTACACTAATACTACTGAATACTAAATACTGAATACTAAAGTATTCAGGTTCAGGTCCTGGTGTAAAACAGTAGAGGAGAAGACAGCCAGGAGATCAGAGTGTTTTGCAAAAAACAGAGAAATTTGACACACGTACCAAGAACTGTATTTATTGTCAACCACTAATAAGAAGTATTATGAAGAAAATTCAGAATGTAGTTGGCCAATACTACAAAACTCAAAACAAATGTAATAGAATGTCTGTCTGTAAGCTGTTATGGCCTGTGTTCATTATTTTTTGACAAAATCTTTCATATGACTGTGCAAAAACATAATTACCTATAATGAACTAGGGCATATAAATTATGGTTATAAAATGATAATAGTTCTAGGAAATAAGATTTTAATAAGAACCCAGCATCTATACTAAACCCTCAGTATATATAAACATAGCATATAAATGTACATATTTAAACCAATCAATTGTATTGTTTATCAATTGTATATCTAATCAATATATATTCAACTCTGAAAAGAATTATTCTCTTGCACAGATTCCATCATGTGCCACATCAGTTTCTCTGGAACCCTTGAGTATGTTATTACTGAAATAATGTACATGGATATAATGTTAATTTTAGAAAACTGCCACTGTGCTTAACTCTGCAGAATTAATTCAGTGCAAAGCTGTATTGCAAACTGCCACTTCTTATGTCTATCAACCTTCAAGTTGTGGACTCAGGCTCTGGAATTCCTTTGCCCCAAACTCAATAGTTTTCCTGAAGTCAAGGTTTTGCTGTTCAATACTTACATAACACGTTCAAGATGAATCATTATTATACCGGAAATAATTTTATGATTTTTAAAAAAATTAGAAACTTGAAAATTTATTTTCCCTTTTGTTGCCCTTGTTTTATTAAATTATTGTTGTAGTTATTATTGTTGTTGTTATTGATGTCATTGTTGGATAGGACAGAGAGATGGAGAGAGGAGGAGAAGACAGAGAGGGAGAGAGAAAGATAAACACCTGCAGACCTGCTTCACCACTTGTGAAGGGACTCCCCTGCAGGTGGGGAGCCGGGGTCTTGACTGGGATCCTTATGGCAGTCCTTGCACTTGCTAATGATTTTAATTGTATAGACTACAGCAGTGCTCTATCTTACTATCTGCCATGATAATAAAGAAGTAGTGTGAAGGGACTGTGGACCATCCCAAGGTTACACAATTTCAGGTTTATGTGCAGTCAGTTTCCTGTTCAAGGACTCACCTTGCAATACGGTTTTTGGTTTACTTCTATATGTTTTTAATCTACAAAGTGGATGAGTTAAGGTACTTAGAATTTTTTTTCACTTAATGGTAGGTTGATATTGCTAAAAATAGTGCAGTAGTAGGGAGCTGCCTGAGTCTTTTCAGCTTTTGTGTTATTTTGACAGAATTACTCTTGAACGAAATGTTTGCTTCAATCTAAAATCTAATAATTATGCTCCACTCATCAGGCGTAAACTTAACACCTGAATTTACTAACAAAAATAGCACATTGCATGTTTCATTCTATACCTCTCTTGTTTGAGTGCATACGATTGCAAACACTTTTCAGTGAGCTATCAATCACTTTGCCTACATTTAAGCTTTCCCTCACCATAAAAAAAGTAGTTTGAAAATAACCATTAGCAAAACAGAAACCACAGAGAAGAGAGTGGCCAAAAATACAACGTAAGACAGAAAGTTGGGAAAGGAGTTAAGACTCCTTCTCTGGAAATACACCGTGGAAACAGGATGCCAACTTCACGTAATCTCTCTACTCCCAATCGTGCACACTATCTTATCATACTCATTCTCCTTTGTGTTGTTAGTAATCCTAGTAATAATAAGTATATAATAATAATTAATGACATCGTCAAAGCACTTATGATGCAAACCATCCATGCCAAATCACTTGGCATGTTTAGCTTTTCCTGAACTTTTGCACAGGGCAGGGGTTAGAATGTTACACTTAGAAAAAACTGTTTCAGAGATTTGAATTATCTCAATCAAATGCACAAGATTCCTTCGTGGAAAAACCAGAATTTCTCATAGGTTATGTGTATCCATTTCACTTTGCCAACCTAGTTCATTTTCTTCCCTCTGGCCGTTCTTTCTTTCTCTCTCTCTCTCTCTTTTTTTAAAATTGCTACCAGGGTTGTTGCTGGTGCTCAGTGCTTATATAAGGAAGCCACCATTCCAGGCAGTCAGTTTTTTTCCCCTTTAATGTACTGGGCAGGAAGGACAGAGAAAGATAGTGCAGAAATGGGGAGCTCAGAGAAGGAGAGACAAAGAAACCTGCAGAGACCTGCCTCACTGCGTGTGCAATACCCACCCTGCAGGTGGGGAGAGAGGAAGCATGAACCAGGGTCCTTGCGCACGGTAATGTCTGTGCTCAGCCAGGTGTGCCACCACCCTGCCCCAGCTCATTAATCTTCATGGGCCACTAGCATGTTGGATAGTATGCCAGCTCCGCTGGCTTCTGCTTAACCATATGCCTATATAGGGATAGATTTAATCCCATTCAAAGCTTTGGTCTATTTACATAAATCACTTTTACATTTACATAAAGCACCACACTCCCTCCAGGGCATTGGTGGTTTAGTGGTAGAATTCTCACCTGCTCCACCCCCTCTCCTTGTCACACCCTGATCCTCTCCTTGTCACACTCTGATCTTCCACCAGTCACTTTTCTCTCCACCCTCTCTATATCACATCCTGTTTCCACCCTACTTGGAGAGTATAAAAACAGCTGCTCTTCTGATTAAAGACACTTGGAAATTACTTTCCGGCTCTGAGGGTTCCAGAGTGTATCTCCTGCGAAGTTAGTGCGGAACCAGTTCCTGATCCCTCTCCCACGCAGAAGCCTAGATCGGCTCCAGTTGAGTTCTCTCCAACCCAGAGAGCACTAGCTCGGGAAGAAGTACCCTCAGGCTATCCCGGCACTAGCATGCTGATTTGGGAAGACATCCTTGAAGACGCGGGACTCAAAGGATTTTACAAGTTCAATAAAAGACGTCTGATGGCTCAGTAGTAGAGAACCTCCCTTTTTCTCTTTCTCCTTTTACTCAGTCACAAAAATAATTAATTAGAGCAGGTGGTTTAGCAATCGAGCACATGTGTCCTGAGTTAAGTTCATCTCTGATACCACATTACAATTTTTTTTTTTTTAGTAAAATATCTTATCTTCACAACCTACTAAAGGGCACAGTTTCCCTCTATCCAAAGAAGCTCTATGAATCAGCATGGGGCTGTTTTAACTGTCATTCCAACTGTAGCCAGGGTGTGCTAAATGCTTTGAAGTTCCTTACTACTTAATTTCTTTTCTTGCAGAATAAGGCCCACAACATGCATGATTTCACACCTCCCACCCACGATGCCTTTACATTCATAGGTATGTTTACATGTGTACACACACACACCACACACACACATATATATATATATACATAGAGAGAAGAGCTCTCCATGGTAAGGGTGCATCCTACCTGGTTAGCTCTCACTTTGGACACTAAAATAAAACCTTACTTCACAATTAAATACATCAACAGGAAAAAAAAAAGCTGAGCATGTTATTATATCAACTGGAGTGATATTGAGGGCCTGGGTGGTGGCACACCTGGTTGAGCTCAAATGTTATAATGTGCAAGGACCTGGGTTCAAGCCCTCCCCCCCCCCCCGTGTCCTCACCTGTAGGAATAGTGAAGCAGGGTTACAGGTTTCTTTTTCTCTCTCTCCCCCTCTCTAGCATACCCTTCCCTCTTGATTTTTGGCTGTCTATATCCAATAAATAAATAAATAAATAAATAAAAAGAGATACGGGGTGGGGGTTCCCAGTGGTGGTGGTACACCAGGTTAAGTGCACACAGTACAAAATGCAAGGACCCAGGCAAGGAAACAGGTTCAAGCCCCCAGCTCCTCACCTGTAAGGGGGTTGTTTCACAAGTGGTGAAGCAGGTCTGCAGGTGTCTCTCTGTCTCTCTCCCTCTCTATCTCCCCATCATCTTTCAATTTCTATCTGTCCTACTTAATAAGATGAAAAAAAAACAGATACAATATATTTTCTCTCTTCAAGTCTCATCACATTTTTAAAACATGACACTGATATGGGTAAACACTTAGATATTGCAGAGGGTGGGGGCAGACTAAGAAAGTGAAGGAGAAATACCATACTAGCAAGCTTTCTGTGTTGTCTAATTACTTCCCACGTGGGACAATGGGCAATCTTGTTTTGCCCATAAAACAGGTGCCTTCCAGGTGGTTTAAATCATGGACTCTGCCAGGAATTCAAATTGACCACAGCTTGCCTCTATTTGCTGATAGTAACTGGGCTATCCCCTCCCCTCCCCTCCCCTTTCCTCTTCTCTTTTTTTATTGCCACCAGGGATGCCACTGGGACTCAGTGCCAGCAATATGAATCCACATTTCCTGACAGTCATTTCCCCCCCTTTCTATTTAATTAGACAGGACAGAGAAAAATTTGGAGGTGAGGGGAGATACAGAGGAAGAGTGAGAGACACCTGCAGATCTGTTTCACCACTTGTGAGGTACCACACCCACACCCACACCCACACCCACACCCACACCCACACCCACTACCACCACAGGTGGGGAGCCAGGACTTGAACCTGGGCCCTTGTTCATGGTAACATAGAAACCCAAGCATTTGTGCCACTGTTAAGCTTCACATTTCTTTGTTTTACAGTGAAGTCAAAGCCTTATCATGGCTCTGGAAAGTTTACACAGTAAGGGAATTTTTGGCCGCAAAAGATTTATCTGATTTTAGGGCTTGGGTGGTGGTGCACCTGGTGCAGTACACATCACCACGAAGAAGGTTCAAGCTACCTAGGTTCAAGCTACCAGCC
Source organism: Erinaceus europaeus (assembly GCF_950295315.1). Lineage (NCBI taxonomy): Eukaryota > Metazoa > Chordata > Mammalia > Eulipotyphla > Erinaceidae > Erinaceus > Erinaceus europaeus. Next base: position 123,506,911 of record NC_080168.1, on the reverse strand, counting down.
CCCCCCCCAACACCCCATCTGCTGAAGGGAAGCTTCATACTATAGGTGTCTCTCTTCCTCTATCTCCCTTGTCCACTATTCTGTCTCTATCAGAAAAAAAGGGGGGGGGGCAGGGCAATGGTGCACTTGGTTAAAAGTATGAAGCCCAAGAACCCAGGTTTGAGGTCCTGCCTCCCTACCTGTGGGGAGGACACTTCACAAGAGGAGAAAGAGGTCTGCAGATGTCTATCTTTCTCTCTTCCTCTCTTTTCCCTCTCCTCTCACGTTCTCTCTGTCCCGTCTAATAAAATGGGGGGAAAATGGCCTCCAGGAGCAGTGGATTTGTACTGCAGGCACTGAGTGATAACCCTGGAGGCCAAAACAAATAAATAAGATGAAAGAAAAGAAAGAAATGGAAGAAGGGAAGGAGGGAGGGAGGAAAGGAATCTTTTGACTTTATATTTGACTTTCATAATCTCTAGGCATCTTAACCCTTGGTTATCAACCTGGATATTCTCTTTATAAGAAAACATCTTACCACCTCAGAGGATATCTCTGGAAAGTGAATTTTGTCCTTGGTCTTGGAGTACAATGTTCAAGCAGGGTTTCACATAAACAGAACAAATGAGCTCCTTTCCTTTCTCCCCCTCTCTCTCTTTCTCTCTGCCTCCTGGCATTCCTTTCTTCTAATACAGTTGGAGGAAGTCATCTGAGAGAAAGTGACCCTGGGCTAGCAGGGGACTGTCACCTCACTCCGCTTGGAGTGAAGTCTACTTATACCCTCTGTCCCCCAAAGCCTGAAAAGAGTAAGGTGGTGTGGAGGCCATCTGGCTCCTATCCATGAACAGACGTTATGATGGACGCTCTTTATGTAAAGATTCCGGTAAGCAGGTGAGGCATCCTCACCTTCAGACTGTCTACATCAAGCCTTCCAAGCAAGTGCTTTTGTTAAACAAACCCACCACTTACCTATCTGGAGTGACTTCCCATTGTCTTAGGTCTCTTCTCCAGGAAGCTGTATGTGGGATCTTTGGAGATTTCACCAGAGGAACTTCCCGGGTTGCAAAGCCACAAACCATAAGCTGTTTATCGTGTGTGCAAAGACTCCGGAGTAAAGGGCCTTGGCTCTTGCTGCAGGGCCTGTGGCAGGAATGAACGCAGGTGGTTTCAGCTCCCCATTCCTCAGGGATACCTCGGACTCTCGGACTCCCAGAAGTGGGACTCACCTGTTATCTGAGAGTTGGCTTGATTAACTACTGTTTGCAGCTATGACCAACTCAGAGGCTACTTTTCCTTGAGCAAAGCTTTTGATGTAGCCTGTCTTCTTTTTTTTTAAGACTAATAGGAGGAGACTTTGATATGTAAATGACTTATTTTGCAACATTTAGTCATTAAATTAATTTTTTTCAACTGGAACACTACTCAGCTGTAGTTTTTGGTGGTGTTTGGAGTTGATTCGGAACTTCAGAGCCTCAGGCCTGCAAGTCTTCTGCATAACCATTGTACTATTCTCCTGGCTCTCAGAGTCTATTTTTTTTAAAAATATATTTATTTATTCCCTTTTGTTGCCCTTGGTGTTTTTATGGTTGTAGTTCTTCTTCTTGTTGTTACTGATGTCATTGTTGGATAGGACAGAGAGAAATGGAGAGAGGAGGAGAAGACAGAGAAAGGGAGAGAAAGAGAGACACTTTGCAGACTTGCTTCACTACCTGGGAAGCAACTCCCCTGCAGGTGGGGACCTGGGGCTCGAACTGGGTCCTTATGTGGGTCCTTGTGCTTTGCGCCACCTGCGCTTAACCCGCTGCGCTACCGCCTGACTCCCTTTTTCTTTTATTTTTTTAACTGAGTTCCCAGGGAACTGGTGCATTCTCTCTCCTTCCCTACCCCCTCCAACCTCCCACACCAAGTCCTTCCACTGTGGCCAAGAATCAAATGAAATCTCATAGGTCATTTAAAACACATTCAGTGTCATTTGTTTAAATGTTGGAAGGGCTTTCAGGGGGAAGAGGGGGAAGCGGGGGCTGATTCTAGTCCAGAAAAATCTGAAAGCTTTTCTAGGAGGAAGGCAATGGAGGAGATGACTGCCCTTGCCTTTCAGTCAGAAATGCGGAGTCATTTCTGCGCATCAGAGAAACACAAAGAACAATTGGCAGACCCTTTGAAGAAAACACCAGGACACCAGTGAAAGGAGGCAGGCTGAAAAGAAGGAAGGTGTCACAGAGAGCTGGGCAGCCTGCTCTTGCAGGCAGAAAGAACTGTGTGCTGTGACTCAACCGCGACCTTTTGCAAATTTCATGTGGTAGAAAGAAAGCATTGCTTTCTTCTGATGTACCATGTGGTATCCTGATGTGTCATCTCCACTTGACATATCTTTTATTGAGGGGTACAAGAAGAAACCCCACATTGGCTGAGGGGGAAAATTTTTTTTTCTACTTTAACATCCCACACGGAGATTTAAAAATATATTCCTAGAATTTGACATTTTGTGAGAACAAGTTTCACTCTGGTAGCTCTGAAAGCAGGGAGCTTTCTTCCTCTGGGAATGTAGCTATCTAGGACCTGACCATGCTACCACTGGAGGCCCCATGGAACTCAATGGAAATTGAGAAATGGTGCTTGCATGAGGAAAGGTGGCGTGGGGGAGTGAGCAGACACCCTGTCTTTGCGTATTTTTACAGTATCCACAGGTTTAGGAGTAAAAATCTAATTCTAAACGTTTTTGTTGTTGTTGTTTGTTTTATTTTTGGCCATGTCAACTTGCTTACTGTCCTACAATATTAAAAAAGGTTATGTTCTTTTTCTTATGCCCTGAGTCCAATACAAATTAAAATCTCTTTTAAATTTTTTTTCCCAGATCCATATACACTGAACTAGAAAATGATTCCATCCCAAGCCCCATTATTTTCCCACATAGTTATTTAAAATATCTTTACAGCATAGTCTATTCTAAAGGGACCTGATGTGTGAAGCTGAGTGGGAAAATTATACAAGTCTGCTCAGGGTAAGAATGATGGGGAAAAAAATACCATATTGATTTTAGTGGATGATGTGGTGTGGCCTCCATGTGGATGAGAAAACTTGGTAAGAAAGTATTTTGGTCATCGATTGAAGTGGGAATTCATAAAGAAAATATATATATATGTGCACGTCCAATAAAATGCAGAAAGCAGTATGTAAATAAAAATATTTATTTACTGCCATTTCTAGGGCACACTAGTCCACTTGGAAAACACAGCAATAGTGTTCTGCTTTCCTATATATGTTGTATGAATACTATGACTAGCTGAGTAGCAGATGATTTTCTAAGGTGAGTTTTGCAGTCATGATCTCTTTCCAAATCATTCTGTCGAGGAAATAATGATGGCATAAAACACTTACAGGCACATGGTCAATGTTCCAATATTAAAGAGCATTATTCATCTTTCATAAGATAAATATTGGGGTGGGGGCAGATATCATGATGATAATGCGAAAAGACTTTAATTCCTAAGGTGCTGAAGTCCCAGGTTCAATCCCTCGCACCACCAGAAGCTGGACCAGATCAGACCTCTGGTTAAAAAAAAAAGATTCAAAGATAATTATATCAGAAAGGACCCTTATGTAAAAGGACAAGATTATTCTCTGGGGTGTGTCAAATTTTACTTGGTTTGCTTTTTAAAACCATCTCAATCATGTTAATTAATTATATTTTATTTAACAAGCCAAAAACCTGAATTGTAAGGCAGCTTGCTAAAATTGGGTAGATAGGGAGCCGGGCAGTAGAGCCCTGGGTTAAGGGCACATGACACGAGGCACAAGGAATGGAGCAGTGATCCTGGTTCGAGCCCCTGGCTCCCCACCTGCAGGGGGGTCACTTCACAAGTGGTGAAGCAGGTCTGCAGGTGTCTGTCTTTCTTGCCCCTCCTCTCTGGATTTATGTCTGTTCTTTCTAACAACAGCAGCAATAACAACAACAGGGGCAACAAAATGGGAAAAATGACCTCCAGGAGCAATGGATTCATAGTACAGGCACTGAGCCCCAGGAATAACCCTGGAGGAAAAAAAAAGGTAGAAATTGCCCTTAAGCTGAATATGGGCCCCAGATCAAATCGATGAGGTTTATAGTCAACGATATTTATATGTCTTTCCCATATTTGCGAGCTACTCTCTTCCCTGATCCAGCTTTCTAGCCCTTTTTCAGCCATGACAGCATCTCCCCAGACAATAACTTGGGTCCACCAGCATATAAGATGTCAGGCTCAGGAAAAAAAACCAATATAGTCATGGGCCCTGTAGAATATAACATAGGCCTACTAGCTATTTCCAAAATGGAGACCCCAAATCTTCATCTGCATTATTCCAGCCTTTAGGCTCATGACTAGTCAACAATTTGTTTGGCTCTATATGTTAACTCCTTTTTCAGCCACCAGGTTCCAAATGCTACCATGATGCCAACCTGACTTCCCTGGGCAGACAACCCCACCAATATGTCCTAGAGCCCTACTTTCCCAGAGCTCTGCCCCACTAGGGAGAGAGGCTGGCTGGGAATATGGATTGACCTGTCAACACCCATGTTCAGTAGAGAAGCAATTACAGAAGCCAGACCTTCCACCTTCTGCACCCCACAATGACCCTGGGTCCATGCTCCCAGAGGGATAAAGAATAGGAAAGCTATCAGGGGAGGGGATGGGATATGGAGTTCTGGGGATGAGAATTGTGTGGAGTTGTACTCCTCTTACCCTATGGTTTTTGTCAGTGTTTCTTTTTTATAAATATTTTTTTATTTAAAAATGGTAGATAAATATTTTCCCTATATAGTTTCTCTTGTATGTTTCTTCCTCAATTTCTGTAAGAATCTCTCAATTATATATTATCCTACCCTCTTTATGCATGTTTCTTTTTTTTCTTTTACTCTATAGGTAGAGAGAAATTGAGAGGGGAAGGATAGATAGAGAGAGAGAGACAGACAGACACCTGGCAGTACTTGCTTTACTGCTCCTGAAGCTTCTCCCTGCAAGTGGGGAGCTGGATTATTGAGCATGGTAACATGTAAGCTTAACCAGGCATGTGACAGCCCCCCTCCTCATGTACATCTCACTGGAATTGCTCTATCTCACAAGGTTACCTGTTCATATGCTTTTGATTGGGCCATAAGGGTCAATATGAAAGCAATGCTACAGAATTTATTTTCCCCTTGTCTCCTACCAGGATACCTGTTTTCAAGTCAACCTGAGATTCAGTCTTCCGTGGAGAGTAAGTGATTAATCCGACACATGCAGGCACACTAATCCCAAAATGACAGGACACGACTGCTTGTGGTTAAGCAGCTACTTTTCAGTCTATTTACTAAGCAAAGCTTAAAAGACTTTACATTTTACTCAGTAGTGTCCACTTATGTGTACATACATACTAGTTTTTTCATGATATTTACTTATTTTCATGAGGGTCACAGAGAAAAAGACATAGTGAATAGGAGAAAGCCAGAGAGACACCAGAGCACTGCTCAGCTCTGGCTTATGGCAATGCTGGATATTGAACCTGGGACCTGGGAGCCTCAGGCATAAGAGTCTTAACCACTATGCGATCTCCCCAGCCCCACAATGAGATTATTAACAGATGTTTTATTTTTTAAGATTTTTTTTTATGACTTTTTAAATTTGTATTTACTTATTCACTTACTGGATAGAAGCAGAGAAAAACTGAAATGGAAGGAGGCGATAGGGAGGGAGAAAGAGAGACACACCGGCAGACCTGCTTCACCCCCTTGTGAAGCTTCCCTGCCCTCCTGCAGGTGGGGACAGTGTTGTTAAAAATTCGTAGGCTCTTGCCGGGCGGGTCTAGCTTCACGGGCGGGTAACAGAGACACGGAGACAACGGCTGGGCAGGGAAGCTGTATTTCTTTATTCAGGAACAACGATTCATAAACTAAGACAAACTAATCACCAAACAGAACTCTGCTGTCTCTTTGCGGCAGCACAAGCACTCTCTCTCTTACTCTGGAACTCAGGAATTCAGGAACCCTCCAACTCTGGAACTCAGGAACTCTCGTACTGGGGAACCCTCTGAAACTCTTCCACTGTGGAACTCTCTCTTACTCTGTAACCCTGAAACTCTCGAACTCAGGAACCCTCTCCCGGGGTTCCTTGGGGCGGGGCCAAGCAGGCCCGCGAAATTAATTGGACTGATCCAATTCTCTTGGCGGGGGAGGGCTAGAACAAACCAATGTAAAGCATACGACAGGACAGGGGGCTTCATCCAGGAATAGTCCTGTTCATGCCTAGCAGCCCAGTTCTATAGTGTGTATATGTAGCATATATATGATATGTTCCAGTGTCTGGTAGAACACACCGTAGTCTCTTCTCTACTTAGTGCATCCAGAACCCTTGGCAGTTCTTTGTGTCATGTCTCTTGTCAACTTGAGGTGTATGTCCTTGGCTAGAGTTGATCACCTACTGTATATGAAACAGTGATGATTATACAAAATAAATTACATAAAAACAGGGATGATAATATAAAATCAGTGATGATTATGCTACTGCTTTGTCATATAGGTGATCTATAATATTCTGATCTAAATTTGTAGATTGGGGCCATGTGGGGAATTGTGAGGCTGAGGCTGAGCATGGTGTGGATCTCATCAGTCTCCCCCACCTGAGGTCGAGCAGGGGAGGGCCTTGGCTTTCCAGGTTTAGTCCCCGACAGTCTCCCCCACCCACATGGGCCCCACATCCTCTCTTTGTTAGCACAACAGTTCACTTCCTTGTTCTAAAACCAGTTGGTCTGCTCACTCAAATGGTTACTGGAAAGACCCTCACCATTTCCCTGTTTCCCACTCTCCTGACCATATATGGTGTAAACAAGTAACTGTCTCTGAAAACCCCCAGCGGCCCCCTCCTCCCTTAACATTCCTGACCATATAAGGCTAGGCGCATAGCTGCGCTGTTCTCACCCCTACCCCTACCCCAACCTGTAAAAACCCTTGCTTGCCTTAGAATAAAAGTGATATTTATAGGCAAATAGTGTCCTGGGATGATCCTTAGGTTGATCTCTTGCTATGATCCACAGGGAAAGACCCCCAGCACCCAGCATGTACTCACCTCTTGATTTGACCTCTTTGGCCCCCTCTTCTGGTGCACAACAGAGTGGGTCAACCAGCTTGGTCGGACTGAAAAGCCGGGTCCTGACGAGGACCCCTACACGGCCAGAATGTGGTGCATCTAATATGGCACACATGCTATAAAGCACCAAGGCCCTGGTTTAAATCTCCCTGTCCTCACAAGCGATGCTGCAAGTCAGTCTCTCTCTCTCTCTCTTTCTCTCATTTCCTCTATATCCCCTTTCCCATCTGATTTCTCCCTGTCTCTAAGATAAAATATTAAAATATAATAAAAACAAATCAGTCTCTTAAAATGATAAAAACATATCTGTAGATCTTCTTTCCATGCCTAAGACAGAGTATTTCCTAGAGCAAAATATTTAAATTTTGGTGGGTACTCACTGATAAATTTCCCTACTAGATATCATGTTTTTCTGTGTCATTTAATAACTCTGTCTCGTCTTAAGTTGAATAGATTTTCTCTTATTTAAACAGTGTTTTTTAAAAATATTTTTAGAATGTCTACTAACTTCATATTTCATTTTTAAATTATTGTACCACAAATATTCTCTTAGCTTCTTGAATAATTTAGAAATGCATTGTCTAGAATCAAAGAAAAAAAAAAAAACTAAAGATCTCCCTAATCCCTTTCTCATATAATTTAGATTTGATTATGTTACTTGGAGAGCACAGCCCTTCATGTCACTGATTTATTCGCTAAGGGAAGCTTAAAAGACTTTACTTTTGACGCAGGAGTTTCAACCTATGTATATATGCACTTGCTATTTTCAACAGATGGTTTGTAAGCTAGATGCAAAGACCTTGCTAGTTTATACTGGCCCTGTATGATCTATCTATACTCTTGAACTGCAAAAAACAAGTCAGAAAGTTCTCTTATTTGTTGAGGATTGCTCAATAACCCATAAGGTGGTGTATTTTGGTATATTTCACAGACCATTGAAAAGAGTATATTCCTAGCTCCTAGTCAAGCAACATATAAGTCTAACTCTATATAAGGAATTAGGTCTTAAGTATAGATAGCCATGTGAGTCACAGCTCGCCAGTTTGATGTATGAGACAGGCATTTATCAACCAGTCATGCTATTGAATACATAAAGCCCAGGCATTCAGATAAATAGTAAGTCAGTTATAAGAAGGTATGAAACAAAGAATACCCCCCCCCCAACAGAAGAGCTTTGCTGAGGATTATCTGTGGCATCAGCAAGAGGAACATTATTTCCACAGAAATAACTTTATGAGGAGAAATGTCCTTAATGTTAGAGCACTGGTTCTTTATATAGACTCAAGATAGGAAGTTGTCCTTGGGGATCATAAGAGAGTGTGATGGAAGTCAAAGGCGCTGTGGTAACACACTATGAAATAGTTCTTGGGGTTTTTATTTCCATGGGCTGCTGGCCAGCTCTCCTCACAAGAATCTCCCAGAAGCATTTCTTTCCTGTTTCGCCCACTTGGCCAAGAGTTGACTCACATCCGTATGGAGTATTTTTTTCTTTTCTGCAGAGCACTCTTCAGAGCTTTCAATATCTCATGAATATTTCCTCTTTATTTCACTCATTCATTTGTTTCTTCCTTCTGAAACTTTTGAGGGTTTCTAAATACAGTACAATCCTTACTCCTTCTTAGGTGAGTGCATATGTATGTAATGGCGTGATATTTAATGCTCACCATAGAACACAGAGCAACCTTAAGGAATATGAAAAGTACATAGGAGGAATAGGAGATGTAATGAGAATTTATAATGTAGAGCAGTTATATTCACTAGAGAAGGGAAAATGAAAACCAATATAGATCATTAAATAGAACATCTTCTGTTCTCGTGTTTTATTTCTCTCAATATGTTCTCATAAGGTTTTCTCGCTGAGGATATTTTAGATGTATTCCTAAGTTTTTCTTTCATTTTTCTTTCTTTCTTTCCTTATTTTTAAATTTAATTTAATTTTATTTTTTGGCTCCAGGGTTTTTGCTGGGGTTCAGTGCTAGCACTATGAAGCCACTGCTCCTGGAGGCCATGTTTTTCTTCTATTTTACTGGATAGGACAGAGAGAAATTGAGAGAGGAGAAAGACATAGATTAATAGATATATAGATAGATCAATCTATAGATCCATATATAGATAGATAGATAGACAGACAGACAGATAGATAGACAGACCTGCAGACATGCAGACCTTAAGACCTGCTTTGTTGTTTCTGAAGCATCTCCCCCGGCAGGTAGGGAGCCAGGAGCTTGAACCTTGGTCTCTGCAAGGGTCCTTACCACCGCACAGCTCCCTTCATAAGTCTTTCTCAAGCAGTGTTTTCCTGAAATGATCTTTCTTAAAACAAAACAAAAGCAAACAAACAAAACCCAAAGATGTATTTCAATGAAGACTGGTGTCAAACTATAGAAGCTTTTCTTCAAAGGTGAGAGGGATTCTCACTTCAACTTCCTTCTTTACTGGCTCACAACATCCCAAGAAATGTGCTTTTATTTGAATTTGTACAGTCTTAGTCTTATAAAATATGCTATTCTTATTTATTTCACATCCCGTCACTTCCATTCCTCCCTCTGTGTCACTTCTTCATAGAGAATAAATTAAATTAACTCTGATGTTTATGTTATGAGACAGCAAAACAATATTTTCTCCTCTGAAAATGTATGAAGTTTTATTTGTCCTGGTTGAACTCAAAAGTAGTTTTTGCAGAAGTTTTAATTTAAAACTTCACACTTGGCATTCAATAAGAAGAAAGGAAAATCAATTCTAATTTGCAAAGAAAAAAAATAATCTCCCACTATCCAAAGTTTAAAACCTAAAAAAAAAATTGTTCTGAGTTTTTTCTATTCCAATACAACTGTAAACATTTTACGTAAAAGTAAAAGGGCATAAGTAGAATATTTGGATTCTGTTTATTAGGCTGGGACTATGGATCGACCTGCCAACACCCATGTTCAGCGGGGAAGCAATTCCAGAAGCCAGACCTTCCACCTTCTGTACCTCGTAATGACCCTGGGTCCATACTCCCAGAGGGATAAAGAATAAGAAAGCTTCCAATGGAAGGGATGGGATGAGGAATTCTGGTGGTGGGAATTGTACTCTTCTTATCTTACAGTTTTGTTGATGATTATTAAATCAATTAAAAAAAAAGAATCCTGTTTACTTGACTAAATAATTTTCAACTACCTGTTATATAGGAACTGCCATAAAACCAGGAGGAAAAAAAGAGTGAAGAGCAATATCTAGTCCCTGCACACAAGAGCCTGAAATTGGACAGAGTTATTTTATCCTGAGTCAGGGGTATAAATGGGATTTTGCTGGCGTTCAGAGGAGAAATAGATTCCAGTCCATATGGAATGAATCAGGCATCAGGCTCTTTGCAGTTAATCAGTTGTTTCTTTGAGTTGTGCTTTTCTGGGGGGGCGGTTGGTCTTGTGTTGTTGTTTGTGTATCCAAGACAACAGTCACTTCTCTGCATTTTGCACATATTTTTACCTCGGATGGCTTAATTAAAGAGCACCAGGTGGGTAAGAGGCTCTATCTCTGGTTCCAAAGATAAAGCAGTGGTACTGTCTGTATACAAATCTCAGCTGGAATCAACATGGTGATGATGAGGATGTTCTCAGCTATCTCCACTGTGAGTGTTGGAGTGGCCATTGGAAGTAAGGGCGTTGAGATCCTCTTATTTCATTTTTCCCCTTGCAGGAGAGAGATCCCTCTTGCCACTGGGTCTGGTTTACCAGCAAGCATGAACTTCTGGTGACAAAAAGCTCCAGTATGCTGTTCATGGTTTCAGTATCGTCATTGCTGGGGACACTGACACTCAGAGGAGCACAAGACCTGGGCTTCGGGGCCTTCAGGGGTACACTGCTTTGCAGATATTTGGCTTCTGAGTACTGGGTGCATAAGATGAGGCAGCTACACAAGTGCCAAGGATACAGTCTGCCCGTGCGGCTGGGATTTTGCCAAGTTCTGCAGGTGTCAGAAGTGGGGGGCTGCTGGGCCCTCCCACTGTTGAGGGGCTGTAGCAGTCACCTTGGTCCCAGAAATGGAAGGTCACATTACCATTCAGGTCCTTCACAGGTGAAGTGGAAAACAATGGCAGCCCAGCTCTAGAGGTGCGGTGTGGAAAACCGAGACTTTGTTATCATTCTTTCTTTCCACATTCCATGTACTGTGATGAAGTATGGGGCGCTAACAGTGCTGATACCTACCGGCTAGAGAACTGAAGTGGAGGGCTGGTTGGTGGTGGTGAGCCCAGCTAAGCTCACAGAGTGTTAAGTGCAAGGGCCAGTTTGAAGATCCTGGCTCCCCACCTGCAGGGAGGATGCTTCACAAACTGTGAAGAAGACCTGCAGGTGTCTATTTTTCTCTCTCCTTTTTTTTTTCTTTTCCTTTTTCTTTTTTGCCTCCAGGGTTATCGCTGGGGCTAGGTGCCTGCACTAGGAATCCACTGCTCCTGGTGGCAGCCATCTTTTTTCCATTGTTGTTGTTGGTGTTGTTGGACGAGAGAGAGAGAGTGAGAGGAGAGAAGGACAGAGAGGGGGAGAGATAGACACCTGCAGACCTGCGTCACCGCCTGTGAAGTGACTCCCCCCCTCCATGGGTCCTTATGCTTTGTACTTTGTGCACTTAACCCAGTGTGTTCCTGGCACCCCCATCTCTCCCTTTCTATCTTTCCCTCTTCTCTCAATTTCTCTCTGTCCTATCCAATAAAATGGAGGAAAACAATGGCCACCAGGAGCAGTGGATTCATAGTGTAGGCACCTAGCCCAGTGATAACCCTGGGGGCAAAACCAAGCAAAACTAATGGAGAACCAGCAGAGAGTAGGGGCACCACACCAGGGCGGCTTCCCTCCCACAGAAGATGAAGTGAAGTGGCAAGTTGATACTGGAGGGCAGAGGTTAAGCAGTGACTTGCACTTCTGAGGGAAGGAAGGGTTCAGTATGACAGCAGCTCCAGTCCTGCTGAGGGGAAACAGTGGCAGCAGCTTCTCTAGGGGCAGCACCACAGCACAGACTGTAACCTACTCCGGTGCGTTCAGTGGTGGTGAAGGCTTCAGGTATCCGCCATGATGACGCAGATTCTTTGGGTATCTTCCTACTTTGCTTGCCCTGGGGTGTGGTAGGGGGAGACTCCCTCCAAGGCTATTATTCTTGACATTGCACTGGAAGGGGGCGGGGGTGAAGTGATACTGGTAAAGCAGTTTTTGTGCTTTCTAGGCAATTAAAAACCAAGTTGTGAAGGAACCAGAAACCCCCAGCACATCTGGCTACAGACCAGTGACTGCAGATGTTCCTGATTCTTCAAGCAGGCACAGGGTGGGTAAGGGGCCCTTTAATGAAGAGAGCTGTGAGCTCTCATGTGGTGCAGGAGATGGCACAGTGGATAAGCCATGGGGCTCTGGAGCATGTGGTGAATTCACTCCCTGGCACCACATGTGCCAGAGTGATGCTCTGGTTCTCTGTTCTTCAATCTCTCCTCCCCTACTTTCGCCTCCTCCTCCTCCTTCCCCTCCTTTTTCTCTCAAACATAAATAAGAATAAATACTAAAAATAATAATGGTCCAGGAGGTAAATTCTCAAGCATGAGGTCCTGAGTTCTATCCCTGAAATCAAGTGTACCTGAGTAATGCTCTGACCCCCCCATATTAATAAACAAAATCTTTTAAAAATAATTATCAGTAAAAAGACTTATTAATTCACAAGAGGGAGAGAGAAAAAAAAACACCCAAGTTGTTTGTATGTGTGTGTGTTGTGGAGTTTCTATTTTTTTCTTGTAGTCTAGAGCTTCAGCCAAAGCTATTCCAGACAGTTTGCAGCTGTTCAAGCAAGGTGGTTGCTATTATTTGTAGTGGAGAGATCACATGTGGGACTTTCTACCCTGCCATCTTGCTGAAAACACTCCTAGGTTGTAATATTTTTTTTTTCTTTTTTGCTTGCAGGGTTATCGCTGGGGCTCAGTGTCTGCACTATGAATCTACTGCTCTTGGAGGCCATTTTTTTCCCCATTTTGTTGTTGTTGGATAGGACAGAGAAAAACTGAGAGGGGAGGGGAAGACAGAGATTGGGAGAGAAAGACTCCTGCAGACCTGCTTCACCGCTTGTGAAGTGATCCCCCAGTAGGTGGGGAGCCTGGGGTTCAAACTGGGATCCATGTTCTAGGCCTTGTGCTTCATGCCATGTACACTTACCCTACAACACTGCCACCCAGCCCCCAACCAGGTTGTAAGTCTTTTATCAATTTCATAAAATCAAGGGCTACCACTGTTCTTGTTGATGATAAAATGCTATTTAGCAATGACAGAGTACCAACTCTGCAATGACAGTTCAAAAAATATTTTTGGTATAAATGAAGTAATTAAATTTTGGTGCACTCACAGCAACTAGTCAAGGACTCTGAAAATAGTCAAAGGAGATGCCTTAATTCACTATACACCTTTTTCCTTTTGGATAAATGAACTAAAACAGATCTACACTGTGAAGACCAGAGCGATTCCACAATAAATGTGGATGACAACCAGAATGGGGCTGATATTAATTTGCTGACATGTATGTTACTGAGGAAGCAAGTTAAGATCCCTATGGCCACATCGTTAAGGTGGTTTCTGTATATTTTTAGCACTAGAGAGATTCATGCACAGTGAATTCTTAGTGGTTATTATATTAACAGCAATACATACCCTTCACTTTTCACAGTATACACAGTGTTAGAATTGCATTTGTGTAAACCACGGAGACGTTGAAACCATTTATCTCTATTTATATCAACTTGTTGCACTTATTAGTTGCCCTGTGTTTTTCATCTACACATATTTAAATCCCCCAAAACAAAAATGTATTCATTGCTATAAAGAGATGGACTGACTTAAAGATTCTTTTATATTTATTTTGGATACTTACTATTTATGAAGTTCTTTATCCTTCCATGATTCCGAGTCCTCCCTTCCAATGACATCTCTTCTAACTAAGCCACTTCTTCTAGGAATGTCTTGTAGTGTTAGGTCTACTGGAAATGAATTTTTCAAGTTTGCTGTTACCCAAAAGAATATTCATGCTGTTTTCATTCCTATTATGAAAGAAACATATATGCCCATCAACATTCACATGGAGGAACTCAAGTCCCCAGCGCAACTGTATTTGCAGTAAGGAAGCACATAACATTAATGGTTATAAAGGTGTAACCTCATTTGATGGGATTAATGTCCTTATAAGAAGAGATCCTAGAGAGTTTGTCTCACTAGCTAGCTGTCCATGGATATGAATGAAGAAAAAGTCTTTGTGAGTACACACTGAGGAGGTCTTCATTTCAAGAGGAGATTTCTTGGGAGTTGGGCGATAGCTCAGCGGGTTAAGCTCAGGTGGCACAAAGCGCAAGGACTGGCATAAAGATCCCAGTTCAAGCCTCGAGCTCTCCACCTGCAGGGGAGTCGTTTCACAGGTGGTGAAGCAGGACTGCAGGTGTCTATCTTTCTCTCCTCCTCTCTGTCTTCCCCTCCTCTCTCCATTTCTCTCTGTTCTACCCAACAACAACAACATCAATAACAACAACAATAGTAACTAAAACAATACAAAAAAAATGGAAAAAAGAACAAAAGAGGAAACTTCTCATCAATTACCCAAACTGTTTGCACCTTGATCTTAGACTTTTCAGTCTCCAGGACTGTGTTGTTTTAAAGTGTGGACTATGATACTTTAAGTCAGACCAAATAGATTAATATGATTCCTTTTGTGTGTGTGTTTGTGAATTTCAAATAATCCTTTATTGAAGCATCTTCCTTTGTAATTCTATTTTTAAAATTTTATTTATAAAAAAGAAAGACTGACAAAAACCATAGAGTAAGAGGGGTACAATTTCACACAATTCCTACTCCCAGAACTCCATATCCCCTCCACTCCCCTGATAGCTTTCCTATTCTTTAACCCTTTGGGAGTATGGACCCAGGGTCATAATAGGGTACAGAAGGTGGAAGGTCTGGCTTTTGTAATTGCTTCTCTGCTGAACATGGGAATTGACAGGTCGACTCATTCTCCCAGACTGCCTCTCTCTTTACCTAGTGAGACAGGGCTCTGGGAAAACAGGGCTCCAGGACACATTGGTAGGGTTATCTGCCCAGAGAAATCAGGTTGGCATCATGGTAGCATCTGGAACCTGGTGGCTGAAAAAGGAGTTAACATATAAAGCCAAACTAATTGTTGACTAGTCATGAGCCTAAAGGCTGGAATATTGCAGATGAAGATTTGGGGTCTCAGTTTTGGAAAAAGCTCAACCCCAACAGGAGCAAAGTCCTGTACCTGGGATACACTGATTGGGAAGTTGGTGCCACTTCAGTCCAGGCTCCCAAGAATGCATTCCACAGCACCACTGCTGACATCATCTATGATGTCATGAGGATGGCAGCCATCAACGTTGCAGCCCACAGATTGAGCATTGCCCAGGATTTCTTTGATGGTTCCAGAGAGTTCTCTCGTTAAAGATCCATGCCTCCTTTTTCAGTCAGTGTCGGCAATTCCATCAAAAGTGATGTTCCTGCTGTGCTTAATATATTTTCTGCATCTTTCTGTCTCTTGGTGGTTCCTTGAAGGCTTCAATGAGGAGGGCAGAGGTAGAAGGCAGCATCTCAATCAGACCCATCAGCCCAATCAATCTTGGGGGCCGGGGCTGAAGTGGCACTGACTTCAGCACTGGTGCATCCCAGGTTCATACCTTTGCTCTTGCTGGGGTTGAACCTTTGTGCCTTGGTTGGGGGCAGCTGGTGTTGGATGACCACAGACAAAAGTTGTGTCTTAGCCTCCTTTGAGCTGAAAACCGAAAGTATAGTAATGTGACTTTTTTTTCTAGCTCCAGAGTTATTGTTGGGGCTCGATGCTTTCACCACGAATCCACTGCTCCTGGAGGCTATTTTTCCCCCTTTTGTTGCCTTTTTTTGGTCATTGTTATGGTTGTTATTGATGTCATTGTTGTTGGAGAGGACAGAGAGAAATGGAGAGATGAGCGGGAGACAGAGAGGGGAGAGAATGAGAGACACCTGCAGACCTGCTTCACCGCCTATGAAGCGACTCCCCTGCAGGTGGGGAGCTGGAGGCTCCAACCGGGATCTTTACTCAGGCCCTTGTGCTTTGTGCTACCTGCGCTTAATCCGCTGCGCTACCGCCCAGCTCCCAATGTAACTCTTAAAGGATATGATTTTATATCTAAATTTCTGGGTGGGAGGTCCTCTCTTCTTCTCCCCTCTCCTCATCCCATCTTTTCCTTTTCTTCTCTTCTTGCCCAAATTTAAACATGCTGGGCAATGTCTAGTCATAGTTTCTTATGAGAGAAGCCACAACCAATGTTGTTCTTTTGTAAGTTGTGCAACAATAGCCTAGGGTCACTTTGATCACTTCTCTGTGCATCTTTGCTAGTCGGTTGCCTTAGAATGATACTGATAAAGCTTTATTTGTATTCACTGTGTTTGAGGGTCACAGAGATTTTTTAATTTGTAAATCTGCATTTTCAATTTTTGGGAAGTTTAAGATTATTTATGATGGTTTATTTAATTTATTTTTTCCTCCTCCTACTATCCCAAATATTTTTTAGGAATAATATTTCTCTATTATCCCTTAAGGCCAAGCATTGTTGTTGTTCCCCTCCCCCAAGGCACATACCCCCTGCCCTTTTATTTATTTATTTTTCTATTCCTTGTTTTATATATTGGATTAGTTTCGGCGGGTACAGAGATTAAGACACATCCCCAGACCTTTGGTTATATAGAAAATAAACACGGTGGTGACACTGCCTTGACGTTCATAATGTCAAAACTCTTTTTTTTTAAATACATGTTTCATGTCCAGATTACAATATGCTATTCTGAATAGCTCTATGATTTTAGATAAGTCACTTTAGCTTTCCCATAGTAGGTTTGATTCCCTAGTTGGAAGGGACAGGTAGAGTGATCCTGAGGCCATGGGTAAAGACAGGCTCAGGTTCCTACTTGTCCCTAGCACATTAGATGTCACCAGGCATGCTGAGCGTCAGATGACTGGTAACTACCTCCATCTCTCCAATGGAAGTCATGTGGCATGAAATTACCCATTCCAGCCTAAATTCACTCTTTCCCAAAACAGTAAGATTAAAAAAAAATGTTGGCAGTAGGTATTTTCAAGTAAATTTTAGGCTACTGTTGTATAAAACTTCCTGAAGGAGATAGATCTTAAGTTTTATTCAGGATAAGAATCATGTCCAATTCATTTTTTTAAAATCACAGGCCACACTTACGAAAATCATAAGAAATGTAAACAAGTACATGAGCAATGAAGAAGATTTCCAGAACACAGAGCTTGCTTTATGGTAAAAGGCTAAGAAGATACAGTCTGTGTAGGTCCTGGGCCACTGTTGTAACTTTGTTACATATTGAGTTTGCTCTCATTGGATGGGGCCTGTTCTGTTTCTGGCAGAGGGTTACTTTCAAGTAAACACTGTCAAAGAGAAAAGTCTAGGGAGCAGGCTTGCTGACAAAGGGCAGGCCCTCTCAATGCTTGGACTACCCATTCAGATTCACATTATGTTCTTAAAAACAGACCTAAAGCTATACTACTGTACCCCCACCTCCCCAAAAAAAAAGAAACAGTATTTTTTAATATTTATTTTATTTATTTATTACCTTTTGTTGCCCTTGTTGTTTTATTGTTGTAGTTATTATTGTTGTCATTGTTGGATAGGACAGAGAGAAATGGAGAGAGGAGGAGAAGACAGAGAGGAGGGACAAAGATAGACACCTGCAGACCTGCTTCACCGCCTATGAAGCGACTCCCCTGCAGGTGGGGAGCCGGGGTTCGAACTGGGATCCTTATGCCGGTCTTTGTGCTTTGCGCCACCTGTGCTTAGCCCTCTGCACTACAGCCTGACTCCCAAGAAACATTATTTTCAGATGTCCAAGATGATGTGATGGGTGCACCTGTTAAGTGCACACATTAAAGTGTGCAAGAAACCCGGATTCAAGCTCCTGGGCCCCACCTGCAAGGGGAAAGCAAGCTTCGTGAGTGGTAAAGCAGAGCTGCAGGTGTCTGCTTCTTACCCTCTCTACCTCCCCCTCCCCACTCAATTTCTGTCTCTATCCAATGATAAAGAAATAATAAAAATTACAAAAAAATAATAATAAAGAAAAAAGAAATATGTATCTTTATAGTAATCTTCACTGGACTTCTAGAATTGAGACACTCTATATTCTGGCATTGTGTCTCTGCTTATAGGTCCCCTGAGGGGGCTTAGCACACTGACAGACACAAGGACAGAGTTGTTGGATAGACTAAACTAGAGAGTCAGCATTACCCCCTTATACCTGTGTCCCTGAAACTCTTTCATCTGCGGTTTTCTTGGCTGAGAAGCGTGAACAATACCTGTCCTTGGAGGCAAAGGTCAAGTGACTTGTTTTCTGTGTAGATGTTTTATTGAGAGAAAGGGAGTAGGTCTTTTCTTTTTCAATGAGCCCAAGTTCGCTCACTTTTAGTTTTATTCACCGTGTGTTTGCAGTGCTTTCGTGAAGTCAGTCTGAAATAGAATTGTGTATTTTAATAAACAGCAATTACTTAATAAGCTTCCCTGTGCTTCTCTGAATGTTCATCTTGATGGCTCTGCTTACTTTTAAATTGTAGGAGTGTCTGCTAAAATGAGAGCGGAGCATTGCGCCTTTGTTGTGAAAGCTTTCATTCCCTGAAAGCTATTCAGCAGTTCAAAAATCCATTTGAATATTCACGAAGTAAAATAAAGGAGATCAAATACTCTCAAAACTTTTTAAGACACTTTTGAGTCATGCTCATAAATTCACAGCTAGCTTTTAGCCATTTTTTCACAGTGTTTTTTTCTTATCATAGATTTTTAGATACTAAGGAGAACAACAAAATTGACAGCATGAAGAATTATTTGTTCATTGTTATTTCTAGCAGAAGAATAGTGTGTTTTCCTATAAGACACATAGTATGAGCCTCTTGGCTTAATGTACCCTTAACCCATAGGACCAAAAGTGGTCGGTTGAGGTTATAGACTTCATTGTCATAAACATATTACTTAAAGTGAGGTCTGTGGTAAAAGGATATTATAACTTAACTAAAAAGATAACTTTTTTTCAGAGTGGGAATTTAGCTGTTTATAAATTGTTTTTTATTTTTATTTTGCCAAGATCAAGTACTTAGTCGTTGATTTTAATCCTCTAATCAATCATTTTTATAGTCACTATGGAGAACAATATGTATTATAATGAAGTAAATTCATTTTCCTAATTTTTAAAATTTTAATTTCTTGTTTATTTTGAATAGGGACAAAGAGAAATTGAGATAGAAAACGGAGATAGAGAAGAAGAGACAGAAAGACAGATGCAACACTGTTTCACTGCTCATGAAGCTGACCCCATGCAGGTGAGGTCCGGGGGCCGAAACCTAGATCCTTGCACACTGTAATGTGTGCACTCAAACAGGTGTGCCACCACCTGATCCCTTTTCAAGTAAACATTTACAGACAATAAAAGATCATCCATGGGAGTCGAGCAATAGCACAGTGGGTTAAGCGCAGGTGGCGCTAAGCACAAGGACCAGTGTAAGGATCCTGGTTCGAGCCCCTGGCTCCCCACCTGCAGGGGAATCACTTCACAAGCGGTGATACAGGACTGCAGGTGTCTATCTTTCTCTCCCCCTCTCTGTCTTCCCCTCCTCTCTCCATATCTCTCTGTCCTATCCAACAACAACGAGATCAACAACAACTACAACAATAAAACAACAAGGGCAACAAAAGGGAATAAATAAATAAATAAATTTTTAAAAAATAAAAAGATCATCCTGGGGTCGGGCAGTGGTGCACTGGGTTAAGCACACATTATGCAAAGTGCAAGGACCAGAGCAAGAATCCCTGTTGGAGCCACCTGCTCCCCACCTGCAGGGGGTCATTCAGAAGTGGTGAAGCAGGTCTGCAGGTGTCTATCTTTCTCTTCCCCTCTATCTTCCCTCCTTTTTCAATTTCTTTCTGTCCTATCCAACAACAATAACAGCAACAACAACAATGGGAAAAAAAAAAAAACATGGCCCCCAGGAGCAGTGGATTCATAGTGTATAATCATGGAGGGAAAAAAAATTCTTAAAAAATAAGACAGTAGGGAGTTGGGCAGTAGCGCAGCAGGTTAAGCACACGTGGCATGAAGCGCAAGACCCAGAGTAAGCATCCTGGTTCGAGCCCCCAGTTCCCCACCTGCAAGGGAATCCCTTCACAGGCGGTGAAGCAAGTCTGCAGGTGTCTATCTCTCTCTCCCTCTCTCTGTCTTCCCCTCCTCTCTCCATTTCTCTCTGTCCTATCCAAAAAAAACAAGGACATCAATAATAACGATAATAACTACAACAATAAAAAAATAATGACAACAAATGGGAATAAATAATAAAGAAAGAAGAGAAGAAAGACAGACAGACAGAAAGAAAGAAAATGAGACAGTAATTATGATTTTTGGTTATTTCATTCAAGTTCTTCAAGAGATGGAAAAGTAAAATGTCAATCGTAAGTTTTGGATACATGCTATCTTATTAGCAAAGAGAACAGAAAGACAAATGTCAAAAACTACTGCAGAATTGCAGATTTCAGCTTTATGAAATGATCACATCTATTGGTAAAATGTCCTTATTAATATCCATCTTGTTTAGTGACAGAAATAATGGGGAAAAAAGATTCTGACATAGAATCATTAAGCCATCCTAAATTATTTGTATGTAGACTTTAACACATTATGTCCAGTCACTGTGATGCATTCACTGAATGACAGGTTAGGGGAGCAGAGGTCAAAAATATCTGGGTTAGAAATAATCCGGGGTCTAAAGCTGGGTCAAACATGACTTGGGATGCTAGGACCAGAGTCATTACCATAAACTCAGTGAACTCTGCCTTGGGTGTCAAGTTCGATTCCTATAACAAGACTTTCCCCGACTAGCCATACTCTTCTTCCTTCTCTTCAGCTCCAAGAATGTGTTGGATTTGTGGAGAATCCTGTGATCAAGATAGTTACACTATAATTACTTGGAGTAATTTTTAGCTTAAGGTTCTGAGTGAAACCATCTGAGAAGGAAGGAAACAGTCTTCAAATAACCTGATTTGTGCTCAAGCTCTCCAGCTCCACTGGGTGGTATGAAATATTCAGAAAGAACAAGAAATGAGAGCTAACAAATAGCCTATGTCAGGAGCTAATATATATACTCCACATTTCATAGTAGCCTTTCTTCTACTCTGTACTTTTTTTTTATTCCTGAATATGAAATATCAGCAAGACTAAGAGTAGAGTCTATTTGACTAATGTACTAAAATTACTTGAATATTCAAAATTAGGGATGCATTTAAAATTAATGATGTGGGCTGGGGTGGTAGCATATAGGTTATATAAAAAGACTTTCATGCCTGAGGCTCTGGGGTCTCAGGTTCAAGTCTCTGTGCCACCAATAAACCAGAGCAGAACAGTACTTTGTTAAAACAAAAAAAGGGGGACATAGGGGGAACTGGGCAGTAAAGTACCCTGTTAAGTGCACATAGAACTAAGCACAAGTACTTGAAAGGATCTGGATTCGAACTCCTGGCTCCCCACTTGAGGGAAGCATCACAAGTGGTGAAGCAGGTCTGCAGGTGTCTATCTTTCTCTCTCCCTCTCCATCTCCCTTTCATTCTCAATTTCTCTTTGTCCTATCCAATAAAATGGGGAAAAAAAGGCCACCAGTAGGAGTAGATTCTTAGTGCAGGCACCAAGTCCCAGACATAGTCCTGGAGGCAAAAAGAAAGACAGAAAGAAAGAGAGAAAGAAAGAAAGAAAGAAAGAAAGGAAGGAAGGAAGGAAGGAAGGAAGAAAGAAAGAAAGAAAGAAAGAAAGAAAGAAAGAAAGAAAGAGTAAAGGGAAGAAGGAAGGAAGCGAGGGAGGGAGGGAGGGAGGGTGGATAGATGGATGGTTGGAAGGAAGAAAAAGAAGGATGGGAGCCGCCATTACAGTCCGCAAAGGCAGCACAGTCTTGCTGGGCTTGGGATTTGGAGCCAAATAAAACTGAAGAAATTCAAATTTCTGTGGTCTTCAGTCACCAGGTTGGTTGCCCAATTTATGGCGACTGGTCACCGCAGCCATGGAAAAGGAATGCACCATTCACAGGCCTGCCTTGGGGGATCAGACCTAATTCCGGCTCTTTCTCTTTGTTTCCATTTTCCCCCAAAGAAACTGGGGACCCAGTTTGATGTGAACACTGCTGTTCTCTGTGCACAGTGGCATGGACCCAAGGAAGCACGCACAGAACGCTGTGCAGGAGGGATCGAGCATGGTGAGCTCACAAATTGAGAAGAGTGAGATACAAAACTGAGGGGAGCAGGCAGGATCCAAGGGCCACCCGGCTGCCATTTCTACACCGCAGGGACTTAATGCTTAGCGCATGGAGTGACTGCACCACCACTGGTTGCCAGTAGACTCCAGCATCAAAGTCACACAGCAAACAGTGGCCCTGAGTTTTGAGTCTGGCCTCAAAACCAGAACTCTCTACCATTATTAGATACAGACGGGCAGGGGGGGCGGCAGAGAGAGAAAGACACCCACAGCCCTGCTTTACCACTTGAGAAGCTTTCCCCCTACAGATGAGGAGTGGGGGACTGAACTCAGGTCCTTATGTATCCTCTTAACCAGGTGTGCCACCGCCAGGGCTTCCAAATGCTAATTTTCAAGCTGATAATTTTTTAAGTTGATAGTTTTTTTTTTTTTAATATTTATTTATTTATTTATTGTCCCTTTTGTTGCCCTTGTTGTTTTTTATTGCTGTTATAGTTATTGTTGTCATCATTGTTAGATAGGACAGAGAGAAGTGGAGAGAGGAGGGGAAATCAGAGAGGAGAGAAAGACAGACATCGGCAGACCTACTTCACCGCTTGGGAAGCAACTCCCCTGCAGGTGCAGAGCCAGGGGCTCGAACCGGGATCCTTACACTGTACTACTGCCCAACTCCCACTTGATAATTTTTTACGACCCCAAAATGGTGATGTCATACATGTCCAGATGGTCCTTGGCAGAGAA
This sequence comes from Erinaceus europaeus, assembly GCF_950295315.1. NCBI lineage: Eukaryota > Metazoa > Chordata > Mammalia > Eulipotyphla > Erinaceidae > Erinaceus > Erinaceus europaeus. The sequence goes on along the minus strand of NC_080168.1, from coordinate 123,483,819 downwards.
AAGGTCTCCTGCCCCCGGCTCAGGTCTTCTTCAATTCCAGCGTTAAAGCATCTAGCTTGGGTCTGACATACACTAGGTGCTTCGTGAAGATGTACGAGTAGCTGCAAACATCTCTTTTTCCTCAGTCCTCTTGTCCTGTTGCAGGTTCCCCGTGGAGATAATGGAGTCACATAAAGGGACCCATATCCTCAGGTGACCAGGACCCAGAAGTACCCCCATCCTACCTCTCCCTTGCAGCTTCTGCCTATTACCATTTTTACAAACACTCTGCCAGGGGATGATCTGTCTTCCTGTCACACTTTTAAAATGGTTCCAAAATAAGTATACAAGCTGATCAGCCTTGTTTAAAGCAGATGCTGAGTGAGATTTAAAAAAGAATTTACAAAAAAAAAAACATATATGTGTAATTAAATTGATAATTTAATTTGTTTCATAGATAGAATATTTTTGAAAAGATTTTTGGGCAGGGGACATAGCGTAATGGGTGTGCAAAGAGACTCTCATGCCTGAGGCTTCAAAGTTCCAGGTTCAATCCCTGTTACCACCATAAACCAGAGCTGTGCAGTGCTCTGGTGTTTCTCTCTGTCTATCTCTCTCTGCCTCTATCTCAAAAATAAAATAAATAAAATATTAAAAAATGATTTTGTAATTTATTTTCTTATGGGAGAGAAGGGATGAGAGAGAGAGACAGAGAGAGAGAAACGGACTGGGAGGCACCTAGTCAGCGTGCACATCACAGTGCACAAGGACCTGGGTTCAAGCTCATGGTCCCCACCTGCAGGGGCAAAACTTCACAAGTGGTGAAGCAGAGCTACAGTTTTCTCTCTGTCTCTTTCCCTCTCCATCTCTTCCTCCCCTTCCAATTTCTCTCTGGCTCTAGCTAATAACAAACAAAAAAAGGAACATTTATATATATATATATTTAAGAGTCAGTTCCATAGACAAAAACAAACCACAGCACTGCTCAGTACTGGCACAAGGCGATGCTGAGTGGGGACTTAACTAAGGGGCCTCAGGCATCCAAGTCCTGCCCTGTAGTAGGTTGAACAGTTTCCTCATCCTTGTGGCTCAAATATATCAAAGATAAATGTATGAAAATATTGATCTTATACTCCTTAAAAGATAACATCCTTTAGTGGAATATTATTGTCTTACTGGAAAAAAAAAAGAGCTCATTTTCTCAGAAAACATGAATTTAGTAAGAAGAATAGGTAGACGTAAATGCAGAATCAAAAACCAATAACTGGGGGTCGGGCGGTAGTGCAGCGGGTTAAGTGCATGTGGTGCAAAGCGCAGGGATCTGCGGAAGGATCCCGATTTGAGCCCCCGGCTCCCCACCTGCAGGGAAGTTGCTTCACAGGTGGTGAAGCAGGTCTGCAGGTGTCTGTCTTTCTCTCCCCCTCTCTGTCTTCCCCTCCTCTCTCCATTTCTCTCTGTCCTATCCAACAAGGAAGGACATCAACAATAACAATAATAACCACAACAAGGCTACAACAATAAGGGCAAGAAAAGAGGGGAAAATGGCCTCCAGGAGCAGTGAATTCATGGCGCAGGCACTGAGCCCCACCAGCAATAACCCCGGAGGCAAAAATAAATAAATAAATAAATAAATAAATAAATAAATAAATAAATAAATAAAACCAGGCATATGGTTCATAGTATTCAAGGACTGAACTGATGATTTTTCTGGCCCCAAGAAATACTGCCCCAGATCCTGGGTAATTTTTTAAATATATCCATTTATTGTTGGACAGAGACAGAGAGAAACTGAAAGTGGGAGGAGAGACAGAAAGACAGTGGGAGCAGTGCTTCACTCTCCATGAAGCTTTCCCCCTGCAGGTGGGGGTCAGGGGCTTGAACCCGAATCCTTGCACACTGTAATATGGGCGCTTAGCCAGATGTGCCACTGCCTGGCGTGGTCCTGGTTATTTCTTCAGGTTTAAGTGTTTCAACTTGTTTAGAGATTAAAACTAAGTAACCCAGTCATGTCCCCATTATAATAATTAAAACACAAGATACTTTATTCAGTCCATTTATTTTTTCATCTCCTATGTACCTCTTCTGATCTGGTTCAACCTTCCATAAAAAGAAGAAAAGGGGGGGAGGCCGACAGTGGTACACCAGGTTAAGAGCACACTGTAAGAAGCTCAAGGATCCCGGTTCAAGCCCCCAGCTCCCAACCTGCAGGGGGGTTGCTTCACAAGCACTGAAGCAGGTCTGCAGGTGTCTATTTGTCTCTCTTCCTATTTCCCCTTCCTCTCTCAATTTCTCTCTGTTCTATTCATAAAAACAGTGGCCACAGCAATGATAACCCTGGAGGGAGGGAGGGAGAGAGGGAGGAAGGGAGGGAGGGAGGGAGAAAGAGAGAGAGAGAGAGAGAGATGAAAGAGTCTCTCTCCAGGCTAGGAGTATGGATTGAGCTGTCAACGCCCATGTACAGCGGGGAAGCAATTACAGAAACCACAGAAGCCAGACCTTCCACCTTCTGCACCCCATAATGCCCTGGGTCCATACACCCAGAGGGATAAAGAATAGGGGGTGAGATATGGAGTTCTGGTGGTGGGAATTGTGTGGAGTTGTCCTGCTTGTATCCTATGGTTTATGCCAGTGTTTCCTTTTTATAAATAAAGAAACTAAAAAAAACTCTCTCTCTCTCTTAAAACCTATCCAGCTATCCTTTTGAACTCTCAATCTGTAGTCAGTGAACTCTTTAAAATCTTCCCTTCATCTCAAATTGTTCCCTTCACATCTGTGTTTTTATTGAAATGGAGCTATCCCCCAAGGAAGCTGTTTCTCTTGAAATGGAATCCTAGTTGTTTTTCTTTCCTCTCTCATACCAAGCTCCTCAGGGCCAGGAGCAGGAAGTGGCATCCTCTTTTTTCTGATGGTTTCCACACAAAGAACGATGTCTTCCCTCTGCAAACACCTTTCTCATCTGGAGCATGTTCTGAGAAGATCTAGCCCCACTCTCCAGTCCCATTGCTGGATCTACCCCTCAGATGTCCAGGCTGCCATGCATTCACAGTCTGAGCTCTTGTTTATTTGTTCAAGAGTTGTCAGTATAGTTATTTGTTTATGCATGGACACCCTCATCCACTGACCTACTTCTTTATTATTCATACATCTCACCTATCTTCACTTGTGTCACTGTGGACACTCTAGAATCTGTATCGTTATGATGGTAACAGTAAGTCACACTTATTTACTATTACAATATCTCAAAAGCCAGCCGGGCCAGGTGGCACCCGGTTCAGCACACATGGTACTATGCAAAAGGACCTGCTCAATGATCTGGGTTCGAGCCCTTGCTCCCTACCTGCAGCGGGGATGCTTCACAAGCAGCGAAGCAGTTCTGCAGGTGTCTTTTTTTTTCCTCCAGGGTTATTGCTGGGCTCAGTGCCTGCACCCTGAATCCACTGCTACTGGAGGCCATTTTTTCCCCTTTTTGTTGCCCTAGTTGTTGCAGCCTCGTTGCGGTTATTATTGCCATTGTTGACGCTGCTTTGTTGTTGGATAGGACAGAGAGAAATGGAGAGAGGAGGGGAAGACAGAGAGAAGGGGAGAGAAAGACAGACACCTGCAGACCTGCTTCACCGCCCGTGAAGCCACTCCCCTGCATGTGGGGACCCAGGGGGCTCGAACCTGGATCCTTACGCCGGTCCCTGCGCTTTGCGCCACATGCGCTTAACCCACTGCGCCACTGCCCAACCCCCTGCAGGTGTCTTATCTTTCTCTCTCCCTCTCCTTGCAAGCCCTCTCAATTTCTCCCTGTCCTGTCAAGTCATATAGAAAGACAAAGGCAAACAAACAAATAAACAAACAGGCTGCCTGGAGCAGTAGCACCACACCCCAGGGCTAACCCAGTTGGAAAAAAAAATTACGAAAAGCAAGATTTAAGGAACTGGAAGAGAATTGATCTGGAAGAGCATACACATTGCCATGCAGCAAGGGCTGTTGTTCAAGCCTCCAGCTACCACACAGGAGAACCTGCATGGGGAGAACTGACTAGTGGTGGGGTCTTTCTCTCCCTGCCTCTCCCAGTCTTCACTCTTTATAAAAACGAATGTCTACTGTGAGTTAGTGGGATTGTACAGGCACGATTGTTGCCACACAAAAAGCTTCTTCTTCCCAAACTTTGACTCTATGAACACAGAAATCCTTTCTCGACGTGGCTACAGGCATTGCCTTTGTTGTTGTTGTTTGTTTTCTTTTTTTTCTCCCTCCAAGTTATTGCTGGGGCTCAATGCCAGCTATATGGATCCACTGCTCCCTGCAGCCATTTTGTCCCCATCTTTATTGGATAGGACAGAAAGAAATTGAGAGAGGAGAGGAAGAAAGAGAGGGAGAGAAAGACACCTGCAGACCTGCTTTGCTGCTTGTGACATGACCCCCCCCCTGTAGGTGGGGAGCTGGGGTTCAAACCAGGGTCTTTGAGTGGGTTCTCGCTCTTTGAACTATGTGCCCTTTATTTTGTTTAAATCTCACATATCCCTATTATTTCTTCTGAACATTAAGACAATAATGGAGAGAAAGAGAGTTGATGAAAGCAACAGTGATGACATCGTTTGCTGGTGTCCCTTCTTTCTAATCAGAGAGGTGTGAGGCATCATTACCTTGCTACCGGATGTGGGAGTTTTGATCTACATGTCACCACATGCTGTGTCAGTACCCAGCCCCCCAACCCCACCGTTTCCCATTTTATAAGGAGCTACCAGACCATTTCCCATAGTGGCTGAACCTTCATATGTATCCAGAGCCATGCACTAGGATTCTAATTGCCTTATGTCTATCAATATATTATTACCATTATTGGTAATACTGGATTTTATGCTCATTTAAAAGAAAAAAATTCCAAGATAGGAAATATATAAAGAAAGTCTACAGAGTAGGACAGCTTACATCTTTTAAAATTTTTTTTAATTATCTGTATTTATTTAGTGGATAGAGACAACCAGACATTGAGAGGGAAGGGGGAGATAGAGAGGGAGAGAGACAGAGACACACCTGCAGTCCTGCTGTACCACTTGCAAAGCTTTGCCCCTGCAGGTGGGGACCAGGGTCCTTGCGCACTGTAACATGTGTGCTCAACCAGGTGCACCACCACCCACCCGGTCACGATAACTCCCTAGCTCCCTTCATTATCCCCACTACAAATTTGTGAGGGCAAGTACTCACGAGACAGCAAGGAATAGGGATGGAAGAAGACCATCTGACATCTGCAGTCTCACCAAGAATGGCAAGGCAAAAGCAGAAACAATAATTACTCTCTTTCTCTCTCCCTCCCTCTCTCTCTCTTTCCCTCTCTCTCTCTCCCTCCCTCCTCCCCCCTTTCTCTCACCAATAGCAGCTTAACTGAACATAACTCATTCCTCAAGCTGACAGCAGGTTCCTGAATCTACAAGGCCAGGGAGATTCCACAACCTCAAGAGCAAAAACGTAGCAAAAAGAACAATTTTATAATTACCCTAAAATGACTCACTGAGGCTAATGCAAATCCTCTGTCCTTCAACTAAGGTTCTATAAGACATGTTCCAATCACAAAATCAATGAAATAGGCACAACATATATATATATATATTTAATTTAGCAAATCATTCTCAACTGGACTATTAACCTGTTTTAAAAATAAGAAATCTAGGGTCAGAAGACAGCTTACTTGGTCCAACAACCACTTCATTTGGCTTGTGCATGGTCTGGGTCCAAAGCCCTGGCACCATGACACAGTGTCAGGGCACCAGGGGAGACTCTTGTTATCTATCTGAAATAACAATAGTGGAAATGTCAGTGCAGGAGTGGTGCAAGTGTACCTGACCTGCCTCTCTGCGTTGGAGGGAGTTTCATTGCTGTGGTATCTTTCTCTCTGCCTCTCTCTGTCTGAAAAAGTCAGCCCAGATTAGTGACCTCCCCAAGACAACACCAAAAACAGATACAAAAGGCACTAAGTATCATATGAGTGTGTTCATATATATTAATTTCCATTGTAGAGGGGGGAAATACAGGTGTTATAAACACCACATTGGGGGTCAGTCAATGGTGCACCTAGTTCAGCACATATAATGTGAAGTGTAAGGACCTGCTCAAAGATCCCGGTTCTAGTCCTGAGCTCCCCACATGCATGGGGGACACTTCACAAGTGGCAAGCAGGTTTGCAGGTCTCTCTCTCTCTCTCTCTCTCTCTCTCCATCTATTTATCTCCCCCTATTTCAATCTCTCTTTTCTATCCAATAAAATGGACAAAATGGCCACCAGGATCAGTGGAAATATATATATTTATATACATACATACATGTATATATATGCAGATACTGAGCCCCAGTGATAACCCCAGAGGCAATAATAATAATAATAATAATAATAATATAAAAATAAATAACCACGACCAGATTCTCATTCTTGCATACTCATTCTCTGAGCACCACCCTGGGATGTCCCTTCAGTTCTTACTCTGAGTTTAAAAGAAAAAAAAACACCTCTATTTTAATTTGTTCTTTATAAAGCCCATATGTCATTGTTATCTCCCACATGTCCTTTTATCTTCCTCTACTCTACTTAAGTAGGCAAAGTAAGATAAAGAGTACACCTAAGAACTGTTAATTTCCCATTTTTGTAATTTTATCGTTTCAAGACCACGCCCAGCACACACACACACACACACACACACACACACACACACACAATTATCACAGAGTGATCAAGTCTTGGATCGCAGAATAACATGAGTACCAAAATCTGCTTGACACTAGAAAGAAGTCAAAGAAAGACAGACAGAAACACACACACACACACACACACACACACACACACACACACACACAATTATCACAGAGTGATCAAGTCTTGGATCACAGAATAACATGAGTACCAAAATCTGCTTGACACTAGAAAGAAGTCAAAGAAAGACAGACAGAAACACACACACACATAATAAACAAAATAAAACCTGAAAAGATTATAAACATGTAGACTATTTTTTCTATCTTTCATGAGGAATGAATGGTCATGGTCTTAAAAAAAAAAAAAAAAACTTATAGGAAATCATCTCCGGAGATTACAGTAACAAGAAGAACAGACTTTCCACACAATCACAGTCCTAAAGTATTTTTTATTTTTACATTTATTTGTTTACTTACTTGGTCACCAGGATTATTTCTGGGAGTAGGCACTTACAAGACAAATCCACTACTGCTTTTTCTAGCCAGTGTTTTTTTTTTTTAACTTTATTTTTCCTTTATTTGATTCGATAAAGACAGAGAGAAATAGATAATGGAGGAGAGAGAGGGAAAGACAAAGAGAGATACCTGCAACACTGCTCCACTATTGAAGAAGCTTCCTTCACTGTAGATGGGGACTAGAAACTTGGATCCCAGTCCTTGTGCTCTGCCAAGTGTACCACCACCTGCCTCTCCAAATTCTTTGGGCCTTTTAGCAAAATACCTTCTGCTTGAGCAGATGTCTTTGGTATGTCATTGCAGGCTCTGTATGTTCAAAATATATTTTGATTGTGGAAGAGTTTTTGGATGTTTCAAAAATATTTGTGGGGATAATGCCCCTGGTTGAGGTCATATGACAATGCTTATGGGCCCAGGTTCAGGCCCCCACAGTTTGAGCTGTCTCTATCCAATAAATAAACAAAGATAATAATAATAATAACAATAATAAGTCTTTTAAAAATAAAAGTATGTTTGCTTATGTGTTTGTTTTTGTTGTCACCAGGGTTATCACTGGAGCTTGGTACTTGCACACAAATCCATCCCCCCACCCCGTTTTATTCTTTATTTGATAGGATGAAGATTAAGTGTGTGGGGGGTGATAAAGAGAGAAAGAGAAAAACAGACCTTTACAGAAATTGCTTCACCACTCCTGAAGCTCCCTTCCTGCAGGCAGGGAGTGGTGGTTTGAAGCAGTGCTCTTGCACATAATACCATGTATGCTGAACCAGGTTCCACTACCACCCAGCCTCTAAAAGGTCCCTTTCATGGGGGAGGTGGGAGAGGTAGAGATGGATGCTGAAAAAGGAGGTCGAGCAGAGTTGACTTGCGTGTTTCCCAGGTTGAGACCCTGTCTAATTGGAGACTGACACACACAAGCTGGAAAGAATCTGCAGCAGGATTCAGCCGCTTCTGAATCAAAGCAAACGCTTGCTGAGACTGATGCAGCCTGCCACAAGACTGCGGGTGAGAGTCAACCCAGACGCAGAAGGAAATAGGCAAAGAAATCAAGTTTCATGTAAAGAAGCATGTCCTAACCGTTGACTACCCTTAGGTACTCCTAACAGATTCGAGGCTCACAGACAAAGATGCATTTCAAAGATCCAGCCCTTACAGTCCCCCTAAAGACAGACACGAGAAGCTATTGACATAGCTATCAGTGCTGGAGAGTCACGTTTCTGACTTTGAGACAGATGCCTACCAAATACACATGTCCCACTCCCACTGACAAAACCTTAAGCTGTATACTTCGTGGCAGTCTGAGCCAAGAACACAGCTCCCAGGCCCAGATTGCTAACACTCATAGCTGAGGTCAGTAATTCACCTGATCCCCCCTCTCATTCTATCCCACTTTCTTTGGAATATAACCAATGGGAAAGCTATTGCTTCTATGGAGAAATGTGTTCCTAACACTTGGTGTGCAAATGAAACGTTTAAGTACAATCCATCTGCATGTTCATGTTGTCTTTAGCTGTCTTTATCCAGTTGTTTCCTTCCCTTCTCAAACGTCTTGCCTCCTAGGGGTGCATCTCAACATGTTGATTTGAGCGTTTTGTTGTTTTCTTTCACGTGTTCCCTTTCTCCTTTAAAAATCTATCCTGTGAAGGTCTTGGCCACGTGTCAAATGCTGTATTCACAAGGATTAAGGATCAGCAGGGCTGCTGTGCAGCAATTCAGAAACGGAGTACATCCTGTGGATTGGCAGCTCCTAGCTCTCTATTGTGCCTGAGGAAGCAGTGTTCCAGTAAAGGGCCTGTTAAATTTAGCAGCTGTCTTCTATTTGTCAGTGGAGATAGGCTGGAGGCGGGGACTGTAATCTAGAGTCATTTGGGAGCTTAACCTAAAAGCCTCCTCTATAGGATTCATCTCATGGCGAACAAGTTTCCTGTGTTCTGTTTTGATTAAATTATAACAACTTTGTATCAAGGATACTCTCACCTACTTGGAGCAACTATATCACCTGGACTCTTTGTAACTGCTATCACTTAGGACTCTAGTTATCAACAAATGGGCACTCCTTTCAGAACCTTAGAAGGCTAAGCCTGTACACTGGGTGTTCTGTCATGTGGGAGTTCCTGAGCCTTTTTTTAAAATATATATATATATATATATATATATATATATATGTTACTAAACATATATATAGGTTTTTAATATTTATTTATTCCCTTTTGTTGCCCTTGTTTTTTTTTTGTAGTTATTGTTATTGATGTCATCATTGTTGGATGGGACAAACAGAAATAGAGGAGGGGAAGACAGGGCGAGACTAAGACAGACACCTGCAGACCTGCTTCTCCACCTGTGAAGTGACTCCCCAGAAGGTGAGGAGCCCGTGGCTCAAACCGGCATCCTTAGGCCGGTCCTTGCGCTTTTATGGACTGAACACCCATTATTTGAGGGCTGGAGAGATAGCATAATAATTATGCAAACAGTCTTCCATGCCTAAGGCTCCAAGATCCCAGGTTCATTCCCTAGCACCACCATAAGCCACAGAGAGCTAAGCTAAGCAGTGCTCTGGTGAAAAAAAAAATCACAATCTGATGTCAATACTTATTTTATTTTTCACCAGTGTTATCTCTGGGACTTGGCACCTGCATGACGAATCCAATGATCATAGTGCCCATTTTGTCTTTTTTTTTATCCCCCCTCTATTTTTCTTTCATATATATTTTTAAAAATTATTTACTTATTGGAATAGAGACAGAAAGAAGTTGGGAGTGAAGATGGAGATAGAGAGGGAGAGAGAAAGAGAGGCACCTGCAACCCTGCTTCACTACTCAAGGAAAGCTTCCCCCCTCCCCTGCAGGTGGAAACTGAGGTCTTGAACCCAGGTACTTGTACAGTGTGACATGTGTGCTCGATCAGATGCACCAGTACCTAGTGTGTATTTTATCGTCTTTCTCTCTGGTAATTGACAGAACCGGAGTAGAGAAGGAAGCTGGGAGGTAAGTGAGAGAGAAAGTGGAGTAACCGCAGCACTGCTCTAGCGATCATGATGTTTCTCTGTAGGCCAGGACCATGGGGCTTGAACCTGGGTTCTAGCACGTGGTATTTTGAAAGCTCCTGTCCACTGACAGGTCCTGTTTAGTAAATTATTTTAAATCACACAATCCACTACAAGTGAGATGGATGGAAGAATCATTGTTCAAAAAGCTATGATAAAGATTCAGGAATTATGAAAACCAAGAGAGATCCAAAGATGAGTAAGTCATATCCTTCATCTAGTGAGACATGACTTAACCTCTCCATGCCTTTCATCTGCTACTGGTGATAGAGAAATTACATTTAGGGAAACATGCTCTTGGTGTCACAAACCTATCAAGAAATGCTCATTTTTTCTATTTTATTACAATCTAGATTTATTTATTGGATAGAGACCATCAGAAATCAAGAGGGAAGGGTGAGGTAGAAGGAAAGAAAGACAGAAAGACATCTGCAGATCTGCTTCACCACTTGCAAAGCTCTCCCCATTCAGGTGGGAACTGGGGGTTTGAACTCAGGTCCTTGCTCATTGAAACATACGCATTCAACCAGGTGCGCCACCACCTGCCCCACCCTCATCAATAAATCCTCAATTTCCTATAACTCATATCACCACTGGGAGAAACCCAGATGACATAGTCGCATGATTTATGGAGAAAAAATAAGCACATTAGTTATTCTGCTCTAAAATAAGATGAGACTGCAGAAAACACTAATAGAAGAAAGTGTGTAGGAGCCTTGAGAAAATGAAGGGGAAATACATGCACCACGTATCCTGTCAGCAAAGAGGAGATGCGAATGAAAGGAAAGTGAAAGGAAAGTGTCGTGGTGTTGAATTTGAAAATAGGTAGTTGTCAGGGAAATTTTAAATGATACTTTGTCCTGGGAATTTTCAGAAGGCAAAGAAGCAGGGAGTAAATACAGACTAGAATGTTGTCAAGTGTTGAGAAAAGATAAAAGACATTTTCCCCAGGGGCTTGTGGGCCCAGATGTTGAAAATTTAGTGATGAAAGTCACTTAGGATGTCACTACTGACACTTGTCACACAGAATTCTTCAAGTTTATCCTCAAATGTATTCTACTGAGGACCGTGCAACTCTCCAACTATGTTTTCAGAACGGGAGAAAGAGGAATTTTTACTCTGAAAATGGATTTAAAAAATATATATTTATTTATTCCCTTTGTTGCCCTTGTTGATTTATCGTTGTAGTTATTATTGTTGTTGTTATTGATGCCGTCGTTGTTGGATAGGACAGAGAGAAATGGAGAGAGGAGGGGAAGACAGAGAGGGGGAGAGAAATATAAACACCTGAGACTTGCTTCACCACCTGTGAAGCGACTCCCCTGCAGGTGGGGAGCCTGGGGGATTGGACTTTGCACCATGTTCGCTTAACCCACTCCACTAGTGCCCAACTCCCTTAAAATGGACATTTTTAATAGTTGATTTCATTTATCTTAATGCTTCATATATTTATGTCAGTCATATCTAACATAGGACAATCAAGTCTTAACATGGCATATATTGTTAAATGTCTAAGAAAAAAAAAAACAGAGATAACCTGTCAGACTACATCTCTTTGTATCACCACATCACCATCTGTTCATAAGCCTTTTGTGGTAATTGTTTGATTTTTGCAGATTTTTCCCCCATTTTAAAGAGTTACTTAGGTGATAGAAATAGAAAAAAATCAATTTATTTTCCCTAATGGGGACTACTGGTAGCTTATAGGTAATAAATATTATTTTTAAATATATAGTTTGAGTAAAATTAATATATCAGAATAAAACAAATTCTAAGATTATAGCTGAGAGAACAGATTCTAAATTTAGCCTTAAACTTGAGCCAAGACTTTATAAGTTACAAATACCAATAAATTTATATAAAGATCAAACTTATTTTTAAGGAATTTCAACTTTAAACCATATTTCTTTCATTTAGAAATATATTTTGCAATTATTTTGAAGAGAAAATGTGTGATACGCTCAAATCCAGTATATGGGTGTGTGTGTGTGTGTGTGTGTGTGTGTGTGTGTTGTTAATATATATGACCTAATTCTGACTTTCAAAGGCTATACAACCTACCTTTTAAATCTTTTTTTTTTTTTGAGAGAGATGCAGAGGGAGAGAGACAGAGAGAGGGAGAGAGAGACAGAGAGAAACACCAGAGCACTGCTCAGCTCTGGTTTATGGTGGTGCGAAGGATTGAACCTGGGACTTTGGAGCCGCAGGCATGAGAGTCTGTTTGCATAACCATCATGCTGTCTTCCCCGCCCACAACCTACGTTTTATTCTTGTTACTCTGTCCATTAAAGTGCTAACTGAATGATTTTAAAAAATATTTCCTCTTTGATGTTTACTATAGGTGGCAGTAGCAGATAGATTGTTAATCCTAACTAAACTTCAATCACTGTAACATATTGGTTCTGAGAAGGTTAAGAAAGATACATGATAATTATCTTATCAAAGATTATATATAAAGTACTCAGTGAAATAAATGGTCTGAAGACTCTTCCTATAAAAATAATTTAGAATAAACTTAGAGTCAGTACAGTCAGCTACGAGATATGTTAAGATGAAATTGTATGATTTTTCAATATATTCTCTGACTCATCAGGAAACCACTAGACTAATAAGTCTAGACACATAAGGACTTGGGATCAAGCCCCGGCCCCCACCTGCAGGGGGCAAGCTTTGCAAGTGGTGAGGCAGGGCTACAGGCATCTCTCTGTCTCTCTTCCTCTCTATCTTCCATCCTATCCCCTTTCAATTTCTGATAGTCTCTATCCAATAAATAAGTAAAGATAAAAAATTAAAAAGAAACCACAAGACTGTATAGTAAATTATCCAAAGGAAGTTTGAAGTTTAACGTCCTGGGCATTAAATATATAAAACATCAAAACTAGGTAATAACTTATATTTTAGTCTGGCCATTGAAAAGAACATCCCTTCATTTTTAATGTATTAATATTTTTATTTATTATTGGATGGAGATAGACAGAAATTGAGAGGAGGGGGAGATAGAGAGGGAAAGAGACAGAGAGACACCTGTAGCCCTGCTTCACCATTCATGAGGCTCCCCCCCACCCCCCGGCCCCCCACAGGTACAGACCAGGGGCTTGAACCTGGATCCTTGTGCATTGTAATGTGAGTGTTTAACCAGGTCACACTGTCTTGCCCCATAAAAATGTTCTTTGAGCTAGTCTTTGGTCCACTTGACAGCCTTTACCCCGTGTCAGAATTAAGTCAGTCTTATCAATTTGCGGAAAGCCGCCATTACTCTGGGACATTTAACAGTCATGAGAAGACACCACCTGCCCTCTGCTGATGCACTCATGCTCACTGACACATTTTCTTTAAGTTTGCAATCTCTTCTCTTGTGGCATGGAATTCTGGATTACATATCCAACATGTATTTACATCATATTGTCTGATTGCCACTTAAAATATTTCCCAGAAAAGCCAACAAGTATAACAGAAGCTAAATAGGCCTGCAAAGCAAAAGAGATGTGGAAAGCAAGTAGTCAGAATTTGTATGCATGGTGGTTCCGTTTATTCCCCACTAATTTTCAAGGCAAATAGGAAGATACAACCGAGTTAACTGCATTATGAATATTCATGATGTGTTGTCTGTATTTAGAATTCAAAGAACGATGAGCATATATTCACATCATGGTGCATTAACATATGTTTGTTTATATCATTCTGTTTTTCTTTGAATAACAATAAGTAAGTGAATGCACAACAGGGTTGGCACGAATGGGAAGTATAATGGGGTCTCAAATCTGGTTGAAATTCAGAGTGTCCCCTAACACCATTAAAATAAGAATTGCCTAGTAGAAACCTATGGGCACAGAATCTCAGGGAAGCAAAGCAGAAGAGAATGCATTCCCATGGGCGCGTAGTGGAGAATAAATAGGACACTGGTGAGTGAGTGTGTGTGTGTGTGTGTGTGTGTGTGTGTGTGTGTGTGTGTGTGTGTGTACAACTCCTAAGTCCCAGTGAATGTATACAAGAGATGGATTTTTTCCACCAGCAAAACAACTTGTAACAACGTTTCATTGTCTTCTCTGTGCTTTTTTTTTAAAATTGACTGTAGTGAACATGTAACCCTAGTAACTATAGTAACCATAGTGCATCTGCATAGTGTGATAAAGACAGAAACATATGTACACATAGGATAAGCCGTCAACCCGAACCTGATTGGCCAATGGAGATGTAACTTTGAAACCAGAGGCACCCTAAGTCTCAGTAGAGGCTCAGAAACCAGCTCCATGAAGCACTTCCACCGTTACTGACTGGGATGCTCCTGGTGCTGCTAGACTTAAGCACACGTGGCTAGGCTAAGTAACCGCTTCCCCAGCTTCCAGAGCCCCTCGCTCTGGTTGGGTCATGCCAGCAGACAAAGGACCTCCAGTCCAGCAACACAGCAGTTGGGGGCTACATCGTGAGCCTTCCCGGTGAACAAGCTACTAGTAAGGAGAGGTATCTGGCTGACTGTGTGTTGTGTGAATTGTCTGACCCTTCTCTGGTATCTAAAATAAGTAAAGAATTATTGCTTAACCCCATCACGCTTTCCAAGTGAGTCCTTGCTCTAATTCCTTGCTTGCGACATTGACCTTGTGTTTATAATACTGTATGTTTCTCTACCTCAATAAATGACACAATAAATGACACATTACTCTCGCCACACCCAAGTTCTAATTTCATTTGCTACTTTCAAACTGAGCTCATCAGCTTAAGATGTAACTCAGTAGTAGAAGACAGGCTGGCCTTCTCACTTAGAAGCTTCTAGCTTTGACCCTGGCATCCAAAACAAACTGGTCTCATCTACCAGCTCTTCCCTCCCTCCCTATGGTGACCACCACTCTGTTGTTCCAGTTGTCTGTACTGCCTTTTGTTCTTTTTGTTAATTCGCTTTAAAAATATTCTACACATGAGTAAAGCTATCCAGACTTGCTCTTCTGTCACTTAGCTTAGTCATCTCAAGTCCCATCTATGGTCTCTTTTTTAGTTTATTTTTTTATATATAATATTCATTTGTTTATTTGATCTGATGAGACAGAGTAAAATTGAGACAGCAAGGAGAGATGGAGAGGGAGAAAAG
Source organism: Erinaceus europaeus (assembly GCF_950295315.1). Lineage (NCBI taxonomy): Eukaryota > Metazoa > Chordata > Mammalia > Eulipotyphla > Erinaceidae > Erinaceus > Erinaceus europaeus. The sequence continues at coordinate 123,468,524 of NC_080168.1, read as the reverse complement.
AGAAATCCCTGCAGACCTGCTTCACCACTCAAAAAGGGATGGTATTATGTCCTTTGGAATAAAGTGAATGGAATTGGAGAAAACGATGCTTAATAAAGCAAGCTATGGGGTGAAGGACAATTATAGAATGGTTTCACTCATATGCGGAACATAGACAACTGAATATACAAATGTGAAAATTGTGTCAACCTATTTTCAAGACTGTGGGAGAACTAGAGTGGTTATATATTGGGGTGGGGGCACAGACCCTTGGAGACGGGAGTGGTGAAAAAGTAAAATAAACAAATGAGAACAAAAAATATACATAAATAAAATATTTTGATCTTAAATAAAAAATGTCATACATATATATATATAAAATCTAACATGGGAGACTTCTAGACGGAAGCAAAAAAGGCATTGCTGTCAATACAGAGTAAAACAAAAAATCTCTTGGGAAACAAAACCAAACTCTATAAAACTATATTGAATCATTTAATTTCAAAAACCATACAAATTCTTCTTCTCTTGGAAATATACTACTACCAAAATTATATATAAAAGTATATATATATATATATATATATATATATGTTATATAGTGAAACAAAAATACTTGTAAAATGTATCTGGTAAACATACTTTTGTTAGTACACAAAAGAAGTCTTCAAACTAGGGCCGGGTGATGGTGTACCTGGTTGAGCACACATGTCAAAATGTGCACGCAGTCCCAGGTTCAAGTCCCTGGTCCCCACCTGCAGGGGGAAAGCTTTGCAAGTGATGCAGCAGGGCTGCAGGTGTCTCTCTGTCTCTCCCTTTCTCTCTTGATTTATGTCTATCTCTATCTAATAAATAAATGAATATAATAAAAAATATAAAAACTCTTCAAACTATATGCTTAGAAAGGTTCTATTTTAAAATGGAGAATATATTTCAAAAGTCGCCGAACATGGAATGCTTATGCCCAGAAGTTTATAAAATATGCCTAACATAACTAATTTTGGGGGTAGATGCTGATTAACTTCAAGCTCTATTGTATACTAACTACCATGACTTAAAAAAAAAAAAAGCAGACAATACAAGTTCTTATGAAAAGGAGGAGTAGCTGGAACTCTCAGTCATTTCTGGTAGGAAATGCAAAATGATATATATATAATATTTTTTGATCTTTTAAGTTTTTTGCCTTGAGGGTTATTGCTGGGGCTCAGTGCCTGCATTATGAATCCACTCCTGTTGGTGGCCATCTTTTTTTTTTCCCATTGTTGTGGTTGTTGTTGGATAGGACAGAGAGAATTTGAGAGGAGGGGAAGACAGAGGGGGAGAGAAAGAGAGACACCTGCAGACCTGCTTCACCACTTATGAAGCAACCCCTTGCAGATGGGAAGCCAGGGGCTCGAAAAGGGACCCTTGTGTGGGTACTCACACTTAATAATATGTGCACTTAATCCATGTGCCACCGCCAAACCCCCGGTAGAGATATTTTTTAAAACAGTGTGACAGGTTATTTTGTTTTGTTTTTAACTATATACTTAAATTGGTCCAGGAAATGACTCAGTGGCTAAAGCACTGGACTCTCAAGTATGAGGTCCTGACTTTAATCCCTGGCAGCACATGTACCAGAGTGATACGTGGTTCTTTTTCTCTCTCCTCCTTTCTTTCTCATAAATAAATAAATAAAATTCAAGAAGGATCCAGAGGACCTAGTGGGGGTTGTATTGTTATATGTGAATCTGGGGAATGTTATGCATGTACAAACTATTGTACTTACTGTTGAATGTAAAACATTAATTCCCTAATAAAAAAAAATCCATGATAAAATAAATCTTAAAAAAATAAAAATAAGTATATACTTAAACATACACTGCCAGACAATCCTCCAGTACCTCCCACAGCTACTGTTAAGACAGAGATGGAGAGAGAGAGAGAGAGAGAGACAGAGAGAGAGAGAGAGAGAGAGACAGAGAGAGAGAGAGAGAGAGACAGAGAGAGAGAGAATGAGACCACAGCAACCAAGCTTTCTTCAATGAGGTGGGAGCTGGGGCTTGAACTTGGTGTCTTTCACAAAGCACCACAATAAGTGAACTATTTCATTGGCTCCACAGCTATTTACTGAAGATGTGTCTCTTTAGAAACAAAGGTAAGGGAGGGATTAGATAGCATAATGGCTATGCAAAAGAGACTTTCATGTCTGAGGCTCCAAAATCAAATCCTAAATTCAACACCCCCCCCCCCACACACACACACACACACACACACAGACATACACCTCAAGCCCTTCACCAGGAGCTAAAGTTAAGTAGTGTTCTGGAAAGAAAGAGGAAAAAAAAAAAAAGAAGGAAAGAAGGCAGGAAGGCAGGAAGGCAGGGAGGCAGGGAGGCAGGAAGGCAGGCAGGCAGGCAGGCAGGCAGGAAGGAAGGAAGGAAGGAAGGAGGAAGGTGTGAATTTAGGCAAATTTGAATGTATGTAAACTCTATTATGGTAAACCTAATTTAAAAACATAAAAACAACCCAGAGAAGAAAAATAAAATACATTTTCCTTGTGAAACTAACTCTGTGACAGACATCATGTTAAATTTCCCTATTGTTACCCAATGTATTCCAAGAAGCCTAAGAAAGAAATATAAAGCAGTGGGATGGGGAGATAGCATAATGGCTATGCAAAAAGACTATCATGCTTGAGGCACTAAAGGTCCTAGGTTCAATCCGGACCAACACTATAAACCTGAGTTGTAAACCTTAGCTGAGTAGTGCTCTGGTTAAAAAACAAAAACAAAAGTAACAAAACAACAAGTAAGACAATATAAATCAGCCAAGCAGCCACCGGGTTGGGAACTGGATGGACATGTTTTCAGTGTGACATTATAATTCAAGGGCTAGCTCAATCTTGAACAAAAGTTTGTATGGATGAATATGATGAAGATATAGTTGGTAGATATAATTCTAGGGGAAAAAGAAGTATGGATATCTCAGAGAATTCTCTGGTTTCTATTTCTGGGGATCTCTCAGTCCACTATGTAATTTCACTGGCCAGGCCACCTGGTATTAAATTTAAACATCAGTGGGTAATAATGAGATCTGGCAAACAGTGTTGGTATGTTTCATATTTGTTGTGTAAATTGGAGGAGATTGAGCTCATCATTTCTAAATTTAGATTTTTTTTTTTTTCCTATCTATAAATGTAGGTTGCTGCTGTTTGGAATAGAACTATGGCTGGCTGGCTATCTTTGGGTCAGTGAGGATACAGAACTTTGGTGGTGGGTGTGGTGTGGAATTATATACTGTGATTTTACAATCTTATAACCAACTGTCAATGACAAATACTTTTTTAAAAAAGTAAAATTCATGTTAAGTGAAATAAGACTCAGAAACAGAAGGATGAATATGGGATGATCTCACTCTCAGGCAGAAGTTGAAAAACAAGATCAGAAGAGCAAACACAAGTAGAACCTGACCTGGAATTGGTGTATCGCACCAAAGTAAAAGACACTGGGGTGGGGGTGGGAGGTGGGAAATACAGGTCCAAAAAGGATGACAGAGGGCCAAGTAGGGGTTGTATTGCTATATGGAAAACTGGGAAATGTTATGCATGTACAAACTATTGTATTTACTGTTGAATGTAAAACATGAATTCCCCCATAAAGAAATTAAAATAAAAGTAAAACAGATTTATAATTAAAAAGTTAAATTTCTACAAAAAAAATACTATAGAGTATTAGGGGTATGGATCAACCTGCCAGAGGCTATGCCCAGCATAGAAGCAATTTACAGAAGCTAGATCTCCTACCTTCTGCACCCCATAAAGATCTCTGGTCCGTACTTCCAGAGTGATAAAAAACAGGGAAGTTTCTAGTGGAGGGGATGGAATATGGAACTCTGGTGGTGGGGACTATGTGGAATTGTTATCTTACAATCTTGTTAATCATTACTAAAACCACTAATAAAAATTACTGTAAACCATTAATCCCCCAATAAAAATAAATAAAAGGAAAAGAAAAAAAAAAAAAGCTTAGGTTGCTCAAATGCACTTCACACAAATGTCAAGTAAGTAAAAAAAAAAAAAAATGCAGAGAGAAATGTTTTGTAAATCATACATCCCATTCAAATACTTTTGGAATCTGACCTCACAACATCATATCATTCTTCTATTATGTCCCATGTTAATGACAATCAGGTGATTTTGTTAGTTTTCAAGGGTTTTCAGAGAATGAATAGAATCTAGTGACAAACAAAAAGTTCTCCACTTTTTTTTAGAGTCAGGTGGCCGCAGGCAGAAACCACCTGGTCTTTCAGATGTTGAGAAACTTCCCCTCCCTTGGTATATGCCCAAAGCCGACCTGCTTTTTCGATGACTCAGTTATGCTAACTCCTGCTTGTTAAAGGGTGAGATGGCAAATCCTGGGGTTGCTGTCTGTAAGTCTGAAATTAACCTGCTCATTCCGCTTCTGTTTATCCACTTTGTTTTTGGCGCCATGAAGTCTGGAACGTCTAACTTAGATAAGGGATAGAATGAACTCACAAGATGCCCCTTTGCCCTTCTGCAGCTTTAGATAAGAGTGACCATCCTGTTCCTGACCATTATAAACAGGCATGGGTTTGACAATTCTGGGTCTCTCTCTCTCTCTCTCAAGCAACAGGGCCACTTTTGTCACTCTGGCTTGGGTGGGGGGACCCTCAGCTCTCCTGAGGTCCCTGTGTGTGTCAGTTTCTGTGTCTTTAACATGTGTAAGTTTGCAATAATGGCGATTCTATGTGCTTGTGTGAATAAATACTTCAACTTCATCTATTTCCTGTGTCGGCCTCAGTTTGTAATGGGTACGGTCAGAAGCAAAACTTAACAATCACAAGGGCATTTCAATTTAAACCAGTAACTTTTTTTTTGCCACCTAGGTTATCCCGGCTTGGTGCCAACAATACAAATTCACCACTCCAGGTAGCTATATTTTTCTTTTCCTTTTACTTTCTTTTTTTTTATTATTAGATAGGACAGAAATTGAGAGAGGAAGGAGATATAGAGAGAGGGAGAGAAAGAGAGACATATACAAACCAGCTTCACTGCTTTTGAAGCATTTCCCCTGCAGGGGTTTGAGCCCAAGTCCTGCATGCTAATATGTGCATTTAACCAGCACCAGTGTGTCACTGCCCAGTCCCAAATCAGTGACTTTTTTTTTTTGCTTCCAGGGTTATTGCTGGGACGCTCAATGTCTGTACTAAGAATCCACTGCTCCTGGAGACTATTTCCCACCCCCCTTTGGTTGCCCTTGTTGTTTTATCCTTCTTGTGGTTATTATTATTATTGTTATTGACATCCTTGTTGTTGGCTAGGGCAGAGAAAAATGGAGAGAGGAGGGGAAGACGGGGGGGGAGAAAGATAGACACCTGCAGACCTGCTTCACAGCCTATGAAGTACCCCCCCTACACGTGGGGAGCCGAGCTGAGGGCTTGAACAGGGATCCTTACACCTCTCCTTGTGTTTCATGCCATGTGCACTTAATCTGCTGCACTATGACCAACCCCCACCAGTGACTTCCTTAGAAGATGCTGACAGAAAAAAAAAAAGCCAAGATTAAAGCCTGGGTATTTGAGAGGCCTTGCTTAATTTCTTTCTTCCTTTTTAAATTTCTTTTTAAAAATATTTTATTTTTTTACTATTTTATTTTATTTATTGTATTGAAACAGAGACATCCAGAGGGGATGGGAGATAGAGAGGGAGAGAGAAAGAGATGCCTACAGCCTTGCTTCACCACTTGTGAAGCTTTCCCCCTGCAGGTGGGATCCAGGGGTTTGAACCTGGCACCTTAAGCATTGTAACCTGTGTACTCAGCCAGGTGTGCTGCCTCCTGACCTCATATTTATTTCTTTATAATGACAGAAATACAGACAGAAAAATATACACAGAGAGAGATACTAGAGTACTGTTCAGCTCTGTGTTATGGTGGTGCTGGCGACTGAAGCTGGGACTTTGGGCCTCAGGCATGAGAGTCTTTTGTAGAACCATTATGTTGTCTCCTCATCCCAGCCTTGCTTAATTTCAGTATGTGGTGGCCCTGATAACATATATTTGAAATATGGTACACATTTAATCTTCAGCTCATCCTCATCTGAGATACCCACTGGACTTGAGAAGTTACCCTTCCCTCCCTGCAAATGGATGCTGCCTGGGAAGCCAGAGACCAAGCTTCCTCTCCCAGAAAATCTCTCTCACAGACCATCACAGTGGTTGGTTCATACACTATACACCCCCCTCCCCAACACACACACACACACACACACACACACACACACACACACACACACACACACTTTTACTGCTAATTGAATTGTATTTTGGCTATTTCATTGTGAACTTTTTTTCTCCCTGTAAAAATAATTGTGTGATTATCTGCAATTGCTTTGCATTGTAAAATGAATGCTGTCTGCTTCATGGAGGAAGTTAGGACTTTTTTGAAGGATAAACCTTTCAAATTACAATCACTCAATGTTCTTTTCATATACAATAAAAGACTGCAAACTACTGCTTTGACCCAATAATCTGAATTACTGCTCTATTCTCAGAAAATTATTTGGGAAGTTTGTTTTGTATTTCCCAGACATTGTCTGAGTTCTCGAAGTTCTAACTGGTTTAGTTACATTCCACAGTAACATTATCTATCTTTATGAGTAATTGGTAAAATTTTAGGTGATATTCACTTATTTTTCCAGGTCTTTAGGGGAAAAAGATCAAGATATCAGATCAGATAAACATATACTTTAATGATTTTTATTGTATTATTTATTGGATAAAGACAGAGAGAAATCCAGAGGGAAGGGGAGAGAGAGATGCCTGCAGCCTGCTTCACCACTCGTGAAGCTTTCCTCTTGCAGGTAGGGGGTTGGGGGTTTGAAACTGGATCCTTGTGCATTTTAACATGTGCACTCAGCCAGGTATGCCACCACCTGGATCCCACTTTTTTTTTTAAACTAGGGTACTGCTCGGCTCTGACTTGTGGTTGCAAGTAGCCTCTTAGCCTGTGTTTTTTGTCAATGTTTCCTTTTTAAAAATAAAAATTAAAAAAAAAAATTCAATGTAACTTCCATACGTAAGGCTCGGGTGGTCCTTGCTTCAATTCCTTGCACTGCCATATATCAGAGCTGATTTGTGGTCTTATCTCTCTCTTTCCCTCCTTCCTCCCTCTTTCCTCCCTCCTTCCCTCTTCCCCCCTTCCTCTCCCCTTCTTTCATCAAAATAAATGAATAGGGCATAGGGCCTGGGTACTGACTTACATGGTAGGGCACACAGATTACTGTGTATAAAGATCCAGGTTCAAGTCCCCAGTCCCCACCTGCAATGAGGAAGCTTCACAAGCCCTGGAACATGGCTGCAAGTACCTCTACCTCCCTCTCTGTCTAACCTTCTATCAAATCAGAAAGGAAAAAAAATTATAAATCTTAAAAAAAACAAGATACCACTATGGTTCTTTATTCTCTGTATCCATATGTCCATTTCATGTCACCAAGGTTTGGCTTTTCTGTGTAATATTTACTTAAAAATCTTAGTTAAGGGGCTGATCAGTGGCACAGCAGGTTACGCGCACATGGTGTGAAGCACAAGGACCAGTAAAAGGATCCCAGTTCGAACCCCAACTCTCAACCTGCAGGGGGATGGGTCACTTCACAGGCAGTGAAGCAGGCCTGCAGGAGTCTATCTTACCTTCCCCCTCTCTGTCTTCCCCTCCACTCTCAGTTTACCTCTGTCCTATCCAACAACAAAAATAGCAATACCAAAACCAATAATAACAACAATAATGATGAACAACAAGAGCAACAAAAGGAAAAAAAAAAAACCTTACTTAAGATCTTGTGGAGACAAAACATATCACATGGCTTACTATTCCACTGTGGTAGGAAACATATTATTTCCAGACTTAAGAGACTGAATAAAAGACATACAGTAACTCACTGCCAAGAATCTAAGTTTGACTTAGCTCAATTCTCTTTATGGGTTGCTGTCCCTCATGAGGGTTTAATCAAAGTATCAGCTGGGATTGTGGTTACTGGTCATATCCACTCTCTCATCTGTGGAGAGATTTATACCCAAGTTTACTCACCCAGCTGGTGGAATGCCCAAGATCCTTCTTCACTGACCAGATATGTCGGCTTTGTCCTCTTGGTCACTCGCCCCATAGCAGCTGGCTTCCTCCAATTAGGCTCCTGAGAAAGAGAAGAAAATGTGACTAAGATGGAGTCCAAAGTCTCTGTGGAACTTAACACTACAAGAAATGCCCCATGAGCTCAACAGAGCTCTCTTTCTGTGAAGAAAGTCACTAGGTCCAGTTGTATTTGCGAGAACAGAGAACAGGATTCCATGAGATAGAATAATTTTGGTGAATAATAATAATTTCTCATTTGGATTGAACTGCTGTGAGTCCATATTTCATATATATATATGTGAGATGCTGGGAAATTGTGCAGATGCAGTCACATCTGCCATGTTGTCCCCTCAGGCTACTGCTAGTTCCTGCAAGAGTTGGGACATTCTCAGAGTGCCTGTTCCACCATGTTGTGCCCTTAGGGCATTGTCTATTTCCCCGTAATATTTGGAGTGCTTTGGTCACTCCTCCCCCCTCCCATTCTCACAAGAGTTATTATCCTATCCTGGAGTGCTATGCTTACTCCTCCCCTTTCCCATTCTTGTGAAAGCAGCTCCTATAAAAGCCCTTCTTCTTCCACACCTCTCTCTCTTGTCGGCACTTCACTTCAGTGTTTAGATGCAGGAAAGGTTACTGCATGAGGCAGCCATTTTCGCTACCTCCACGTGGCCCAACCTGCTTCTCTTGCACCCAACTCTGAGGTGCCAGCGCAAATAAAGATTTGTGTTCCCTCTTCACTCCGGACCTCCTCTCTTTCTTCCCCTTGGCACAAAACGACATATAGGGATAGACAGAAGCTGAGAGTCTGCATCACAGAAGACTCCTCCATTTCCTAAGTGTTGAGCTCAAGCTTGGATCACACATGTCACAGAGCAAGTATGCTATCCAGTGATATATCTTGCCAACCTTATCTTCAGGCTGTCTAGTTTTATGAATATATGATACGTCTAGCTGGGCATCGCATATATTCATAAAACAAAGACCATAATACAGAGGTCCTTCCACTGTCAGGCTCGGGCAAAAATTAGTAAAGTTATGGGTCCCTTGGAATATATCTAAAAGAGACTGTTCAGCTTTTTCTCACATGAATACCCCAAATCTCATCTGCTATACTCTTATCTTTCACTTCCTGATTATTAAACAAATTATTCTGCTTTATATCTTAATGTTTTTTTAGCCACTAAGTTGCAGATGCTAACTTGACACCAACCTGACTTCCCTGGGCAGATGTCCTCACCAATATGTCCTGGAACCTCACCTCCCCAGAGCTCTGCCCCACTAGGGAAAGAGAGAGGCAGGCTGGGGGTCTGGAACAACCTGCCAACACCCATGTCTAGTGGAGAAGCACTAACAGAAGCCAGACCTTCCACCTTCTGCATCCCACAATGACCCTGGGTCCATACTCCCAGAGGGATAAAGAATAGGAAAGCTTCCATGGGGATGGGATATGGAACATTAGTGGTGGGAATTATATGGAATTGGACCTCTCTTATCCCACAATCTTATTGATAATTATTAAATGTTGGTATGCATGAGACCCCTTCTGTTTCATTTGGTTTAAATCCCCCCTGCTTAATACTATTCTATTTACATAACCACTGCATTCTATTTACATAACCACTGTTAACAAGCACCACCCTCCCTCCAGGGCATTGGTGGTTCAGTGATAGGATTCTCACCTGCTCCGCCCCCTCCTTGTCACACCCTGATCCCTTCTTTATCACACCCTGATTTTCACCAGTCACTTTTCTCTCCACCCTCTCTATGTCAGTCACATCCTGTTTCCACCCTACTTGGCAAGTATATATAAAGACAGCATTGTGAGTTTTAGGGTACTTGAATTTAGCTTAGTTCGTCTTAGATTGTGCTGCGTCCTGCATGAATAAAGAGATACTGCCTACAGCTCAACCATGAGTCCCTAGTCGTCTGTTACCCGCCCATGAAGCCAGCCCGGCGAAAACAACATAACCCGTCGAAAACAACAATTAAATCCCTAATAAAAAAACCACAAGATAAAAAAAGAGGTGCTTCAGTTCCCGCAAGTATTAATAAATAATTGCTAACACTTTATTTTTAATAATTTTAAATACTTGTTTTTATTTATTAATGTATTATGGGATAGAGACAGAGAGAAGTTGAGAGGGGAGGGGAAGACAGAGAAGGAAAGAGACAAAGAGACACCTGCAGCCCTGCTTCACCACTCATGAAGCATTCCCCCAGCAGATGGGGACCAGTGGTTTGAACCCAAGTCCTTGCACATTGTAATGTGTGCACTTAACCATGTGTGTCACTGCCTGGATCTGACTAATGCTTCTTTAAAATTAATATTCTCATATTGACATTGGATGTTTTATTAGAATTTTACTCAACTTCATACAAGTCACATCCATATTTTCAGAAGGTTTTTATATTTTGTATATTTTGTATATACTAGTGGTATTAACATGTTTAACATGTATTAACACGTTTTGATGTGTATTCAATGAGTTAAATATAATTGGTTATACCCTAAGTAAAAGTAGGTAATTACATCATTTTAACGATGTTATGTTAGATATTTGTTCCTCAGGGTGGAATATACTGCTTTGATATTTCCTTAGTATATTTGCTCTCCTCTAAGGTTTATTTTATCCTAAAATTTTCTAACATTTGTAAAGCTTATACAAATACCACTGGCATTTGCCTTGAGATTCTCTAAAATTCCTAGAAAACAGACTGATATATATTTTTTTCTTTCACGTTAGAAGTATAATGCACTCACAGAAACAACTTGCTGCTTGGAAAGTTAGAGCCAACCTGTGAGAATATTTTCAGACCACAAATTTCTTAATTTGTTAGATCACGAAACACGTCACAGCACAGGAATATTTATATATGTTTCTGACTTCCTATTCACTTCCTAAGCAACAATATTAAGAAGAAGGCAAGAGTTTCAGTAAGAAGTGGGCAAACCCTGACTGCTATGCTTATGAACTGTGGTATTGAGCACTAACTCTGAGTCCCTATATGTAAATCCGAAGCAGGTACAACTCACGCAGTTGTAAAAGCTGGATGAGAGAAGGCATATAAAATGCTCTGTAAATTTCCAAGGGGTTTTGCTGTAGAATTTATTACAATGAGGTGCTTTGGTACTTTCACCAACAAGTTGGTATCTACAGAGTGTAATAACAGAAGGCAGAAGGCATTTACTTCTTTTTTGTTTGTTTGTTTGTTTGCAACTATTTGAAGAGTCTCTTTTTAGTTTTTATTTAATGAGGAAGATGTGGAGAGAAAGATACACAGAGAGAAAGATCAGAGCACTGCTCAGCTCTGGCTTATAGTGGTGCTGGAGATTGAACCTGGGACCTCAGAGCCTCAGGCATAAAAGTCCTTTACATAACCATTAAGCTTTCTCCCCAGGCCAAATATTGGAGGAACACATACACACACACACACACACACACACACACACACACACACACACACACACACACACACACACACACAGTTTAGGACTACAACAGAGAACTTAAATGCCTGAAGCCCCAAAGGTTGCAATTCATTCATTCTTTCTTCTACTTCTCTCTCTCTTTCTTTCTTTCTTTCTTTCTTTCTTTCTTTCTTTCTTTCTTTCTTTCTTTTCTCCTTCCTTCCTTCCTTCCTTCCTTTCTTCCTACCTTTTCTTTCTTCCTTTCTTTCCTTCTCTCTCTCTCTCTTTTTCTCCCTCATTCCTGCCAGATACATTTTCTCTCTCAAAAATATTCTTACAAAAAAGCAAAAAAATCTCCACAAAATTTACCTTTATGAAAATTATAATACCAACAGATACTTATTAAACAAGGAAAAGATTCAACAGTCTCATACCAGGTTATCTCATTAAATCTGTGATTAATAATTAGAACTAAATCTTGGTCATTAGCAAATCCAATCTTTCCCCCAGTACATTTTCAGACTATTGACTAATGAATGAATATCTTTAAACAGCATCATTCTCACATTTCAGCAATGCAAGAGGTAATATTTTTTCCAGACATATTAGTAATTTTTAAAAAATCTTTATTTATTGAATGACAGCCAGAAATCAAGACGAAAGGGGTTGATAGGGAGAGAGACAAAGAGACACCTGCAGCACTGTTTCACCACTCGCAAAGCTTTCCCCCTGCAGATGGGGACCTGGGGCTTGAACCTGTGTCCTTGTGCATTATAATACATGCACTCAATAGGTGCGCTACCACCCAGGCCCCAAATTAGTAATTTTATTTAAAACTCTTTTGGTAATTCTGTGTAGACATGAGTTACTGAGGGGGATAATTGTGCCCATGAAGGGTGTTGAAAATTTAGGCTGGGCGGTGATGCACTAGGTTGACTGAATACATCACCATGTTACATGGTAGGAGCCCTTGGTCCCTACCGGCAGGGGTGAGGGCATGGGAATTGGTGGCAAGAAAGCTATTTAACGGGAGTCGGGCGGTGGCGCAGTGGGTTAAGCGCACGTGGCGCAAAGCACAAGGACCGGGGTAAGGATCCCGGCTCGAGCCCCTGGCTCCCCACCTGCAGGGGAGTCACTTCACGGGCGGTGAAGCAGGTCTGCAGGTGTCTATCTTTCTCTCCCCCTCTCTCTCTGTCTTCCCCTCCTCTCTCCATTTCTCTCTGTCCTATCCAACAACAAAGCAACGTCAACAATGGCAATAACAACCGCAACGAGGCTGCAACAACTAGGGCAACAAAAAGGGGGGAAAAAGGCCTCCAGAAGCGGTGGATTCATGGTGCAGGCACCAAGCCCAGCAATAACCCTGGAGGAAAAATAAATAAATAAATAAATAAATAAATAAATAAATAAATAAAATTAAATTTAAAAAAAGCTATTTAACCTGAAGCTTACTGTGGCTCTACTGTGGGTCTAAGGGTTTGATAACAAAGTTCTGTTCCGTTTGGTAGTCCGTTAATCTGATTCAGGCTGAATGAATGATTTTTCTCTGAGGTGATCAACTCTGGAGGCAGAGAGCAAAATCACAAGGCAGACTGTACTATTGAGAATCCATTCCAATTCAAGCTTAGTTCCCCCTTGGTATGACTGAATGGCTGTATGAAAGTCATTGAACACAATAAGTCACATGAACACTTTTGATCCCATTGAGATGGGGAAAAAGATAGGTTCATTCGTTCATTTACTTATTTATTTGGAGCCTGGACCTCACTACACATCTGTGGTTTTATTGCTTTAAGCCATATCTTCATGCAAAGAGGTAAAGGAGACAGAGGCAGAGAGAAGGAGTTATTCCATGGCACAACAACTCCTCCCTGGGTCATAGTGCCTCCCATGTGGTACCTGGATTCAAAAGGAGGCTACAAGTTATGCAGTTATCCTAGCGCCCCCCCCCCATACTCTTAAAAACAATGATTGATAGTTCTTCTTGAGATTTATTTCAATGTGAAAGAGAAAGAAGTCAGAGCTCTCCACTAGGGTCCATGCAGTGCTGGGGATCAGAACAGGGGCCTCAGGCATGCAAGTCCTGCACTCTCCCAAGCTGGGTGATTTCTTAGTCACTAGGATACATTTTCACAAGAAAATGTAATTGACAGTAAAACCCAATAACTAGGTAGGGTACAAACTCACAAGACATAGGCTTTGTAATGTACAACTGAAGGCCCAGCTTAGCTTACTGGATGAGAACTTGGGATGTGTGTCACCCAGATCTGATGCTAAATCCTATCTGTCACTGACTAGCAGCAATTTTACTTTTGCAATTCTTCTTTAACTCTGAAATAAGAGAAACAATCAATATATTTCAGGATGGCTATTAATATATTATCTGATAACACACATGACAGATCTAACCATGTCTAGAGTACTTCTAGATACCATCTTTTACTTTCACAGTCATTTTCTATATCACTTGGTTGAGTGAGTTATAATGAAACTTAGAACTGATGCCACAGCCTTGTGTCTATATATGTCTATCTGGAATGGGTCTTCTCAATTAAGAGCATTATATTATGTTATTCTGACATGCAGAGATTTCAAAAACATGATGCAGAGGTTTTTGAGTAAGAGTGAGAAATGATCTATGTTTCTGATTTGTAGCGTGGTTAGGAAAACATGCATGCTAAACTATAGGGTTTTTTTTTAAAGAAAAACAAACTTTTTTATTTCACCAGGGTTGTTGCTGGGGCTTGGTGCCAATATAACAAATCTACCTCTCCTGGTGGCCATTTATTGTTTTTTCCTTTTTTAATTTGATGGAGACAGAGAGAAACTGAGAGGGAATCAGGAGACAGATAGGGAGATAGACACCTGCAGCCTTGCTTCACTACTTGTGAAGCTTTCCCCCTGCAGGTGAGGAGGGGAGGAGGGTAGTAGCATCACAGGAGAGAGACAAGGAACTCGTGGCAGCATGGCAATACAATTTTTACTCATGTGGGAGCCCCAGAGTCTATGTGAGCACAGCAGGTTAAGCCACTTGGCGCCAAACTGCAATGGCCAAAGTCTGCCTCCCTGTCTGCACGCCTGCCCTCCTCCAGGTCAAGACACAGAAAAAAAAAAGGGGAAGAGAAGAGGGAGAAACCAGAAATAGAAGTGGGTTTTATAGTATAAAACCAGAAGTGGCAAGTCAGAAATGGAAATGGCTAGGAAAGGGGGTGGAGAAAGGAAAAAGGCACACTGGGAACTTCCTGAGCAACTGTCGCAATGGTTTTAACTGGTGGGATTAATGTTACCCTGCAGGCAAGGCGGGTCTTGCGAAGATAGATCAATGGGTGTGGATCTTTCAGGCAAAACAATGATTATATAAATAGGCCACAGTATCAGCAGTAGAGCAGGGGGGCTGACTTAATGCCAACAGGGCTTGAACCCCGGTCCTTGATCACGATGACATGTATGCTCAATAGAGTGTGTCACTGCCTGTCCTCCCCATGTTTTTCCTAAAGAAAATAACCATACACTATAAGATAGTACTCATCATGCATCACTTACCCAATTGCCACATTCTTTTTAAATAAATTGGCTCTAAAGTCAGCTAAACATTGTACAATATTTCTTTTTTTTTTTGCCTACTGCAAAGTTTTTAATAAATATTTTAATCAATTACTGTGAGTAGTGCATTAACACATTAAACATTTTCCTTTTTGAATAGGAACCTATTTGGTTTTCACCTTGATTTCCACTTCCATTTCCTTTGGATGTGACCTTATTAGGAATTTTTTTTTAATCTACTCATATTTCTTATGAGTAATAACTTAAATATAAATCATACAAACCAATTACCATATGTTTTATGCAGCAGTGGATAAAAGTTTTGGCTTTCGGGGACCAGGTGGTAGCACAGTGGGTTAAGCACACGTGGCACAAAAAACAAGGAGCAGCTTAAGGATCCCGATTTGAGCCCCCGGCTCCCCACCTACAGGGGAGTTGTTTCACAAGCGGTGAAGCAGGTCTACAGGTGTCTATCTTTCTCTCCCTCTCTCTGTCTTCCACTCCTCTCTCCATTTCTCTCTGTCCTATCCAACAACGACAACAACAATAATAGTAACAACAGCACTGATACACAACAAGGGCAACAAAAGGAAAAAAAATGGCCTCCAGGAGCAGTGGATTCATAGTGCAGGCACTGAGCTCCAGCAATAACTCTGGAGGGGGAAAAAAAAAAGTTTGGGCTTTCAGGAAATAAAGGGCAAAAGGACTAAGTAAAGTTAGAATTAGACAAAATAGAGTTAAAAAATGTGTTAGAGAAAGTAGTGTGAATAGTATTAACTAAAATTAAAGGGCTCAATAATAATATAAAATTACCTCTGAAACAGATATCATTCCTGATTTATGATGAATTTCTGAAATGTCAAACGAATCAAATAAGCAGTAACATCATGTTGAACCTTTTATTTTTCAGTTAAGTGTTGCTAATTCACTAATGTGATACTGGCTCATCATTTTTGTTGCCTGTATTCTCAACATCAAAATGTCAGTATTTGTATAAATAATTAAAGTGAAACAAGCTTTGGATAAGTTTTTGTAGAGAAAATTAAATTAAATTAAATTAAATTAATCTTGGCTTCATGTGTGACAGCCAGTGACAAAACAGGCCACTTTATAACAGAAAAACCAATCTTATGGATGCAGAAAAAGAAAAACAATAGAATCCTAAAGCAACCAGAAAGAATGAAATAATCTAAATTAGGACAGAAAAAATAACAGAAGATAAGAGAACCATACAAAATATCACAGAAGCTAGGTTTTGGTTCTTTGAAAGGGTAAACAAAATTGATAAACCCTTGGCTCGACCCACTAAAATAGAGAGAAGGTTCAAATGAATATGATGGTAAATGATAAAGGAGATATCACAATCTTTCCAACAAATGTTGTTGAAAAAATTGGGTTGAAACATGCAGAACAATGAAGCAGAGCCATTACATTTTTACCACACACAAAAGTAAACTCCAGATGGATCAATGATTTGGATGTTAGGCCAATAATATTAAATACTTAAGAGTAAAATATTGGCAGAACTCTTTTACATCTAAGTTTTATAATTATCATCAATGATACATACAAAGTCCACTGCAAAAAACACTAAAACAAAAAAAAAAACCAATGGGATTATATCATACTGACAATCTACCGCACTACAAAAGAAACCACCTCTCAAACAAAGAGACCTTCCATAGAATGGGAGGAGATATTTATATGTCACACATCAGACAAAAGGCTCATAACCAAAATATATAAAGAGCTCACCAAACTTGACAAAAAAATCATTTTCATAAGTGGTTAAAGAATATGAACAGCACATTAATCAAATTGGACATTCAAAAGGTCAACAGACATATGAAAAAATGCTCTGTCATTAATCACCAGATAAATACAAATAAAGATAATAATGAGATAATGCTTCATGCTTATAAGAGTGTCATACACTAGAAAGAATCCTTAAAACAAATGCTGGAGATATTGTGGGGACAAAGGAACCTTCTTGCACTACTGGTGGAAATCTTAACAGGTCCAACCCCTGTGGAGAAAAGTTTAGAGAACTCTCACAAGGCTAGAAGTGGACCCACCCTATGACCATGCAATTCCTCTCCTGCGGATATATCCTAAGGAACCAAACACACTTATCCAAAATTATCTGTATATGTCTATGGTCATAGTAGCACAATCTGTAATAGCCAAAACCTGGAAGCAACCCAGGTGTCCAACAACAGATGAGTAGCTGAGTCAGTTGTGGTCTATATACACAATGAACTACCACTCAGCTATTAAAAATGGAGAAAGATAAAGATGAGTATGGGATGATCTCACTCATCAACAGAAGTTGAGTAAGAAGATCTGAAAGGGAAACTAAAAGCAGGACCTGACCAAATTGTAAGTAGGGCACCAAAGTAAAAACCCTGTGGTGAGGGGTAGACATGCAGCTTCCTGGGACAGTGGGGGGTGGGAGTGGGTGGGAGGGATGGGTCATAGTCTTTTGGTGGTGGGAATGATGTTTATGTACACTCCTAGCAAAATGTAGACATATAAATCACTAGTTAACTAATATGAGAGGGGGAAAATTAATTGTATGTCTCGAAGTTTTTCAAAACACAAACTGAATCTTTTTAATATATAGGCTGTGTAATTGATATGCAGACTCTCAAAAGCCTAGACCAAGTAGATCAGAAGCAACCAATAGCACAATTATGTACAAGATACTGGGTACTGTACAGCAAACCATAACAAAAGGACTCTTCAAAGTTAACCCAATTACCAATTAATGTGATGATAATATTAACTATCGATTGTCTTTTTGAACCCTAAGACAGCAGGAACCTCACATCTCCACTATAGAGACTCTACCTCCCCCAGTCCTGGAACCCTTGGATAGGGCCCACTTTCCCGTATGCATCTCCCAATCCAAACCAAATAATATTGCATCTGCTGATCACAACCTAACCAATGCAACGATTGCCACCTCAACATGCTTCACTTCAGACTGTGTCCAGAGACTTCAGGTGTGGAATGACAACCCTTCAGCTTCATTACTTGGGTGAGACCTTTCCTTTCATAGTATACTCTAATTCCATCTCAGGTGGTTCACTTTCTAACAAAGTCCCAAAACCTAGATATACACCAGTTTCTGTGAGAGAGAGCATATGTCCACACGTATCCGTAAACTACTGCAAAATATATACCTGAAAGCAGAAGTACACTAGAGTTTGCAGTGAGAACACTCCTAACACTTCCTCTCCACTATTCCAAGCTTTGGGTCCATGATTGCTCAACAATTTGTTTGGCTTTGTATGTTAACTCTCTTTTCAGTCACCAGGTTCCAGATGTCATCAGGATGCTGGCCAGGCTTCCCTGGACTGAAGACCCCACCAATGTGTCCTGGAGCTCAGCTTCCCCAGAGATCCACCCCACTAGGAAAAGAGAGAGGCAGACTGGGAGTATGGATCAACCAGTCAATGCCCATGTTCAGCGGGGAAGCAATTACAGAAGCCAGACCTTCTACCTTTTGCAACCCACAATGACCCTGGGTCCATGCTCCCAGAGGGATAGAGAATGGGAAAGCTATCAGGGGAGGGGGTGGGATATGGAGATTGGGTGGTGAGAATTGTGTGGAGTTGTACTCCTCCTACCCTATGGTTTTGTTAATTAATCCTTTCTTAAATAAAAAAGGAAAAAAAAATGGTGAATTCCTCTTCTTCACCCCATCTTGGATGGAGCTTGAAGGAATCATGTTGAGAAAAGTCAGAAAAAAAAAGGATGAATGGGGATGATCTCACTTATAGATAGATGTTGAAAAACAAGATCAAAAGGGAAAACACAAGGCAGAACTTGGACTGGAGTTGGTGCACTGCATCAAAGTAAAAGACTCTGGGTGGGGGGGATCAGGTCTTGTAACATGATGGCAGAGGAGGACCTACTGAGGGTTGTATTGTTACACGGAAATTGGAAAATGTTAAGCATGTACAAACGTTTGCATCTTACTGTTGGCTGTAAATCGTTAATCCCCCAATGGAGAAATTAAGAAAAAAATTCCAAGGGAGAGGAAGATGGCGGCCTGAGAAGTTGCTGACAGCGAGCGCTCTGACCGCATCGTCGGCAACGGTAGGATTTTCTGCCTTTAGCAGGCCAGTTAATAAGGGGTGACACCAAAGAGTGGGTACAATTTAATTTGGGTTAAGAATTAGAGTAAAGGTGACACGGACTAGCGGGGCTCCAGAATTCCCAGGGCACCGGGCAAGGAGAGTGCGCCGGGCATTGTCCTCTGCCCGCCCAGGAAGGCGGCTCCTCCGCCGGTTGCAGAGCGAGGCGGGCAGAGGACCCGGAGAGAGCACTTTAGCTCGGGGGCTTCCTCTTGGGAGAATCCAGGGTCCACCGCGACCCTGAGAGCAGATCCAAAGACTTCTTGAGTATAGCTCTCATTGGATCAAAGGATTTGGAGCTAGTTTTCATTTTTGAGAAATCCTTTAAAAAAGTCTGGAGGGGGGGGTTTCCCGGAAGATGGCAGAAGACGGAGAAGCGGCTAGCCTTTGAGCTCCGGACACATCTCGTGTAAACAATAGGATTTTCTGCCTTTAGTAGGCCAGCCAATAAGGGGCCACAGCGGTCATACCAAGGAGGTGTCTATAACTTAATTTGGGTTAAGAATTAGAGAAGGGGAAAAAAATTCTTTTTTCTTCCTTTTAATTTTCAAGCATACATCCTTCCCGCCGCTCCCCCCCCCCCCCCACCATAAGCAGTGCCTGGGACCAGCTACTAGCAGGATACCCCATACCACCAAACAGGGTTTTTTTTTTTTTTTTAAACTCACTGATACACATTTGGGAAGTTCCTCGCACTGCTCTTTAATTACAACCCTTCTTCTTATATTCTCCCTTTTCTCTCTCTTATCTCTCTCTATCTCTTTTTTATTTTTTATTATTATTATTATTTTTTTTTTTATCTTGTCATACACTTCTTTCTTCTTTGCCTTTCTGAATTTGTGAATTACTTTGGGGAAGAAATCTGACCCAGAGTGGACTTTCTATGTGTGTATCTCTGCTCTAGTTCCCTTTACACTCTTGTTACCCCTAGAATATACACTGGATAGTAGATTTGCATAACTGTCTATTCTTGCTATCCTCTCTTTCTTTCCTCTTTCTTCACTGGGATTTGGTTACTATTTTTTCACGGACTGGAGAAATTTTTTGGCTAACTGGTAATGATTAAACTCCTTCAATACTTACTTCAGTTGCTACTGTAATTCCGGAGGTTGGTGAGTGCAATTGTCATAAAGGTATTTAGTACAGTGCTACTTCTGCTCAAAACACAACAACTGAGGAACAACAGAGCATTAAAAAAAAAAAAAGAGAGAGAAACACATAAATAAAAAAAAATGGGTAGATTAAAAACAAATAAAACTGCTACCCCAATGAATGAAGACAAGAGCCCAGAGGAAACCATAAATCAATCAGAAGTAACCATATATAAGAAAAGTATGCAAGCAATAATAAACTTATTAATCACAGAAATGAAAACAACATTGGAGGAAAGGAATGGCAGTATTAGGGAAACAACAGTTGAGACACCCAAGGAAAATACTGATTATCTTGAGACAATTAGAGAACTGAAAGCTGAAATAGCTGTAATGAAGAAAGAAGCTGAGGCAAGGGAAAGCAGACTAACAGAAGCAGAAAACAGAATTAGTCAGACAGAGGATGAGTTAGAGAAAACTAAGAAAGAGGTGAAAGAGCTTAAAAAGAGATTGAGAGACACTGAAAACAACAACAGAGACATATGGGATGATGTCAAAAGAAGTAACATTCGTATAATTGGCCTGCCAGAGGAAGAAAGAGAGGAAGGGGAAGCAAACATTCTAGAGGAAATAATACAAGAAAATTTCCCAGACCTGAATAACAGAAAGGATATCAAGGTGCAAGAGGCCCAGAGAGTACCAAACAGAATCAACCCAGACCTGAAAACACCAAGACACATCATAGTCACAATGAGAAGAAGTAAGGATAAAGAAAGGATCCTAAAGGCTGCAAGAGAGAAACAAAAAGTCACATACAGGGGAAAACCCATAAGACTTTCTGCAGATTTCTCCACTCAAACTCTAAAAGTCAGAAGGGAGTGGCAAGATATCTATCGAGCCCTGAATGAAAAAGGGTTTCAGCCAAGGATAATATATCCTGCTAGACTTTCATTCAAGCTAGATGGAGGGATCAAAACCTTCTTAGACAAACAACAGTTAAAGGAGGCAACTATCACCAAGCCGGCCCTGAAATAGGTACTAAAAGACCTCTTATAAACAAGAACATCACTATAATACTTGTAATATATCAGAGTAAACAAATCGTTTTTTAGAACAATGGCACTACAATACATTAAATCCATAATATCAATAAATGTCAATGGCTTAAACTCACCCATCAAAAGGCACAGGGTGGGGGGATGGATCAGAAAACATAACCCAACCATATGCTGCTTGCAAGAATCCCATCTGTCACAACAAGATAAACACAGACTTAAAGTGAAAGGATGGAAAACTATCATACAGGCTAACGGTCCACAAAAAAGGGCAGGAACAGCCATTCTCATCTCAGACACGATAGATTTTAAATTAAATAAAGTAATAAAAGATAGGCAAGGACATTACATAATGATTAGAGGATCAATCAGCCAAGAAGACTTAACAATTATTAACATCTATGCACCCAACGAGGGACCATCTAAATACATTAAACACCTACTGAAAGAATTTCAAAAATACATCAATAGTAATACAATAATAGTGGGAGACTTCAATACCCCACTGTCACACTTAGACAGATCAACAAAGCAGAGAACCAATAAAGATACAAGAGAATTGAATGAAGAGATTGACAGACTAGACCTCTTGGACATTTTCAGACTCCTCCACCCCAAAAAACTGGAATACACATTCTTTTCAAATCCACACAACATGTACTCAAGGATAGACCACATGTTAGGCCACAAAGACAGCATCAACAAATTCAAGAGCATTGAAATCATCCCAAGTATCTTCTCAGACCACAGTGGAGTAAAACTAACTTTTAACAACAAACGGAAAATTATTAAAAGACAAAGAATTTGGAAACTAAACAACATGCTCCTTACGAACCACTGGGTCAGAGACTCACTCAAACAGGAAATTCAAATGTTCCTGGAAACTAATGAAAATGAAGACACAACCTATCAAAATATTTGGGACACAGCGAAAGCAGTACTGAGAGGGAAACTTATAGCCATACAATCACATATTAAACACCAAGAAGAAGCCCAAATGAACGACCTTACTACACACCTCAAGGACTTAGAGGAAGAGGAACAAAGGAACCCTAAAGCAACCAGGACAGAAATCACTAAAGTTAGAGCAGAAATAAACAACATCGAAAATAAAAGAACCATACAAAAGATCAATGAAGCCAAATGTTGGTTCTTTGAAAGATTAAACAAAATTGACAAACCCCTAGCCAGACTCACCAAACAAAAAAGAGAGAAGACTCAAATTAATAGAATTGTAAACGATGCAGGAGATATCACAACTGACACCACAGAAATCCAGAGAATTCTGCGAAACTTCTATAAAGAACTATATGCCACCAAGCTAGAGAATCTGGAAGAAATGGAACAATTCCTAGAAACCTATGCACTTCCAAAACTGAACCAAGAAGAACTACAAAATCTAAATGCACCAATCACAGACAAAGAAATTGAAACCGTTATTAAGAATCTCCCCAACAACAAAAGTCCTGGACCAGATGGCTTCACAAATGAATTCTACAAAACTTTCAGGAAACAGTTAATACCCATACTTCTTAAGCTATTCCATAAGATTGAAGAAACAGGAATACTCCCTTCCACCTTTTATGAAGCCAACATCACCCTGATACCAAAAGCTGATAGGGACAGAACAAAAAAGGAAAACTACAGACCAATATCTCTGATGAACATAGATGCCAAAATATTAAACAAGATCTTGGCCAACCGGATACAGCAACACATCAAAAAGATTGTTCATCATGACCAAGTGGGATTCATCCCAGGAATGCAAGGCTGGTTCAACATCCGTAAATCAATCAATGTCATTCATCACATCAATAAAAGCAAAGCCAAAAACCACATGATTATCTCAATAGATGCAGAGAAAGCCTTTGACAAAATCCAACACCCATTCATGCTCAAAACTCTACAAAAAATGGGAATAGATGGGAAATTCCTCAAGATAGTGGAGTCTATATATAGCAAACCTACAGCCAACATCATACTCAATGGAGAGAAGCTGAAAGCATTCCCCCTCAGATCGGGGACTAGACAGGGCTGTCCACTGTCACCGTTACTCTTCAACATAGTATTGGAAGTTCTTGCCATAGCAATCAGGCAAGAGAAAGAAATCAAAGGGATACAGATTGGAAGGGAAGAAGTCAAGCTCTCACTATTTGCAGATGATATGATAGTATACATAGAAAGACCTAAAGAATCCAGTAGAAAATTACTGGAAGTTGTTAGGCAATATAGCAAGGTATCAGGCTACAAAATCAATGTACAAAAATCAGTGGCACTTCTTTATGCAAACACTAAATCTGAAGAAGAAGACATCCAGAAATCACTCCCATTTACTGTTTCAGCAAAATCAATCAAATACCTAGGAATAAAGTTGACCAAAGAAGTGAAAGACTTGTATACTGAAAACTATGAGTCGCTACTCAAGGAGATAGAAACTGATACCAAGAAATGGAAAGATATCCCATGCTCATGGATTGGAAGAATAAATATCATCAAAATGAATATTCTCCCCAGAGCCATATACAAATTTAATGCAATACCCATCAAAGTTCCACCAGGCTTCTTCTTTAAGAGAATAGAACAAACACTACAATCATTTATCTGGAACCTGAAAACACCTAGAATTGCCAAAACCATCTTAAGGAAAAGAAACAGAAATGGAGGCATCACACTCCCAGACCTTAAACTATATTATAAAGCCATCATCATCAAAACAGCATGGTACTGGAACAAAAATAGGCATACAGACCAGTGGAACAGAATTGAAATCCCAGAAGTAAATCCCAACACCTATGGGCATCTAATCTTTGATAAGGGGGCCCAAAGGATTAAATGGAAAAAGGAGGCTCTCTTCAATAAATGGTGCTGGGAAAACTGGGTTGAAACATGCAGAAGAATGAAATTGAACCACTTTATCTCACCTGAAACAAAAGTCAACTCCAAATGGATCAAAGACCTAGATGTCAGACCAGAAACAATCAAATACTTAGAGGAAAACATTGGTAAAACACTTTCCCACATACACCTCAAGGACATCTTTGATGAATCAAACCCAATTGCAAGGAAGACCAAAGCAGAAACAAACCAATGGGACTACATCAAATTGAAAAGCTTCTGCACATCCAAAGAAACTATTAAACAAACAGAGAGACCCCTCACAGAATGGGAGAAGATCTTCACATGCCAGACATCAGACAAGAAACTAATCACCAAAATATATAAAGAGCTCAGCAAACTTAGCCACAAAAAAGCAAGTGACCCCATCCAAAAATGGGCAGAGGAAATGAACAAAACATTCACCACAGAGGAGATCCAAAAGGCTAATAAACATATGAAAAACTGCTCTAGGTCACTGATTATCAGAGAAATGCAAATCAAGACAACACTAAGATACCACCTCACTCCTGTAAGAATGGCATACATCAAAAAGGACAGCAGCAACAAATGCTGGAGAGGATGTGGGGACAGAGGAACCCTTTTACATTGCTGGTGGGAATGTAAATTGGTACAGCCTCTGTGGAGAGCAGTCTGGAAAACTCTCAGAAGGCTAGACATGGACCTTCCATATGACCCAATAATTCCTCTCCTGGGGTTATACCCCAAGGACTCCATAACACCCAACCAAAAAGAGGTGTGTACTCCTATGTTCATAGCAGCACAATTCATAATAGCTAAAACCTGGAAGCAACCCAGGTGCCCAACAACAGATGAGTGGCTGAGAAAGCTGTGGTATATATACACAATGGAATACTATGCAGCTATCAAGAACAATGAACCCACCTTCTCTGACCCATCTTGGACAGAGCTAGAAGGAATTATGTTAAGTGAACTAAGTCAGAAAGGTAAAGATGAGTATGGGATGATCCCACTCATCAACAGAAGCTGACTAAGAAGATCTGAAAGGGAAACTAAAAGCAGGACCTGATCAAATTGTAAGTAGGGCACCAAAGTAAAAACCCAGTGGTGAGGGGTAGGCATGTAGCTTCCTGGGCCAGTGGGGGGTGGGAGTGGGCGGGAGGGATGGGTCACAGTCCTTTGGTGGTGGGAATGGTGTTTATGTACACTCCTAGCAAAATGTAGACATATAAATCAGTAGCTAATTAATATGAGAGGGGGAAATCAATTGTATGTCTCAAAGTTTCTCAAAAGACAAACTGAATCTTTTTAATATATAGGCTATGTATTTGATATGCGGACTCTCTCAAAAGCCTAGACCAAGTAGATTAGAAGCTTCCAATAGCACAGCTATAAACAAGATACTGGGTACTGTCCAGCAAACCATAACAAAGGGACTTTTCAAAGTTAACTCAATTAACAAATAATGTGATGATAATATTAACTATTGAGTGTCTTTTTGAACCCTAAGACAGCAGGAACCTCACATCTCCACTATAGAGCCCCTACTTCCCCCAGTCCTGGAACCCTTGGATAGGGCCCACTTTCCCGTATGCATCTCCCAATCCAAACCAAATAACATTGCATCTGCCGATCACAACCTAACCAAAGCAACGATTGCTACCTCAACATGCTTCACCTCAGAATGTATCCAGAGACTTCACGTGTGGAATGACAACCCTTCAGCTTCATTACTCGGGTGAGACCTTTCCTTTAATAGTACACTCTAATTTCATCTCAGGTAGTTCACTTTCTAACAAAGTCCCATAACCTAGATATACACCAGTTTCTGTGAGAGAGAGCTTATGTGCACACGTATCCATAAACTACTGCAAAATATATACCTGAAAGCAGGACTACACTAGAGTTTGCAGTGAGTACCTCCCTAACACTTCCTCTCCACTATTCCAAGCTTGGGATCCATGATTGCTCAACAAATTGTTTGGCTTCATATGTTAACTCTCTTTTCAATCACCAGGTTCCAGATGCCACCAGGATGCTGGCTAGGCTTCCCTGGATTGAAGACCCCACCAATGTGTCCTGGAGCTCAGCTTCCCCAGAGTCACACCCTACTAGGGAAAGAGAGAGGCATACTGGGGGTATGGACCGACCAGTCAACGCCCATGTTCAGCGGGGAAGCAATTACAGAAGCCAGACCTTCTACCTTCTGCATCCCTCAACGACCCTGGGTCCATGCTCCCAGAGGGATAGAGAATGGGAAAGCTATCATGGGAGGGGGTGGGTTATGGGGATTGGGTGTTGGGAATTGTGTGGAGTTGTACCCCTCCTACTTATGCTTTTGTTCACTAATCCTTTCTTAAATAAAAAATTAAAAAAAAAAAAAAGAAAAAAATTCCAACTCACTAATTGTCAGAGAAATGCAAATAAAGACAACAATGAGATACCACTTCACTACTGTGAGAATATCATAAATCAGAAAAGGTAGCAGCAACAAATGCTGAAGAGGTTGTGGGAGTCAAGGAACCCTCCAGCACTTCTGGTGGGAATGTCAATTGGAGAGAAGTCTGGGGAACTCTCAGAAGGCTAGAAATGGACCTACCCTATATAATTCCTCTTCCTGGGATTTATACCAAGGAATCAAAATGCACCTATCCAAAAATATTTGTGTACACCTATATTTATAACACCACAATCTTTAATAGCTAAAACCTGAAGCAATGCAGATATCCAACAACAGATGGGTGGCTGAGTATGTTGTTGTGGTCTAGATACACAATGGAATACGAATCAGCTATTGAAAATGGTGAATTCACTTTCTTCACCTCATCTTGGATGAAGCTTGAAGGAATCCTGTTAAGTGAGATAAGTCAGAAAGAGAAGGATGCAAATGGATGATCCCACTTATAGACAGAATTTGCAGAAGATGAAAAATAAGAACAGAAGGGAAATAACAAATTAGGCATGTTTGGTGTATTGCATCAAAGTAAAGGAATGTGTGTGTATGTGTGTGTGTGTGTGTGTGTGTGTGTGTGTGTGTGTGTAAATAGTCATGACTAAATCCATTGCTTCTTGTAGAGTAGCTAGTAGTATGGACAAGAGTATTGAAAGGGTATAATCTGATCACTTGTCTTACTGTTTTATACACGGTACAACACTAATTGATATGTATCCAGTTTTACATAACACCAAAACATTGAAACAACTAGCAGAACAACCAGCTTCTGAGATGAGAGAGTCTAAGGGAACTTCCTAGGTGGAAATCCTCAATCTTGACATGGTAGGGACTTCCCCATTCTCTCCAAAGGGAGACTGTGTTAACATACTCTGCCACTCAAGGAAGATGGGTCCTGCAGTGAGTGCAGCCTAGAATGTTCCTAGCTGTGACCACGGAATGTGAGCTCAGACCTACAGGGATGCAGACGTCACATGGGATCCTGTGCTGAATATGGGCCCCAGATCAGATTGATGGGGTTTACAGTTAACAATATTTAGATGCTTTTCCAATATTTGGGAGCTACTCTCTTCCCTGATCCAGATTTTTAGTCCTATTTCCAACTCTGATACCATTTTCCCAGGCAGTATCTTTTTGAAAAATATTTATTTATTTATTCCCCTTTTTTGCCCTTGTTGTTTTATTGTTGTAGTTATTGATGTTGTTGTTGTTGAATAGGACAGACAGAAATCAAGAGAGGAGGGGAAGACAGAAAGGGGAGAGATAGATAGATAGCTGCAGATATATAGATATAGAGATAGAAATAGAGATAGAGATATAGAGATATACCTGCAGATAGATACCACTTGTGAAGCGACTCCCCTGCAGGTGGGGATCCCAGAGGTCGAACCAGGATCCTTACACTGGTCCTTGCACTTCGCATCACATGTGCTTAACCCGCTGCACTACCGCCCGACTCCCCCAGACAATATCTTTAACCCACCTGCATGTTAACTGTCAGGCTCAGGCAAAAATTAGTAAAGTCATGGGCCTCTTGGAATGTACCTATAATAGATCTACTAGCTTTTTCCACAATGGAGACCCCAAATCTCACCTGCTCTAGTCTTACCTTTAGGTTCCTGATTATTAAGCAATTTGTTCTGCTTTATAGATTAATGCTTTTTCAGCCACCAAGTTATCTGAACTCTAGAAACTGACACAGAGCATTTCATGGCAAAAAGCATGTGCTTTAAGAGAACTGGGATCAAGTATGTTTGGTTAGATCTTTCTCTCCTCGGTTCCTTGTGGTGTTGTAATATCATGAGTCTGTAATAAAACTGCATATAGTAGTTTGTTGTTGTACTTTGTACTACAGAGAAACATACTTACCAGAGGAACACAGAACTTGTCCCCACTAATGGATAATTCAATTAGAGCTAGTACATAAATATGATGCAGAGAATGCAGTAAAAGAAGAAGAAGTCTCATTCTATTATCAAAAGTTATTTTCATTATTTCACCAAAGAGGGAAAAGGGGGGCAGGGTGGCGAGGCCAGTGTATCACTTGGACATTTGCAGTGTCAGGGATTACATCCATACATTTGATGTTCCTTATGTAGTTATCACTATTCCTAGAAGGGTTTCATATTTTTAAATCACTTCACTTTCTATCAAGGCTGCAGGGCTAGAAAATGTAAATGTAATGTTATTTTCATACCGATGTATACTTGGCATTTAACATTTGTCTGCTTGTTTTGTATTCTGTCTGATCCTGTGATGTCTTTCAAGTCCTGATGTGGAAGTTCATAGTGGAGTCTGCTATGCTTAGTCAAAACCACTGCACTGTAATACAAAGGAAAGTGAATATTAACATAAAAGCGAACTGTTTTAAAATGGCAAAATTTAAATTCCTATCATGTGATCCAATTCCCCATAGTTCAACTTTCTGAACCAATGCATAGATTGAGGAAACAAAATAGTACGTAACGTGTGTGTCTGTGTGTGTTTAGAAATCTCACAACTTGAAGAATGTATAAACAACAGTGAAAGAAATTCACCATTTAAAATAATATTTTTGTCACCAAATAACATTCCCCTCATAATTTAATTTCTAAGTTTAAAAGTTGTCACTGACATCTAAACTGAGATTTTGTTTCTACAACCTACTGGTAACCTTAAATTCCAAGTAGAATGGTAAAAGATAGACTTATTAGAAGCAATAAAGGAAAGGTACTTAACAGCTCTTAGTAAGGCAGTGCTGAGAAGTGAAAGGGAAAAGAAAAGGAACAGCCATCAAAAGCATGACAACCTAATAGCATTCTGTACAGGAGAAAAAATAATTGTTTGCGGGTCAGTAATTTCTGAGGGCATTATTCTACATTAGAAGTTGAGAAGTTCAAATGACTCAGTACTGTGTGCTGTCTCAGTGTCCATGAAAGTGAGTGACTTCGGAAACTAGCAAAAGCACAGGGATAGTCAATGTTCAGTGACAGCAACTTAATACATAAAATGGGAAAGAGTTTCCAAACTGAAGGACAGGATTGCATGTTTGATATGACTCTGGTAGTAAGGTGACATATATTCCTAAGAGATTCTCTGCCAAAATTAGCAATAGCAGTGACACTCATATTAAAAGAAGCAGCTTATACATTGGTACAAAAGATGGCAATATGACTGGTGAGGGAGGAAATAGAATTACTAAAGTTTGTTCTTTCAAGGAAAGGAGACAATATTGTATGTCTTTAAGAGATCTGTTTGATTTCAATAGACGAACAGCTGAAGTTTTTAAGGTGAGACAACTGCATTACCACTACATCATTAAAAATAAAGTATTTCAGAAAACATATATTTAGAAAGAGAATTCTCTTGGGGAACAATCGCATAGGATTCTTGTTAAACAGAATGCTAATGGAAACTAAATTCTAGTGACCATCTAAATGCATGGCGCCAACTTCCCACTTTCTCCTATAAAGAGGCATTTATTTACTGTATGGGTGTATGTAGAGCCAGTGACTCACACCCATGTTGGGCAGTATGCCAGCTCCCCCCTGCTTAAGGCTGTGGTCTATTTACATAATCACTGTTTTACCTGAGAACCACCCTGCCTGCAGGGCACTGGTTTAATCCCACTGGTTCATACTCTCTTTTTGCTCCGCCCCTTCTCCTAGTCACACCCTGTTTTCCACCACTAGCTTGCACTCTCTTTTCGCTCCACCCTCTCTGTCACATTCTGCTTTCCACCCTACTATTTCCTTCATAGCGAGTATAAATACAGCTGCCCTTCTGAGTAAACACAAATGGGAATGCCTTCCAGCTCCGAGAGTCCCAGAGTCTCTCTCCTGTGATGCTAGCCTGGCACAAATTCCTGATCCCTCTCCCACATAGCAGCCTAGGTTGGCTCCAGTCCAGTTCTCTCCAACCCAGAGAGAACTTGCTCGGGAAGAAGCACCCTCAGGCTATCCCAGAATCTGGCACCCAAACAGGGACTTGAACCCTGGACCCTGCATCCCTATAGATCTGAGCTCACATTCTGTCCTCATGAGTAGAAATGTTCCAAGCTGCCCCAATTTCAGGACCCATCTTCCTCAGTTGGTAGATAGAGTATGTTGCCCAGCCTCCCTTCAGAGGATGGAACATTCTCTACTGTTGTTGATCCACATTGAGAGCAAGGTCCTATGAGGGTCCACAAAGGAGTCTATTGTGTTGTTCCTGATGTAGATGATCAGTAACAATGGAGAGTGGGATCTATTCGAGGTCTAGGCCTATCATGTCTGTTTGGGAATCAGGACTCCTTAATAGGGCCCCAGCTGATGGGGTGGTCTGATAGTGACTAAAGAGTCATCATTAAATTATGCAAGTCTCTTGCTCTTATTCAGATTTTGCAGTCCTTACTTTGATAAGGTTAGCTCTGGAGTGAGTGAGGGAAGTGTAATAGGAAGTAGCTGAGGAGGGTAAGTCTAAGTAGAAACTATTTCGTTGAGCACTTTATAGTGTCTTTTTAGGTCTTTCTTCTTGCTTGCTGCATATATTGACTCACTGCAGACTGTTGGGCACTTTTGCTTCCAGGTATATATTTTGCCCTGATTTATGGGTACATATGTACATCTGCCGTAGCTCATGGGACCTGGTCTATATCTAGGTTTGGGGACTTTGTTAGGAAGCGAAGCACCTGAAATGGAATTAGACAATCCTATGAAAGGAAAGGTCTCACCTGAGTAATGAGGCTGAAGGGTTGACATTCCATGCCTTCTGTCTCTGGACACAGTCCAAAGTGAAGCATGCCAAGGTGGTACGTGTTGTATTGATTAGGTTGGGATCAGCAGATGCAGTATAATTCGGTGTGAATTGAGAGAAGCATGCAGGAAAGTGAGCCCCACCTTAGAGGTTCCAGGACTGGGGGATATATGGGCTTTCCAGAGGAAGCAGGAGGTTCCTGCTATCTTAGGGTTTAAGAAGGTAATAGATAGTTATTGCTATAATCAAACTGGACAGAGGATATGAACAGAATATTCACTACAGAAGAGATCTAAAAGGATAACAAACACATGAAAAATTGCTCCAGGTCACTGATTATCATAGACAAGCAAATAAAGACAACATTAAGATACAACTTCACCCTTGTGAGAATGGCATATATCAAAAAAGACAGCAACAACAAATGCTGGAGTGGTTGTGGGGACAAAGGGACCCTTCTGCACGCTGGTGGGAA